>NC_137182.1:13603712-14055514 GCF_951804945.1 Podarcis cretensis
GCTCTAGCTTGCATCTTAATGAGCCTCCCTAATGATTTATGATTATGATAATTGTTATATATTTGTTTATACTCCACCCTTTCCCCTTGACAGGAACTTGCAATTAGAATAAGAACAGCTAAAAACATAGGAAAACACACACATCCATGATTAAAAAACAATTAAACCTTCATAGAATTAAAGCGTTCACGCTCTCTCATCTTTTAAAACTATACTGATAATTGCCATAATACAGCATGACACTTTCATTAAAACAGTTGGTTCTCAAAAGCTCCTGGAATAAGAAGGTCTTCACTTGCCAACAGGAAGACAACTAGGAGGGAACCAGTCAAACTTCTCTAGGGATGGAGTTCCAAAGAAATGCAGCTAGCATTTGAAATTCACACTTCTCTGAACTGGGTGGTGCAGTTTTCCCCTGCCCCCCCCACTGAAGTGTACAAAAATGCACCTATTATGGGACATAGCTGTCAACCGTCCCTTATTTGGTGGGAAAGTCCCTTATCCCAACGCTGTGTCCCGCTGCTGTCCCTTATTGATGATGTCCCTTAAATTTCCCGGGTTTCAAAGGAAGCAGCTCCTCTCCCTCCCTCCCTGCCAGCCAGGGAGGAGGGAGGCTCCAACTGTGTTGCTTGGCTGCGTTGCTCACCCAATAAGGAGTCTAAGAACGACTGGGGGGGTGGAGCTTGCATGCCTTGTGCCAATCAAATCGGCTGCATTGCCTGGGGACTCGCCTTTGCTCAGCGCTTCCCAGCGGAGAGGTGACGGTGGTTTTCCTTGCTGCATCCCCTTTGCCGGGTTGCTGCGCTGTAGGAACCACCGCTTGAAGCTTCGTTCGGCTGCTGGCTGGGCTTTCTGCATTTGGCTCGGAGGGGCTCAGAAGTCGAACATACCTGTGCTCTGAAAATCCCTTATTTTGGCTGCTGATCCCTTATTTTCGAGGCTGCTGGACTCTTATTTTCAAATCTGTAAGTTGACAGCTATGTTAGGGGAAAGTGTGCAGAACAATGCATATGCAAGTGAAAACAGCATGCAAAAATGCATTAATGTTAGGGAGCACTGCTTGCAAAAATGTGCATTAGGGGAAATTGCAAACTGGTGCAGAAATGTGTCAAACCAAACCTCAGCTTGGAAAACCGACATATCCACCTACCCTCAGAGGTAACACAGAAGAGAGCAGGATAAAGGAGGAGACCTGCATATATGAATAAACATGCATACATATTTAAAACAAATTAATTGTTTTCTTTTGGAACTGACAGATGGAGCCAAGCAGCTCTGCAAGTCTGATGTCCTGAGAACCCTGAATAGTTACTCTGCACTATTTGTTTAGGTATAAGCATGTACAAGATTGCCCTCAGAACCTTAAGATAAGCTTTACAAGAAGCTGGCTTTTTGTACATATTTGTATTTGCTTTTTTTTTTTAATTAAAGGTTTAGAACGTCAATCCATAGCATACCAAGTTGACATTACACTTGGATAGGGTTGGGCCCTGCAAATTAAGACGAGATAAGCAATCAGTAGTGTGACATAATATTAAAAGTTTGACATTAACACTGATCCAGGCTTCAGCGTTGCTCCCAACCTGCTGAGAAAGAGATGGGTTTTTGTTGGGTGTGTGCACTTGGTGTACAGAGGCTGCATTGGGAGAAAACACAACATGTGAGATTGTAGAATGCATTTACTGTTTATTCAGGCATAGGCAAACTCCGGTCCTCCAGATGTTTGGGACTATATTTCCCATCATCCCTGACCTTCAGTCCTTCACCTGCTTCATGGGGGAAAGACCTACCGGAGATGGGTCGCTGTCCTCATTAGGCCTGACACTCCTCTACACATTGTAAGGTAAAGGTAAAGGGACCCCTGACCATTAGGTCCAGTTGTGACTGACTCTGGGGTTGCGGGGCTCATCTCGCTTTATTGGCCGAGGGAGCCGGCGTACAGCTTCCAGGGCATGTGGCCAGCATGACTAAGCCGCTTCTGGCAAACCAGAGCAGCGCACGGAAATGCCGTTTACCTTCCCGCCAGAGCGGTACCTATTTATCTACTTGCACTTTGACGTGCTTTCGAACTGCTAGGTTGGCAGGAGCAGGGCCAGAGCAACGGGAGCTCACCCCATCATTGGGGGGATTCGAACCGCTGACCTTCTGATCGGCAAGTCCTAGGCTCTGTGGTTTAACCCACAGTGCCACCCGCGTACAGATTGTGTTTTTGCTAATGAAAAGTTAACTCCAACTTGCATGGTGTGATTTATTGCTGGCTCGCTCCTGACACAGGAATATCTTTGAAAGACCGTCCCCACCCTGCCCTGACCTCCTGCCGCCATTAAACCCTCTCACCCTCTAACATGCTCAATATGTTGTTGGATTACAGCTCCCATCGGACCAATTTAGTACAGTGAGGAGTTATGCGAGTTGTAATCCTGCAAAAAGCTATGGTTTTCCCAGTAGTGATGTATGGAAGTGAGAGCTGGACCATAAAGAAGGCTGATCGCCGAAGAATTGATGCTTTTGAATTGTGGTGCTGGAGGAGACTCTTGAGAGTCCCATGGACTGCAAGAAGATCAAACCAATCCATTCTGAAGGAAGTGCTCACATTCTTAAGGAGTGCTCATTGGAAGGACAGATCCTGAAGCTGAGACTCCAATACTTCATGAGAAGAGAAGACTCCCTGGAAAAGACCCTGATGTTGGGAAGGAGAAGGGTACGACAGAGGACGAGATGTTTGGACAGTGTTCTCTAAGCTACCAGCATGAGTTTGACCAAACTGCGGGAGGCAATGGAAGACAGGAGTGCCTGGCGTTCTTTGGTCCATGGGGTCACGAAGAGTCGGACACGACTAAACGACTAAACAACAACAACAATCCTGCAGCATCTCAAAGACTCTCCATCTCTGCTGTAGATCTTACACTTTGTGTGGCACAGCGCGTTGGAATGACTTCGCTGGGCGTTTCCTGCCTTGCATCCTGGGAGACTTCTTTTCATGTGTACTCCAATTATCTGGGTATATCAGGAAACATTGTTCCAGGGGGAGGAGGAAAAAAACCAGCCGTGGGATGAAACCTTCATTGTGTGACATCATGCCTGTGAACTGAAGATGAACCTGTTCGGCCAGAATAACAGGAGGATATTAGTTCCCTGGAAGAAGCTGTATCTCAGTTTGCAGGCTGAAAAAGGATGCCAAGTTTCACTTTGTGAAAGTGCTGAAGTTCAGCGCGTTTCCACTTCTCAGATGAAAAGATCAAGCTCATGGAATTCTGCAGATAACTTCATCCTCAGACCTGTGTGCCCAGGAGGAAGGGACAGGATTAATGCTTTTATACTTTCATGTTGATTGGGACACAGGTGGCACTGTGGTCTAAACCACTGAGCCTAGGACTTGCCGATCAGAAGGTCGGCGGTTCGAATCCCCGTAACGGGGTGAGCTTTCGTTGCTCGGTCCCTGCTCCTGCCGACCTAGCAGTTTGAAAGCACGTCAAAGTGCAAGTAGATAAATAGGCACCGCTCCGGCAGGAAGGTAAACAGCGTTTCCGTGCGCTGCTCTGGTTCGCCAGAAGTGGCTTAGTCATGCTGGCCACATGACCCGGAAGCTGTCTGTGGACAAACGCCAGCTCCCTTGGCCAGTAAAGTGAGATGAGCGCCACAACCCCAGAGTCGTCCACAACTGGACCTAATGGTCAGGGGTCCCTTTACCTTTATTTTCATGTTGACACTTTTTCCTTTGTGGTACCTTGGGTTAAGTACTTAATTCGTTCCAGAGGTCCATTCTTAACCTGAAACTGTTCTTAACCTGAAGCACCACTTTAGCTAATGGGGCCTCCTGCTGCTGCTGCGCCGCCGGAGTACGATTTCTGTTCTCATCCTGAAGCAAAGTTCTTAACCCAAGGTACTATTTCTGGGTTAGCGGAGTCTGTAACCTGAAGCGTATGGAACCTGAAGCATATGTAACCTGAGGTACCACTGTAAAGATAAAACTTGCTTCCGTGAAGAATGTCTGCAAGAAGCTTGGGGGTTCTATAGGTGCCTTTAAAAGGCGGTGGGATGAGGCGGGGGGGGGGGAGAAGAGGGCATTTTTGTTTTAATAAGGGTTCAAATACCAGTCTTTGCATCACAGGGCCTTTTCACCTGTTGTTTTATTGTTGGTATATTCATAGAATCACAGAATTGTAGAGTTGGAAGGGACAACAAGGATCAAGCCCCTGTAATACAGGAATCTTTGGCCCGCCATGGGGCTTGAAGCTATGACTCAGATTATTCTGCAGCATGTTCTTGGCACAGTATCAGTGCACCAACAGCAGATTTATTCTGCCTTAGTTCTGTGATGCCTCTGCGATGATACCACGTTATTGCTGTCTGCAACGGCTATAGTGTAACAAAAGCAGGGTGTCGCAGGACCCCCCCCAATCATTCAGTTTGTACAAACTACACACACACACACACACACACACACACACACACACACACACACACACACACCATACGCTACGCTTCTGTTATAAATTCATAGAAAATCAACCATACATCGGATCTGCACTGTTCCAATTTTATTTTACTCCATGAAGGAAGGACTACAAAATGGGGAAGGTTTCATACAGGCCAGCCATAATCCCTTGAGCATACCAGCACATACACAGAAGGCCCTGCCCAGTTGCTATGCCAACCCTGATGTTCCTAGACAGAAGACCATCAAGATCACAAAGAACTTGCATATGGGAGTGGATTCAGCACGGACTGGAACAAAGGACAATGGTCAGCTCTTCCCTCTGGAGACAGGAAACTGCAAACTCACCTTTGTCACCTGGAAAGTACTCATGGGGAGGGGGAAAAGGGGGAACCAGCCAGGTGACAAGATGCTCGGGTTACCTCCACAACTCCTCCCTCAACCCCTCCTTTTTGTGATGTAGTTGTGATGTAGTCTTAGGGGTGTACTTTGGGGGATTAGTAACTGTCAGGGAACTGCCATCGGAGCCAGAGGCGGAGGGAAGGCTCCAGAGCGATGCCGGAGAGGGTCCCAGCAGGGAGAGAGGCAGCCCATCTGCTGGGGAAGGAAATCAGCGTAACACCAGGAGTGAAGAGGGGCAGATGGGGGAATCGGAGAAAAGGCTCCAGGACTCTTCACCGGAGACTAGTGGGGAGAGCACGGGTACTCCGCTGCCCACACCCTCCCTGCGCAGAAGACTTCCGCGCAGGGAGAGTAGGAGGAGACTTGGTGTCAAAGAACTTCTGTGCTGGAAGAAGTTTAAGAAACGCCCACTGACGGATTCTGCCAGCGACTGAGACAGCCACGAAGTGAAGGGCTGTCCAGACAGAAAGGGTTCAACCAGGCAACCAAGCCAAGAGTGGTGGCAACTTACGCACGAGCAACCCCTAGAACCATTACAGTAACTAATAAAAGTTGGGGTCTTCTTTTGTTCTGGGCTTCCATTTTGCTTCATCTTGTTGCGGGTGGGAGTCCTGTTGCGACAGTATCCCATAAAGGCCAAGCCTACAGGCTGCTGTTTTGCTCCAAGTTATCCTGGTTGGTGTCTTTGTTTTTGCCCAAGGGAGCCCTCGGATTTTTCCGTTAACAAGGGCAAAAACGAACCAGAACATTTCTGATATTAAAAGTTGTGGATTTCAGCAGTTATGGGATGTGCACTGACTGGATACAAAGCAGCGTGACCAGTATTGAAAGCAGGACTGCATACAACCGCCCTGAACAAGTCTTTGGGGGTTGCCTTTTTTTGTTTCTGTAGTACATCCTTATACATTTTTTAAAATCCACATGTACCAAATAAAAATCCCCTCCCTGGAATTTCAAGATTGAAAACGCTTTTGCATGGAATGGCAAACAATTTGCAGGCATTATATTTTGGAATACTGCTTTTCAAATAAAAGATCCTGGGTGGGGAATGAAAGATGGGGAAATGTCATGAAAGGATAGGTCTTGCCACAACAGAAGCTAAAAATCCCTTGTTGGGAAAACTGGGATTAGGTAAGGCAGACAAAGAGAGGAATCAGCTGTTGTGAACAACAGGAGCGCATGGTTCACAGAACTGGTGAGAAAATCCTCCTCCTTCTGTTTCCTAGAAGTTTCTTCAGGAGTCAGGTTACATCATGGCCAGCCAATCGGGAGCCAATGTGATGCTCCACAAAGGAATCTTCTTCTGAGACAAGCTGGGCATTGAGACAAGCAAGAGGCAAGGTGAGGGAAACAATCAATACATCAGCCTCTATGGAGCCATCCAGTTTACTTACCCAGGCAAATGGGATGGCTCCACAGAGGCTTACATCATGTATTGCATACATCTTGGCCACATTAACTGTGAAACAGACAGACTAAAAAAAAATTGCAGGATACAGAGGTCAGTTAGAAAAGAGAACAGACAAACTCTGCTGCCCTGGTTCTCTTAGGACTGTCTCAGGAAAATAACTTTGAGCTCAAATGTACCGTATTTTTCGCTCCATAAGGCACACCTAGTTTTTAGAGGGGGAATTCAAGAAAAAATATATTATTTAAAGGGAGCGCTGAGCAGAGCCTGTATGCATCCCAGGCTCTGCTCAGCGCTCCCTTTCATGAGCCGTGTGGAGCGTGTGTGTGGCTCTTGGGGGCTTTTCTACGAGGAGGAGAAGGGACTGACGTGGCCGCCAAAGGACCCGGATGAGATGGCTAGCCTGGCGTGGCCTATGAATTGCTGAGGAGCCTTGAGAGGAGAGCGAGGGCAACCATCGAGAAAGCAGTTCAGAGAGAGGCGGAGGCAGAGGCATGGGCAGGTGTTCCAAGGGCTAACCGTAGAGGGGGAAAGCGGAGGAAGGACCACAAGTGCTTCTCCCATAGATTTGTAGTGGTAGACTAGCATACATGGTCTGATCTGTGGGTTTACTTCGGGCGCTATTTCCCCCTCCCTTCCTCCTGCCCCGCCTGATGGAACTGAGAGCTGCAGATGGAGCACGAGAGAAAAGATACAGAACTGCAGCAGCATCTTCGTAGCTTGGACTTGGTTTTGCTCGAAAAGTAGTTGCTGCTTGTAGTTATTTACAATTGCAGTGTTTCATCAGCTGGTGTCTTGAGCAGCAACCTCTGGAAACGAAGGGCTAAAAACCGGCGCTGCTCTCCCAAATTATCTGGTCCCTTTTAACTTCGTATTTCAGCTGGTTGACTAAAATCCCTTATTTTGGCTGCTGATCCCTTATTTTCGAGGCTGCTGGTCCCTTATTTTCAAATCTGTAAGTTGACAGCTATGGCTCCATGCCCTCCTTGAGTGCTTTGGCCTGGCTGAACTGTGTCCTTGAACCGTGATAATGCCTCTTGCATGCATGTATGGAGGGAGGAGATGCATGTCTGACATTTCCAATGCTGCAGTGGATCCAATTGTGCAAGGCGTTGAGACGCGCCCTTTGCTCCGCCCCCTTTTCCTTGGAAAAGTTGTCCATGAGGTAATGTGGGCCTTGGATTGGAAAAAAAAGTTCTCCACCCCTGGTCTTGGCAATAAAGGCATGTTTCCCCAAAGTCCTGACTCAGGTTTGGTTCTAGAGATGAAAGATTTGCATACAATGAAACGGCAAGGATCCCCAGAGATGTCTCTGTTTTGTGATGGAATTATAAGCCGGTGACTCGTTTGTCTAGCCAGGTAATAACTGTAATTAGTGCAAGAGGTAACAAGGCGGACCTTAGGTATTAGATATTTCATGAGCATGAAGGACATTTTATGGGGAGACAATTATGAAGAAAATGCTGGCTCCCTGGAAGGAATTCTGGGTTAGACATGATAGACTCTAAAACTATCCTGAATGTTGTTATTCTGTTCTTCAACCAAGAATGAGTGGCTAATAGGAATGCAAAAACAGCAAAGGAACAATAAGATCATTAATTAAGAACAACTAGAGCAGTGTTATTTTTTACTGTTGGTAGCCGCTCTGAGCCCAGCTTCGGCTGGGGAGGGTGGGATATAAATAAATTATTATTATTATTATTATTATTAATTAAGATTGCCGTAAGAAATCAACAATCAGATATGCAGATGGCACAACCTTGATGGCAGAAAGTGAGGAGGAATTAAAGAACCTGTTAATGAGGGTGAAAGAGGAGAGCGCAAAATATGGTCAACATCAAAAAAACGAAGATCATGCCACTGGGCCCATCACCTCCTGGCAAATAGAAGGGGAAGAAATAGAGGCAGTGAGAGATTTTACTTTCTTGGGCTCCATGATCACTGCAGATGGTGACAGTAGTCACGAAATTAAAAGACGCCTGCTTCTTGGGAGAAAAGCAATGACAAACCTAGACAGCATCTTAAAAAGCAGAGACATTACCTTGCCAACAAAGGTCCGTATAGTTAAAGCTATGGTTTTCCCAGTCGTGATGTATGGAAGTGAGAGCTGGACCATAAAGAAGGCTGATTGCTGAAGAATTGATGCTTTTGAATTATGGTGTTGGAGGAGACTCTTGAGAGTCCCATGGACTGCAAGAAGATCAAACTTCTCCATTCTGAAGGAAATCAGCCCTGAGTGCTCACTGGAAGACAGATCCTGAAGCTGAGGCTCCAATACTTTGTCCACCTCATGAGAAGAGAAGACTCCCTGGAAAAGACCCTGATGTTGGGAAAGACTGAGGACACAAGGAGAAGGGGACGACAGAAGACGAGATGGTTGGGCAGTGTTCTCAAAGCTACCAGCATGAGTTTGACCAAACTGTGGGAGGCAGTGGAAGACAGGAGTGCCTGGTGTGCTCTGGTCCAGGGGGTCATGAAGAGTTGGACACGACTAAACGACTAAACACCAACATTTATAGGGCTGGGTGTTTGATGGGAAGGTGGGGAATTGGACTACGGAAGATTGGAGAGGAAGAAAGGTACCACCGCTACAATAAAATAAGAGCCTACTGGATCAGGCCAATGGCCCTTGTAGTCTAGCATCCTGTTCTCACAGTGGCCAACTGCTAACCAAAGAGTGGCAGCGGTCCACCACCTTTTTACCATGTGGCAAAAAGTTTGACGTTCGTGTACAGTTGTGCGTTGATGTGCCAACAGACAGTGCTTCGAACTTTTGTGCCAAAGCAACAAAAGCAACTTCTAAAAAAAGGCAAAGGGCAGCTGAGGACTGGCAGCAGGGGGCCCACACTTCAGGAAAGGGAACGTCAGAGGTGTGATCAGGTCAGGCAAGAAGGGAGCAGAAAAATGCGAAGTGATACGTCATCCGCCATGCCACTGCCTGTGTCACAGAGCACTCCACCGAAGGGAAGACAATAGAGCTACACCACAGAGGAGGGGTGGGATATAAATAAATTATTATTATTATTATTAATTAAGATTGCCGTAAGAAATCAACAATCAGTGTTGGAGGAGACTCTTGAGAGTCCCATGGACTGCAAGAAGATCAAACTTCTCCATTCTGAAGGAAATCAGCCCTGAGTGCTCACTGGAAGGACAGATCCTGAAGCTGAGGCTCCAATACTTTGTCCACCTCATGAGAAGAGAAGACTCCCTGGAAAAGACCCTGATGTTGGGAAAGATGGAGGGCACAAGGAGAAGGGGACGACAGAGGATGAGATGGTTGGGCAGTGTTCTCGAAGCTACCAGCATGAGTTTGACCAAACTGCGGGAGGCAGTGGAAGACAGGAGTGCCTGGCGTGCTCTGGTCCACGGGGTCACGAAGAGTCGGACACGACTAAACGACTAAACAACAACAACAACAATGCAATAACAACAGCCTAAAAACATAGAATTTCAAAGAGAGTCTTTTCAGTGTTTTGGCAATGTCCTTTTCAAGGAAATGACATCTTAGTGAAACAGGGTGCACATCCTCTTTTATCTGGTGAGGAAAATCTGAGAGAGGTTGAAATTTCATGTGGCTAGATCTCAGTGAGGAGGATTTCCCTCCCTGCTGTCAAAAGACTTGTGCTTCACATTCACAACCACCCAAAGGATTATGTAAGACCAAGAGCTAAATGTTTCTGGTTGGTTAGCACACCTTCCCTCACCACTGTTCTCAGACTGCAAAACTTTCTTCAATTCCCAGAAGCTACTCCCTTTGGCATGACTTCCTCAATTATACCATGGGCAAAGACTCAGTTCCTAGAAGTCTGCTGAGCTGACTACAAAAATCCTGCATCGTGTAAGGCCTTTCTCTCATGATCTTTTCTCTAGTGAGCATGAATGCAAGCAGATTTCTAGAAAGCCCATATTAAGCAGATCTGGTGTTTGGATGGTATAGGTATAATTCAGAAATCAAAAGCAGCATGGGGGGAAAAGATGTTTGATGGTTTAGCATCTGTGAATGACGTAACTAAAGATGATGCAATAATGTAACTTCACACCTGAACTTGCTCCCTATGATGGTTCACAAAGGAGATCCTAACAATCTGTCTAAATTACAGGGGTCAGCAACTTTTTTCAGCCATGGGCCGTTCCACTGTCCCTCAGACCATGTGGTGGGTCGGACTATATATATATATATATATATATATATATATATGGGGGGGGGGGGAATGAACGAATTCCTATGCCTTACAAATAAACCAGAAATGCATTTTCAATAAAAGCACACATTCTACTCATGTAAAAAACACCATGCAGGCCCCACAAATAACCCAGAGATGCATTTTAAATAAAAGCACACATTCTACTCATGTAAAAACACGCTGATTCCCGGACCGTCCACGAGCTGGATTTAGAAGGCAGTTGGGCTGCATCTGGCCCACGGGCCTTAGGTTGCCTAAAGGTAAAGGTAAAGGTACCCCTGCCCGTACGGGCCAGTCTTGACAGACTCTGGGGTTGTGCGCCCATCTCACTTAAGAGGCCAGGGGCCAGCGCTGTCCGGAGACACTTCCGGGTCACGTGGCCAGCGTGACATCGCTGCTCTGGCCAGAGCCAGAGCCGCACACGGAAACGCCGTTTACCTTCCCGCTGGTAAGCGGTCCCTATTTATCTACTTGCACCCGGAGGTGCTTTCGAACTGCTAGGTTGGCAGGCGCTGGGACCGAGCAGCGGGAGCGCACCCCGCCGCAGGGATTCGAACCGCTGACCTTTCGATCGGCAAGCCCTAGGCGCTGAGGCTTTAACCCACAGCGCCACCTGCGTCCCCCTGGTCTAAAAGCAAACTCTGGAAGTATGTGGGCTTTCCTGGAGAAAGCAGAGGACCAAAAGAGAGAAAAGAGGAAAGAATGGATGAACCCTGTGTCAAGAGAAATTGAGGCCATTGATAAATAAGAGGTAGGTATCAGCAAGTTTAGGTGAACCCCAACATTTGCAGAAGTACAAT
The DNA here is from genome assembly GCF_951804945.1 of Podarcis cretensis. Lineage (NCBI taxonomy): Eukaryota > Metazoa > Chordata > Lepidosauria > Squamata > Lacertidae > Podarcis > Podarcis cretensis. The sequence goes on from NC_137182.1 coordinate 13,614,948, forward strand.
TTAAATAGAACTTAAGGGAACATCCCCCCAAACACAGCCTAATGAAGACTAGGCATGCTTAGTCCTAGGGAATGTTGAAAATAAACAAATGAGGGTGGAGGAATGCAATCAGTGGTGTAGCGTGGGGGGTGCAGGGGGGGCCGGCCGCACCGGGCGCAACATCTGGGGGGGGGGGCCCTCCGGAGTCGCTGAAGAGCCTCGGGCGCAGGCTGTAGCAGAGCCCCATGTCTCGTGGAACCGACGAGCTGTGCGCGCGTCTGGGCTGAAGGCGTCTGGCAGGCAGCAGCTCTCAGCAGTTGCCGCGGTCCCCGCGCATCAGGGCCGCGGAGGGCGCGCCAGGCAGCCCCTCCTCACAGCCCCGCCGCCGCCATTGCTGCTGCAGCTGCTGGGCCATGTTGCATTTTCCTCGCCGCTCTGCCCTCCTCCTCCTCCGGGCAAGCGGCATTGTTTGGGCGGCAGCGCCAGCGGCAACTCGCCTCAGATCACCTGATACGGACCCGCCGCCGCCGCCGTGGCTACCTTACCATAAATACCCCAGCCCAGGCAGCAGCAAGAAGAAGCTGGCAGTGGCGGCAGGTTAGGGGTTAGGGGCGCAAATTACTTGCCTTGCCCCGGGTTAGGGGGCGCAAATTACTTGCCTTGCCCCGGGTGCTGACAACCCACGCTACGCCGCTGAATGCAATGGAGTAGCCTGAAGCAGGACATAACCAGTTGCCTGAAACCCTGAACAAAAGTATGTGAGGATATGCTGCAACATTTTGTTGCAGGTCCCACTTGTTGCCTTGAATTACGCCTTTTCCATCATTAGGTCCATGGAGTGGGATCTCAGTGTGACTTGGACACTTCATGTCCTCCATGCAAAACAAAAATCGCTGCCCATCACTGGCAACTCTCTTGCACAAATGTGTCATATAGCAGGGGTCAGCAAACTTTTTCAGCAGGGGGCCGGTCCACTGTCCTTCAGACCTTGTGGAGGGCCAGACTATATTTTGAAAGAAAAGAAAAGAACGAAATCCTGTGCCCCATAAATAACCCAGAAATGCATTTTAAAGAAAAGCACACATTCCACTCATGTAAAAACATGCTGATTCCCGTACTGTCCATGGGCCGGACTGAGAAGGAGATTGGGCTGGATCCGGCCCCTGGGCCTTAGTTTGCTAACCCCTGTCATACAGCATTGAGAACTGGCTTATATAAATAGACATTGAATCCATTTTATATTATTTGTCCACTGACCCACTGCCTTGAGGGACATCTTCCAGAGAAGAAAAAGCTAAACCCTACACAAACTACCCAAAGGAGTCTCGAAGCGGCTAACATTCTCCTTTCCCTTCCTCCCCCACAACAAACACTCTGTGAGGTGAGTGAGGCTGAGAGACTTCAGAGAAGTGTGACTAGCCCAAGGTCACCCAGCAGCTGCATGTGGAGGAGCAGGGAAGCAAACCCGGTTCACCAGATTACGAGTCCACTGCTCTTAACCACTACACCACACTGGGGAGGTTACTTCAGTGATGCTAATGCATCAGTTTGACTTCACCCCGGGAGATACACTCCATTGTCTCTCGAGACAGACAGATGCCAACAACAACAATGCGATCTTAGTTTCACTTGTCAATGCTATCTAATTAAGTTTCTTCAGTTTACTGATGCAAGCTCTTTGTAATACGACTGGGGATGTCTTCTGGATAATCCGTTTCACTGTTTATTCAGCAAAACATGAGGCCAATACATCTGGCGGGATCCAGCTAAAAGGGTGTTCTAGAGTCAAGGACAAAAGTGCCGTTGTGAGATGTGCTGCTCTGTGCAGTTGGAAAAAGAAAAAAGAACAACAACACACCCAGAGCCTGAGAACCTTATTGAAATGTGAATTGTGACCCAATTGACTTTTGCTCTGATTCAGTGGCAGACAGTGGCATAGCGCAGGTTGCCAGCTCTCCAGGCCCCACAGAGGGAGGGGAGGGCAGGAAACGGATGGATTCAACTGCCTAACAGCGTCCACATCACCCAGGAGATCACAGTCACAGAGATAATAAAAGAAGGGTCATTCCATTGTGTGGAGAGGTCACTTCCTGGTTCGCATGGAGAAGCCAATTTTAATGGAGACCAGTGATGGAAGCAAGCAGCTGTATTGAGGCAGTACCGGGTGTTGAATTTTTCCACCCCTAACAATTTTGCGCCTGGAGCAACCGCCCCCTTGCCCCCCATGCTACTCCACTGGTGGTAAAGATTGGGTTTCCCTGGGGGAAAGTGGAGGGACAAACAGAAGCCTGGCTGATACCGGAAGTGAGAGCTGGACCATCAAGAAGGCTGATCGCCAAAGAATTGATGCTTTTGAATTATGGTGCTGGAGGAGACTCTTGAGAGTCCCATGGACTGCAAGAAGATCACACCTCTCCATTCTGAAGGAAATCAGCCCTGAGTGCTCACTGGAAGGACAGATCCTGAAGCTGAGGCTCCAATACTTTGGCCACCTCATGAGAAAAGAAGACTCCCTGGAAAAGACCCTGATGTTGGGAAAGGCTGAGGACACAAGGAGAAGGGGACGACAGAAGACGAGATGGTTGGGCAGTGTTCTCAAAGCTACCAGCATGAGTTTGACCAAACTGTGGGAGGCAGTGGAAGACAGGAGTGCCTGGTGTGCTCTGGTCCAGGGGGTCATGAAGAGTTGGACACGACTAAACGACTAAACACCAACATTTATAGGGCTGGGTGTTTGATGGGAAGGTGGGGAATTGGACTACGGAAGATTGGAGAGGAAGAAAGGTACCACCGCTACAATAAAATAAGAGCCTACTGGATCAGGCCAATGGCCCTTGTAGTCTAGCATCCTGTTCTCACAGTGGCCAACTGCTAACCAAAGAGTGGCAGCGGTCCACCACCTTTTTACCATGTGGCAAAAAGTTTGACGTTCGTGTACAGTTGTGCGTTGATGTGCCAACAGACAGTGCTTCGAACTTTTGTGCCAAAGCAACAAAAGCAACTTCTAAAAAAAGGCAAAGGGCAGCTGAGGACTGGCAGCAGGGGGCCCACACTTCAGGAAAGGGAACGTCAGAGGTGTGAGCAGGTCAGGCAAGAAGGGAGCAGAAAAATGCGAAGTGATACGTCATCCGCCATGCCACTGCCTGTGTCACAGAGCACTCCACCGAAGGGAAGACAATAGAGCTACGCCACAGAGCCAAGGGTTGTGCTACAATCCCGTTGGAATCCCAAACATCCGCCTCTCCACCCCTCAAAAAGGAGCGTTTGGAAAATACCAAAGTTAATTGGATTGAAGTCAGGGTTTGCAAATACGTTTGAGAATTATGAACCTAGTAGATTTGATTCCAGAACCAAATGATTTTGGATTTTGGCGACATTACTAGCCATCATTTGTTATAAGCTGTTCAGGGTTGCTTCCCCCCCCCCCAAGAAAGTAATGAAGCAATATAGTCAATTAATTAAAATACTACAGAGGATTGGTTAAAGGCAAACCTCTAATAATATACCCCAGACAGGGATGGATATTTATTTTGAGAAACTTTCAGGATTTCCACATTTTTAGATTTTTCAGTACAGTGGTACCTCCAGTTGGGAACGGGATCCGTTCCAGAGGTCTGGCTGGATCCCGAGGTTTCCTTAACCCGAAGATCACTGCTCTGTGCATGCGTGCGGCGGTACACTGCTTCTGCGCATGCGCACGTGACGAAACCTGGTCCGATACTTCCGGGTTTGCCGCTTTCATTACATGAAGTTTACGTAACCAGAGGGTTACATAAGCCGAGGTGCTACTGTAATTGCCATTATGGCTTTAAAATTTAAATCTACTGCGCCTCATACATTTCTAGACGTAAAGATCCTAACAATTTAACGAGTGTCAAATACCTACTCAGAAGTGAGTCCCATTGATTTAAATGGACCTGATCCATAGCTAATTGTGCATCCTAGGATTGCTGGATCCACTCTTGGTCTCGCCCCTAAATCTGCAGGAGCCTGTCTTCAAATGCAGGGAAAGTCCTTAACTCATGGAAGGGCTTGAACCCCATCGGCTACCCTCACCTAGTTTAGCTGGCCAGTCGAAACCATTCCCAGGGTGTGGCCGCATGCTGACAGCTTCTAGGAGTCACAGGTGAGAGCTGAGTGCAGGGTAGGGGCCAAGGATGGAAAAACTACTCCATAAGGAGCACAATGTGTTCCTGACCAGAGGCATTGCCCCTCTCCTAATACGCCATGTACCCTAGTCATTATGACTATGTATTTTATATAACAACAACAGCAACAACTTTTTATTATTTACACCCTGCCCGTCAGGCTGGGTTTCCCCAGCCACTCTGGGCTACTCTCAACAGAATAGTAGTAGTAGTCGTAGTAGTAGTAGTAGTAGTAGTAGTAGTAATAATAATAATAATAATAATAATAATAATAATAATAATAAAAGTGATAAAATATCAAACATTAAAAACTTCTCTAAACAGGGCTGCCTTCAGATGTCTTCTAAAAGTCAGATAGTTGTTTCTTTCCTTGACATCTGATGGGAGGGCGTTCCACAGGGCGGGTGCCACTACCGAGAAGGCCCTATGCCTGGTTCCCTGTAACCTCACTTCTCGCAGGCAGGGAACCGCCAGAAGGCCCTGGGAGATCGACTTCAGTGTCCGGGCTGAACGATAGGGGTGGAGATGCTCCTTCAGGTATACTGGGCTGAGGCCGTTTAGGGCTTTAAAGGTCAGCATCAACACTTTGAATTGTGCTCAGAAACATACTGGGAGCCAACGTAGGTCTTTCAGGTCCGGTGTTATGTGGTCTCGGCGGCCAGTCCCAGTCACCAGTCAAGCTGCTGCATTCTGGATTAGTTGTAGTTTCCAGGTCACCTTCAAAGGTAGCCCCACGTAGAGAGCATTGCAGTAGTCCAAGCGGGAGATAACCAGAGCATGCACCACCCTGGGGAGACAGTCTGCGGGCAGGTAGGGTCTCAGCCTGTGTACCAGATGGAGCTGGTAGATAGCTGCCCTGGACACAGAATTAACCTGCGCCTGGTCCTTCAGGGGCACAGTTACCCCATTCAGGACCAGCCAACACTCGTCACGATGGAAGAACAGTGGGAGAGAACTATTGCCCTGCTTGCGGGTTTCGGGTTGTTCTAGGTAAGCCTTTGCTCTGATCCCGCAGGTCTCTTCTTATGACCCTCCCAACACAAAGAAGAACTTCAAAGGGAACCACTTTGGGCAGCAGCGGAAAGGGTTAAATTCCCACCCCTGCCTGCTGTGGTGTAATTATCAGCCCACCTTTCCCTGAGGCTGCTATTTGCATTAAAAAAAAAACCAAACACCAAGCAGGTTAAGTACAAAGAGGCATTTGACATCGCATCTAATTTAGCCCTAAAGCTGCGTGTCTATACACTCTACCCAGAAGGAAGTTGACAGTTCAGTATCAAGTGGGAAAGCGCTTGGAGGGAGTGTAGCCATCTTGGATGTATGAAGAGGTTGGCAAAGGGGGTGTGGAAAGTCATTTGAGTCCATGGGAGGCGATAGCATGAGTCACTGAGGGGGGAAGTTTGTTCTGGGTGGTTTGCGAAGATGAGCGAGGGGAGGCAGAGGTGGGCTTACAGTGGTGCCTCGCAAGACGAAAATAATCCGTTCTGTGAGTCTCTTCGTCTAGCAGTTTTTTCGTCTTGTGAAGCATCCCTATTAGCGGTTTAGCGGATTAGCGCTATTAGCGGCTTAGCTGCTTAGAAAAAGGGGGGGGGAAAGGGAAAAAACTCGCAAGACTCGCAAGACGTTTTCGTCTTGCGAAGCGCCTCGAAAAATGGAAAACCCTTTCTTCTAGCGGGCTTTTCGTCTTGCGAGGCATTCGTCTTGCGGGGCACCACTGTATTTATGGTGTGGACTGTTTGTTTCTTTTCGCAGCTGTCAATGAGGTGCAGCAGCAATGGCCAGGCTTCAAAGTGGGGGGCGGGGGGGGGGGATGAGGAAGCTTTGGGGAACTGCTGTTACATGACTCCACACATGGCCAGATTTAGGTTTGATGAGGCCCTAAGCTACTGAAGTAATGGGGCCCCTTTATATGTCCAGCTGTCCTTTGTCAACAACAAATTGTCACTGTTTTTTTGCGTTGAATATATGCTATATGGACGTGGGTGGCGCTGTGGTCTAAACCACTGAGCCTCTTGGGCTTGCCGATCAGAAGGTTGGCGGTTCGAATCCCCGCGATGGGGTGAGCTCCCGTTGCTCGGTCCCAGCTCTGGACAACCTAACAGTTCGAAAGTACACCTAAATGTACAAGTAGATAAATAGGTACCGCTCCAGCGGGAAGGTAAACGGTGTTTCCGTGCCCTGTTTTGGTTCGCCAGAAGCGGCTTAGTCATGCTGGCCATATGACCCGGAAAAACTGTCTGTGGACAAACGCCAGCTGTCTTGGCCTGTAAAGCAAGATGAGCGCCACAACCCCAGAGTTGTCTGTGACTGGGCTTAACTGTCAGGGGTCCTTTACCTTTAATTTATGGACCTAGTAGGTATCTAAAGCTATTTGCACATAACAAAATACGTATTTTATCAAAGTAATTGTTGAACTGAAATACAATTAAGAAGAAGTCTATTAATAGTGAAATACAATTGAGAAGAAGGAACGCAGGTGGTGCTGTGGGTTAAAAAACAGAGCCTAGGACTTGCCAAGCTCTAACTTAAAATGATTTTTTTTATTCATAACAAACTTAATAATGCAAACACATTGGCATTTGGCAATAACAAAAGTTCCTTTAGAAACACAATTTACAAAGACTCATAATTTTTTTGGGGCCCCCAAGAGAGTGGGGCTCTAAGCTATAGCTTGTTTAGCTTATACGTAAATCCGGCACTGAGTCCCCACACCACATGGGCGCCCTTTGAAATTCATACTTACGACCCATCCTGCAATGTAATTCTCCAGCCACCAGATGTGTGCAAAAATGCGCAGGCCGAGCTAGAGTACGCACAAAACGCATATATCGGTGAAGAAATAAATGGAAAATGCACTTTGCAAAAGGAAAATATGCTTTGCAAAAATGTGTACTTTGGGCAACATTGCATACAAAAAATGTGTGCTCTCTGAGAAATTTGCAGTAAAAGCCTGGTGTATTTTAGGAAATAATAATAATAATAATAATAATAATAATAATAGCAGCAAACTGATGTGGAAATATGGAGAAGGGAATTGGTTTGGAAAATCAATCAAAATTGACAGTTTCACACATCGCTAGGCCCAAGTGCCCAGCTCAGAATTGTTCAAAGTGAATTGTTGAGGACGGATGGTGGGGTGGCACATGCATGCACAGTTTTCAGCAACTAATTTCTGGGTGGTTTTTTCCCATTTGGGGGGCCTTATTTTGAAGGACCTCTACTTCTGCGGACCTCTTTATTTGTAGGTGTTCTCCAAGATGATAGGCACGGTACCACCGTAGCTCAATATTAGAGGGAACGATGGTGAGAATCACCATATTTTTTGCTCTATAAGACGCACCAGACCACAAGACGCACCTAGTTTTTGGAGGAGGAAAACAAGAAAAAAAAAATTCTGAATCTCAGAAGCCAGAACAGCAAGAGGGATCACTGCACAGTGAAAGCAGCAATCCCTCTTGTTGTTCTGGCTTCTGGGATAGCTGCGCAGCCTGCATTCGCTCCATAAGACGCACACACATTTCCCCTTACTTTTTAGGAGGGAAAAAGTGAGTCTTATAGAGCAAAAAATACGGTAAATGTTGATTCTGATTACTTGGCAATGATGTATCTAAAATAACCTTGGATGCATGCATTCAGAATGAAGAGAAGTTAGATATTTGCTTTCCTTAAATAATCCTTTTGTTGGCTCAAAGCACTAAACGCAACTGTTACAACAGAACACCTCGACAAGCTTTTTTAGGCTGCTTATTAGAGGAATGCGAGAACAAAGGGAGTGCTCGCAAGAACAGCCTGTTCAAAATGTTGTAATGGAAGCAGCACCCAATGTTATATCGAAAGAAGGGAAAGGGCGATTATATGATTTACCTGGGGAAAGAACAAATATAAGACATGAATCAAGCTGGAATGAGGAATGTGAGTGGCGTTGGCAACCAAACCTGTAACTATGTACTCGCACAGGAAAATAAAGCCATCATTTCTCCAGAAGAAAAGGTCTGTGCTGAGCTTGAGTGATGGAGATGAGATCAAAAGGATTAAGGCTGAAACCTATACACGCCTATTTGGGAGTAAGTAGTGTTGTTGAACTTAATGAGGCTGTATGAGGAATGAGAATCCAGGCAGCAGAGGAAACTTCATATTAATATGCAAACAAAGCAGGTGGTGGAAAATCACTTGCAAGGCTTAAGCTGCTTCCAGACTAGGGCTGGGCGATATCTGTTTTTCAACATTGCGATACAGCACTAGCTAAACATTGCGATAGAACGATATCTCATGATGTCTGAGCTATGTAGAGGCACTGGCTGGCTTCACAGTTTCCCCCTCACTGTGATTTTTGCACACACACACATCATGATTCGCGATATATCGCTGGGTCAAAACTTATGAAACCAATACCACGGTATGGACTGGTTTTGGATGATATACAGTGGTGTCTTGGTTCTCAAATGCCTTGGTACTCAAACAACTTGGAACCCAAACACTGCAAACCCAGAAGTAAGTGTTCCAGTTTGCGAACATTTTTGGAAGCCGAAGACGCTCTGTTTTGAGTGTTATGCTTCCATTTTGAGTGCTACACTTCCATTTTGAGTGTTCGCTGAGGTCTGTTTTTTCTATTTATTTTGCGTTTTTGTTTTTGCAGCTTTTTTGTTTAGTTTTTGGGACTGTGTGGAACCCAGTTCAGCTACTGATTGATTGATTGTGTGACTGCAGTACCTTGTTTCTTGCTTTCATTTTATGGATCAATGGTCCCATTAGATAGTAAAATTCATGTTAAATGGCTGTTTTAGGGGTTGTTTTTAAAAGTCTGGAACGGATTGATCCATTTTGCATTAGTTTCAATGGGAAAGTGTGCCTTGGTTTTGGAACGCTTTGGTTTTGGAACGGACTTCCGGAATGGATTAAGTTTGAGAACAAAGGTACCACTGTATCAATATATCACCCAGCCCTATTCCAGATGGAGGGTTTTCGCACTGCCCACTCATTGCTCTCCTACAGTGAGCTATATGGGCTGCGTTCACACGGCGGTTTATTCCGTTTCCCTAACTGCTAGCTTCTGCATTATATTTGAGGCTTCCACACAATGTTAAAAGCTGCTTCTTGAAATCTAACAGAGTAACTAGACAGCATCTTAAAAAGCAGAGACATCACCTTGCCAACAAAGGTCTGTATAGTTCAAGCTATGGTTTTCCCAGTAGTGATGTATGGATGTGAGAGCTGGACCATAAAGAAGGCTGATCGCCGAAGAATTGATGCTTTTGAATTCTGGTGCTGGAGGAGACTCTTGAGAGTCCCATGGACTGCAAGAAGATCCAACCTATCCATTCTGAAGGAAATCAGCCCTGAGTGCTCACTGGAAGGACAGATCCTGAAGCTGAGGCTCCAGTACTTTGGCCACCTCATGAGAAGAGAAGACTCTCTGGAAAAGACCCTGATGTTGGGAAAGATGGAGGGCACAAGGAGAAGGGGATGACGGAGTACGAGATGGTTGGACAATGTTCTCGAAGCTACTAGCATGAGTTTGACCAAACTGCGAGAGGCAGTGGAAGACGGGAGTGCCTGGTGTGCTCTGGTCCATGGGGTCACGAAGAGTCGGACATGACTAAACGACTAAACAACAACAACATAATGCAAGTTTAGTGTTCATTTCCCCGTTACTTGCTTCCAGGAAAAATTCATCTGCAAGCCAGGAAACCAAGAAAATCTCAGGAGTTTTGTGTAGGGCTGTGCACCAGATTTGGCTAAGGCCCTGCAGGTTGTGGGGCACCCCCCGCCGCATCCCAGGCTCTCTTGCTCCCCTGCTGTTGAGGGGAGATGAAAATCCTGCAGGGTCTGAGTGAGGTTCTGTCAATGGCATCACCCCCAACAACAGGTAGACACTATTTCAGGCTTAAGCAGTTTCAAATCCACATTAAACTCCAGAGTGGGTGAGCTCAGACTGAGCAAAAGGCAGCCAGCTCTCTTTCACTTGAGGGATTATCTTAAATGACAGACCTAGGCTGGATAGGATAGTGGAAATTATTGAAGTCTGAGTAGAAGTTCTCAAAAGCCTCCAGCCTGTGGAGCCTAAATGATAAATACTGTATTTTTCACTCTATAAGACACACTTTTTCCCTCCTAAAAAGTAAGGGGGAATGTGTGTGCGTTTTATGGAGCGAATACAGGCTGCGCGGCTATCCCAGAAGTCAGAACAGCGAGAGGGATCGCTGTGCAGCGCTCCCTCTTGCAGTTCTAGCTTCTGGCTTAGCTCCTGGAAAAGCCCCCAAGAGCCGCGCTCCCTTTAAAGAGCTGCGCGGAGTGTGTGCGCGGCTCTTGGGGGCTTTTCCCCGAGGAGGGAGAAGGGCAGCCCATCAGGGGCAGGCTCATCTGCCTCTGAGCTGCGACCTCCCTCAAACTCCTGTTGTAAATCTAAACTGCCTTCCTCTTCCTCTTCCCTGCAGGGGTCAGGCTGGGTAGGCAGTCTCCCCCGTTCCTCTCTCTTTTTTTTTTTTTAAAAAAAGAGATATTTATTAAAGTTTCGAAAAAAAGATTACAGAATAAGAAAAAGAAGAAAGAAAAAAGAAGGAAAAAAGAAAAATACAAAGTACCAAAAAAATAAAAACAGTTAAAAACAAATCAATCTCTTCATATCTTGTCTTTCATTTGCTTGTTTCCCTGACCTCCTCACACCTCCCTTTTTTTGTATTCCAGTTCAGTTAGTTAATTCAGCAAATCCTCTCCCTCCTTGTTTTTATCTTAATCCTTTACCTTGATGTATTATAACTTTACATTCTCACCTAATAACAATCCATTTTTACATACTCCTTTATAACATTGCTGCTAAAACCACTTAACTTCATTCCGACATCATTCTAACATTCATTAATTTTGCAGTATTTATGTAAGTAGTCTTTAAATTTCTTCCAATCTTCTTCCACCGACTCTTCTCCCTGGTCTCGGATTCTGCCAGTCATTTCTGCCAGTTCCATATAGTCCATGACCTTCATCTGCCATTCTTCCAATTCCTCCTCTGCCCAGACCCTGACATTAAGGCTCTTCCTCTTTAAGGAGAAAGAACTTCCACCGCTGAAATAGCTTAATCCCTTTATACCATCACTGGGCACCATCATAGTCACCTGCAGTCCCTTAGGTGAGCTGATCTCTGGTTGGTAGGATGCAGAGGGCCTAGGAGCCAACTCCTAGGGGCTGATGTTCTTTGGTCCGCTCCAATAAAATATTTGAGGGGGCCATCCCCCGCCAAAGTTGCCGTTCATTGCTATTCAAATGGGGTGTGTTCCCTGTGTCTTGTGATCAGTTATGTGGGGCATCCCCAATATTTTATTCAAGTTGGCACTCCTGGCAGAGTGGGAGGCTTATCTATTATTAGCTAATTCCTTTGAGAAGATGGCTGCTTTATGTAACCTTCATGTGTAAATACATTTGTGTATATAGGTGTGTGTCTTTGTCTTATCTCCCTGCACCCAGCAACCTCCTGCCTTGTTAATCACGTTTAATTATACGCCTTGTTTCCATAATTAAATTGCATTCAAAGGCATTAATAGGCTGAATAAAGCAACAGTCATAGAATCACAGAATTGTAGAGTTGGAAGGAACCATGAGGGGAACCATAGGTTTTTTTATTAACAATTTATTGATTTTCCAAAGTTAATAAAAAATAAAAACAAAACAAACAACAATACAAAAACAAAACAAAACAAATTGACTTCCCTCTAGTCCCTTCCTTGGTTCCATTATTTATCAACGTACTGCGTGTCCATTGCTCAGTTTAAAATCTTATTTAAATTACTTATTATCCATTCATAACAAAATTACAAGGAATTCTAAAACCCTGCTAATGTATTAACCTGTGTACAATGCTTCTGTATATATGCAATAAACATCTTCCATTCTTCCTTAAATTTGTTGTCGTCTCTTCCTCTTAATTTCATTGTCAGTTTTGCCATTTCAGCATATTCCATTAGTTTAATTTTCCAATCTTCTTTCTCTGGGACACCTTCTTTCCAGTATTTTGCTAATAATGTCTGTGCAGTTGTAGTCACATACATAAATAAATTCTTTTTTGAGTTTGGTAGATCCACTCCTATAATATCTAATAGGAAAGCTTCTGGGGTTTTTTTTTAACAAAGGTTATTTTAAACATCTTCTTCATTTCATTATAAATCATTTCCCAATATTTCTTTATGATTTTGCAATCCCACCACATATGGAAAAATGTCCCTTCTGTAATTTTACATTTCCAACAGTAAAATAACACAACAATTGTTTAATAGAACACTCACTCATTCAGTAAAAACTTGAACAGTACCAATGCTACAGCAATACACAATATAACTACATTTCAAAAGGCTGATGATTGTGTTGATTGGAATTGTCTGACGTATTCATTAGATAATTTTGGATTCGGCTCTCATCTTGTTTGATGGGTTAATCTGATATATACAAAGCCACAAACTCTACGCATGATAAATGATAGTTCCTTAAGGAACAGTGGAAGTTGTAGTCTGGGAACCTAAAGTTGAATAACACATTTAGAGATACTACGCAAGGATGTCCCTTCTCCTTTTGTTTGCTTAACTTACACCTAGAACCGTTGCAATAGCAGTTAGGGAAAACAGGATTACAGTTGTAATCCTATAACCTATTTACTGGGAATAAACTCCGTGAAACTCAGTGGGACATAATTCTGAATATACATCCATAAGATTGTGCAGTTAAGGAGTTACGTACAAATATGTGATGGTAGGGATGTGGATGGTGCTGTGGGTTAAACCGCAAGAGCCTAGGACTTGCTGATCAGAAGGTTGGCGGTTCGAATCCCCGTGACGGGGTGAGCTCCCGTTGCTCGGTCCCAGCTCCTGCCAACCTAGCAGTTCGAAAGCACGTCAAAGTGCAAGTAGATAAATAGGTACCGCTCTGGCGGGAAGGTAAACAGCGTTTCCGTGCGCTGCTCTAGTTCGCCAGAAGCGGCTTAGTCATGCTGGCCACATGACCCGGAAGCTGCACGCCAGCTCCCTCGGTCAGTAAAGCGAGATGAGCGCCGCAACCCCAGAGTTGGTCACGACTGGACCTAATGGTCAGGGGTCCCTTTACCTTTACCTTTACCTTTTTATGTGATGCTAAGACAAGATGGTTTGCAAATCACATTGCGCTAACAGTTTCAGAATCTCAGAGTCATTAACCGAAGTCCCTAAAATCACTGAAGGTTTTAGCAAGGTATCTTGGTTACAAGATTTATCCTGTGATAACCAAACCTTTAGCTATCTCCTGCAGCAAAATGTGTTCAAAATGCATATGTTAGGAGGGAAATTGACCGAGAAGCATACCAAAATGAAAATGTGAGGGGAAGAATGCAGACAAAACACACATTAAAATGTGCATTTAAAAAAAAAAAAATCCACCAAAAATGGGACAGGACAGACCTGTGACTGAACTCATGTGAAACTGATATGAAACAAAAATGATCCATCCATCCAAAGCGAGGTGCTAAGTACCCTCTGCAACTTTAAGAAGAGAATCCATGTTTCCTTTGTAAGGCCTTATTTTTGCTTAGAGAGAAGGGTTGCATTGTTGCTTGTCTCTTCAGCTCCTATATCAGGTGCTAAGCATCTTGTTGGTTGAGTGAAGAAAGCACCTTAACCTTGTTCCAGTTACAGGTGGCCAAGTGAGATTCTTCCCAAGTTAAACCTCTGTAGTGCTGACTGTATCCCATTTTCTTTGATAAAGGGTTAATGGTTGGGCGTGTATTCATATCCTAGGGAACAACAGTGCCTAAAAGGAGTTACCTTATTTTGTTCTCTTTAATGATTCACTCCTTTGGAGTGCGTTGATGCCTCTGCATTTTGGCTAGCAAGGAGAAGCAACTGTATCCTGTCAGTGGCATAGTGTGGGGGATACAGGGGGGGGCCGGCCGCACCGGGTGCAACATCTGGGGGGGGGGGGCGCTCGCTCGCACTTGCAGCTCTCTGCCCCTACTAAAATCCACGGGTTAGGGGGCGCAAATTACTTGCCTTGCCCCGGGTGCTGACAACCCACGCTACGCCACTGTATCCTGTAACTGTGGGGTTGATAGAGACCTGTGAAATATTATCTGCACTTGTCTTGCTGTGGAGAGAGAGAGAGAGAGAGGAACCAAAATAGGAAGCACAATTCCAAAAACCGACCAAAGACCATCTCAGTCATGCCACCATGCTGCACACCAGCCTTTTTGGGCCTTCCAGGTGTTTGGGACTACATCTGTGTTTCTTTAACATCCACCCTAGCAACCTGAATCTTGCTTTGAGGACGCACAACCACTTTTCCAGGGATTTGGCCCAAAATGGGGAGCAGAACTCTGTTGGAGCAATTGCAAAGCCCAGAGTCTTCTGCAGGCATTGCTGCACATTCACAAGTTCCAGCCCCCCAGTGTCACCTGCCCCATCCTGAAGAACTTCAGGGAGCTGAGTGGCAGTGATGGAGGTGATATGAGATGTTTCTTTCCTTGTGGTCCTGCCCCCAAATATTCTTGTACCTTCGGTCACTTGTGCCCTTGGCAAGCAGCTGTATTGGCGTCCCTCTCCTAGAAAAAAATCACTTTGCCTCAGTAGCCACATTAGAAATTACTATATGTTATGTACTGAGTTGAATAGGATCCAAAATACGGCAGTCTGATTGGTCCTAGAACAATAGGATCCAAAATGCAGCAGTCTGATTGGTCCTAGGACAATGCAGCAGTATGATTGGTCTGCAGGAGCCACCCAATCCAGCTCCAAGTGGATGTGAATCCACAACCTGATTGGCCTACAGGAGAATTCCGGAATTAGCCAATCATGTGCAGCCCATTGTGTAAACAATGTATATAAAGCAGATACTTTGGGGGAACTTTCATTCCTCCTCCCACTATGAGCTGAATAAAGAGCATGAAATCCACTCTCTTTTTTCCCCCCAATAGATTTTTATTGAGATTTTAAAGGTTACAAAAAGAAAAAATAAAGAACATATTTAAACAGAAAAATAAAAATAAAAATACAGAACAATACAAGAACAAAGAAAAAAACACGAAAAAAAGATACAGATAATTAAAAAAACAAATCAATCCTTTACATAGCTTTCTTTCCTTTGCTTATTTCCTTGACCTCCTCACACCTCCCTTTTTTGTATTCTAATTCAATTAGATATTTCAGCAAATTCTTTCCATCTTTATTTTTATCCTAATGATTTATCTTAATATACTATAATTTTACATTCTGTTCTTTCACCAATTAACAATCCATTTTTACTTAATCCTTTATATCATTTCTGCTTAATCCTTTATATCATTTCTTTTAGCAGAAAGAGCATGAAATCCACTCTCGACTCCGAGTATATTTCACTATATTTTTAACAGCCCAAGTACTCCAAGCATCCAGAGTGAGGGCAAAGCGAGGAGGAAGGGTGAAAAAATCCACATGCCTTTTTGCGGTGTGAGAAGGAGGAGAAGCTTCCCTCACATTTTATCTCTCTATAACATATAAGTCATACACTCCATAGTCTGATAGGTGGGGTGGCTCCACCTTTTTTTTTGACAGTTCCAGGGAATCTTCATCCAGTATCAACCCTCAGTCAGGGCCAGGCTGCCGATACAATACGATACAATACGATAATCTTTATTGTCATTGTCCCATACAGAACAACAAACCGAAAAAAATCTACATCAGACATTCGAAAACCAACAAGCCTGCTATCCCAGCCTGGTTAACCCCCTAAAAACTCTGATATCCCATAATTAAATACAATATACTCCCGCAGAGACTACCTTAAAGGTAAAGGTACCCCTGCCCGTACGGGCCAGTCTTGACAGACTCTGGGGTTGTGCGCCCATCTCACTTAAGAGGCCAGGGGCCAGCGCTGTCCGGAGACACTTCCGGGTCACGTGGCCAGCGTGACATCGCTGCTCTGGCCAGAGCCAGAGCCAGAGCCAGAGCCGCACACGGAAACGCCGTTTACCTTCCCGCTAGTAAGCGCTCCCTATTTATCTACTTGCACCCGGAGGTGCTTTCGAACTGCTAGGTTGGCAGGCGCTGGGACCGAGCAGCGGGAGCGCACCCCGCCGCAGGGATTCGAACCGCCGACCTTTCGATCGGCAAGCCCTAGGCGCTGAGGCTTTAACCCACAGCGCCACCTGCGTCCCTTCAGAGACTACCTTACACTGCGTTTAAAACCAAAATCGCATTTGGATAAAAACTGTTTCTCAGGCGGCTAATCCTAGTCTTTATAACCCTGTACCAAAGAACGGTAACGGAAATTGATAATATTTTTATGTTATGTTTAGGTATTTTTGCTTTATTTTTTCTTTCTTTGTAATGGTTTATTTGTTTTCCTTTGTGGTTACTTATATGAAATTTAATAAAAATAAATGGAAATAAAAATAAAAATATAACCCTGTACCAGAAGGCAGAAGCCGAAAGAGATCAATTCCGGGTTGGGCACTATCCTGCACTATCTCTGCAGCTTTCTTATGGCACTTGGAAGCGTAGATTTGATCCAAGGTGGGAAGACTGCACCCAATTATTCTCTCCACAGTCTTTACAACCATGGACAGCGTTGCTTTTCCCCTGGCCGTGCAGGTGAGGCAGCCGCCTCAGGGGGCAGATCCAGCCTCTGAGGAGTGGGCGGGTTGCTGTCATAGCTGTTGCAGTCTCCTGCCTGCCCACCACCTCTCTGGTCTCCATTTAGCGGGTTGTGGGAGGGGCGGAGAACTTCAGAAGAGGTGGAAGAGGCAGAGGTGACATTGTCCATTTTGCCTCGAGCGGCAAAATGTCCCAGGGGGCCTTGCCTTCTCTTCCTTGACCTGTGTGTGGTCCAGTTTGTCCTCCGAGGACTCTGGTGCAAGGTCAAGGCTAGGCAGAACAGAACAGAACGTGTATCTGAGTTTGCTCATTTCCTACTCCCTCCCAAACCATTTCCCTTTTGTGTCCTTTCAGTCTGTTAGCCTAAGGGCAGGGACTGTGCTGTTTGGACTGACCTTTCAGCTGCTGTGGGAGGTTTTAAATAGGTAAATAAACAAATTCCTACAGAGAAATTGTAACTCTCAACATCTGGATATCTTAGATGTTGGGTTTCATGCAGCTCTTGTTTTTCTTTTAAGTGATCGTGAGTTATGTGGTCAAATGCAAGACCTAATTGCTGAGCTGTATTTGGATTTTAAAAATAGTTTTATGGTGGGCTATGTTTATGCTTCACAGCTATGTGGTGATACTGATCTTTATTGGTTTCCAAAAGAATCAAGCTAAAGTAGACAGAATGGTACCTGGCTGGCAGGTAGATAGACTTTTCACATACTTTTCTCTTTACTAGTTATCTGAACTCTGTCTTAGAAGAAAACAATGACAAACATTTTGGAGGCGCAAAATGCAGTGTGTTTTGTAGGGATGTGAAAAACATGCAGCAAAAATTGTGTGGAAATATAGGCCATCAAACCTATAAAAGGTTCCATTCCATTGAGTTCTAAAAGCTCTCTCCGAACTCTCCCACTTCTCTAGCATAGAGACAGGTCACATGTTTGGCTGGTCGTAAGATGATTTACTTACAAAAGTCTTCAAAGGTTATATTCATGTGCTTTTCCATACAGCAGTCAGAAACGATGCACAGGCAGTCAACATGTTGCTTAGTTCCAAAAGCAAAAGTTCCTAAGCTATTGGTGTGTGTGTGTGTGTGGGAACGCTCATTTCAGACCCCATTCTGGCCTGAAACCAAAGAGGCTGGTAAAAGCCATGCTCAGAGCTCCTTATATACCAAAGTATATAAGGAGGCTTGTGGGTCCATTTCCTCTCAAGGCGGGAAGTGATGACATAGGTTAAGTCTGACAAGACAGCTTACTGTATGGCTTCACTGCTTCATGCATGAATTAGATCTCAAACATGTAGAGTTATACGAGGTTGGTACCCTAGAGAAGTTAGGCCTGAATTCTGTTCCAGGTTAATGGGCTGTCAGTTATGTTCTTGGCCCAATTAAAAATAGATGTTGACCCAAAAGTACTTCTGGTAGTACAGTCAAAAAGTAAAGAACCCCATGGCGGTTAAGTCCAGTCAAAGGCGACTATGGGGTGTGGTGCTCATCTCACTTTTCAAGCCAAGGGAGCTGGCGTTTGTCCGCAGACAGCTTTCCGGGTCATGTGGCCAGCAGGACTAAACCGCTACTGATGCACGGAAGACCGTGATGAGTGCCAGAGCGCACGGAAATGCCATTTACTTTCCTGCCGCAGTGGTACCTATTTATCTTCTTGCACTGGCTTGCTTTTGGACTGCTAGGTTGGCAGGAGCAGAGACAGAGCAACGAGAGCTCATCCCCTCACACGGATTCAAATCGCTGACCTTCAGATTGGCAAGCCCAAGAGGCTCAGTGGTTTAGTTGTACAGTGGTACCTCGGGTTAATTCGTTCTGGAGGTCTGTACTTAACCTGAAACTGTTCTTAACCTGAAGCACCACTTTAGCTAATGGGGCCTCCTGGTGCCGCTGCACCGCCGGAGCACGATTTCTGTTCTCATCCTGAAGCAAAGTTCTTAACCTGAAGCACTATTTCTGGGTTAGTGGAGTCTGTAACCTGAAGCGTATGTAACCTGAAGCGTATGTAACCTGAGGTACCACTGTACTTCAGACACATGGAAGCGGAGCAGAAAGATGTTACTTTTTAGCCACCAGACGGCAGTGCAGAGCACTCTGCGAAGACAGCAGTTGGCTTGGATGTGACACAAGACTCGTCATTGTTTTTCTACCTCCGTAGAAGTCACTTGTCTGAAGGAGCGTCTCCACCCCCATCATTTTGCCCGGACACTGAGGTCCAGCGCCGAGGGCCTTCTGGCGGTTCCTTCACTGTGAGAAGCCAAGTTACAGAGAACCAGGCAGAGGGCCTTCTCGGTAGTGGCACCCGCCCTGTGGAACATCCTCCCACCAGATGTCAAGGAAATAAACAACTACCAGACTTTTAGAAGACATCTGAAGGCAGCCCTGTTTAGGGAAGCTTTTAATGTTTGATGCATTACTGTATTTTAATATTTTGTTGGAAGCCGCCCAGAGTGGATGGGTGGGGTATAATTAATTAATTAATTAATTAATTAATAATAATAATAATAATTGTCATGACATACATTCTGATGCGTATCTCTGTAGCTAAAGCAGCATTCAATATGTTCAAGACTGATGTGGCATGTCTGGCTCAAATCTGCTCATCAGGGGAGTGGGGGGGGGGAAATGAAGGTACAAGACTGTGCCACCAAATTGTCCTTGCTGCTGAAATGCAATTGAGAATTGCATGATTATGATTATGATTATGCTTGATTATGATTATCATAGAATCATAGAATCATAGAGTTGGAAGAGACCACAAGGGCCATCGAGTCCAACCCCCTGTCAAGCAGGAAACACCATCAGAGCACTCCTGACATATGGTTGTCAAGCCTCTGCTTAAAGACCTCCAAAGAAGGAGACTCCACCACACTCCTTGGCAGCAAATTCCACTGTCAAACAGCTCTTACTGTCAGGAAGTTCTTCCTAATGTTTAGGTGGAATCTTCTTTCTTGTAGTTTGGATCCATTGCTCCGTGTCCGCTTCTCTGGGGCAGCAGAAAACAACCTTTCTCCCTCCTCTATGTGACATCCTTTTATATATTTGAACATGGCTATCATATCACCCCTTAACCTCCTCTTCTCCAGGCTAAACATGCCCAGCTCCCTTAGCCGTTCCTCATAAGGCATCGTTTCCAGGCCTTTGACCATTTTGGTTGCCCTCCTCTGGTCACGTTCCAGTTTGTCAGTGTCCTTCTTGAACTGTGGTGCCCAGAACTGGACACAGTACTCCAGGTGAGGTCTGACCAGAGCAGAATACAGTGGCACTATTACTTCCCTTGATCTAGATGCAAATTATGATTATGATTACACCACCTTTTGCCCTGATGGGGCTCAAGGCAGTTTACAGATTAAAATTGCTAAAAACAAAAGAAGAAACAATCATAGAAAAGCAATGACACTGACATAGAATTAGAACTATATACAGTGGTACCTCGGGTTACAGACGCTTCAGGTTACAGACACTTCAGTTTACAGACTCCGCTAACCCAGAAATAGTACCTCGGGTTAAGAACTTTGATTCAGGATGAGAACAGAAATCACGTGACAGTGGTGCGGCAGCAGCGGGAGGCCCTGTTAGCTAAAGTGTTACCTTAGGTTAAGAACAGTTTCAGGTAAAGAACGGACCTCCAGAACGAATTAAGTTCTTAACCCGAGGTACCACTGTACATATATAAAATCTGTTTAAAACATACAAATAATGACAATTTTTAAAAAATATGCATGGCATCAGCCCTTTCGCTAAAAGCAGTCAGTTACCAGAAGCCTGTTGGAACAAGGTCTTCAGCTGCTGGCGGAAAGACAATAAGGAGGGAGCCATTCTGGCTTCTCTAGGGAGGGAGTTCCAGAGTCTGGGAGCAGCCACCACCAAGAAGGCCCTGTTCCGTGTTCCCACCATGGCTGAGGTTGTTGCCCACTTGCTGGTGCCCTTGGTGGTGGGAGCAGCCACCACCAAGAAGGCCCTGTTCCGTGTTCCCACCATGGCTGAGGTTGTTGCCCACTTGCTGGTGCCTGCTGAACGTCAGGCACAGAGCATGGAGTAGCTTGTCATTGCTCAATGGCTGCTCCTGATGCCATTGATGAAGCATGGTGAGCTGTTCACTGAGAAGGCTTCTTGGGGTGACAGCCACCATGGTGTTTTCCTTTCAAATCACTCTTTATATCTCGTCCAAACTTCATATAATGGTCTTTTTATAATATGGTTTAAAAGTCTCAATGTACTCCTATCTTGTCATACCAAAGGTATGCATGCCACCCATGTCTGTTTCCGAACCCCTCCAGATCTAGTATATGTGTGTTCTCCAAGCTAAACCATTCTTTCAGCCATATTATACATGCAGCTTCATAATATATTTTAAGATCGGGTAATGAGAAGCCTCCTCTTTCCTTTTTATCAGTTAAGAGTTTAAATTTTATTCTAGGCTTCTTCCCCTGCCATACAAACCTAGAAATCATTTTTTGCCACTCAACAATCTGATTGCCTGTAACAATCAGAATGATTTGAAATAAAAGAGCATCTTAGGTAAGACACTCATTTTAATAGCTGCTATCCTGAGGGGACCACAGTCTTATGGCAAGTCTTTGAACAACTGTACCCACTGACAAGGAGGGCTGTGGACCAGATTGGTTCAAATCCCAAACTGAATTGGGCTCATTGGAGGGGATCTGGGCACTGGGCACTCCAGGTGGTCACCTGGAGCGATCTGGGGCTGTTATGGGCTGCAGGGTGGGTTGGGAAGAAGGAGAGGCAGGCAACCCCGATGTTCTCACCAGAAGGTGAAGTTGAACCCAGCAGGACTGAATCCTCTGATCACCAGAGGATGATCAGAGCAGGAGCCAAACTTGCAGGAGCCAATCTTTTTTTTTTTTTTAAAAAATATTTTTATTAATTTTTACAAAACAAAATTATAAAGAAGACATCCACTTTATCACCAATACAAGCTTTTTGGACTTCCACCAGCTCCTCTGAGTGGAGGAGTCAATCTTGCAGGCTGGCAAACACTGCTTAATTTTTTTTCTATTTGGAGTTCAGTATTTTGGAGAAGATGACAGGGTTTTTGTTTTGTTTTTTAAAGTGAAGGATTAATATGAGAGAGAGAGAGAGAGAGAGAGAGAGAGAGAGAGAGAGAGAGAGAGAGAAGTTACTGGGCAGGTTCCTCAGGAATTCCTTATGGGACCCGACTTATAAATATTTTAATTAATAGCCTTGGCATCAAAGCCATGAGTGTGTTAATGAAATTTCCTGATGCCACAAAGTTGGCAGCTATCATCAAAACAGATGAAGATCCCAATACAGGAGGAACTGGATAACCTTGTTGCCTTGCCCGCTCGGAAAGGAAGTGAAACTGAAGAAACATGAGATGACGATGCATTTCAGGACTAAAACTTCAAAAATTGCCACGAGTTGAAGGATCGCGGGAATGATGGAGGAGGGGGAGAGGGAAGAAGACTGGAAGCAGGTTCGATTGGAGAGACTTAGTGCATGTAAAGGTAAAGGTAAAGGGACCCCTGACCATTAGGTCCAGTTGCGGACGACTCTGGGCTTGTGGCGCTCATCTCGCTTTATTGGCCAAGGGAGCCGGCCTACAGCTTCCGGGTCATGTGGCCAGCATGACTAAGCTGCTTCTGGCAAACCAGAGCAGCGCACGGAAACACCATTTACCTTCCTGCTGGAGCGGTACCTATTTATCTGCTTGCACTTTGATGTGCTTTCGAACTGCTAGGTTGGCAGGAGCAGGGACCGAGCAACAGGAGCTCACCCTGTTGCAGGGATTCGAACCGCCGACCTTCTGATTGGCAAGTCCTAGGCTCTGTGGTTTAACCCACAGCGCCACCTGCATCACTTAGTGTATGTACGCATTGCCAATTATTCTGTGACCAGGGCACTCCCACTGTTTGTTTTTGGAGCTGCACACACATTTTGGGGAAATGGGGTGGGAAGAAAAGATTGTTGTGTTCATCATTGCTTCTATTGATCTTCTGTAGGATACTCTGGAAGTCCTTTTGGCTGGAGCGTGAGGTAAAAAAATTATGCACACAAAGAGCTAGCTTCATACAATGGAACAACAGTGGTGCCCCGCAAGATGAATGCCTCGCAAGACGGAAAACCCGCTAGACGAAAGGGTTTTCCGTTTTGGAGGTGCTTCACAAAACGAATTTCCTATGGGCTTGCTTCGCAAGACGAAAATGTCTTGTGAGTTACTGCGATTTTTTCCCCCTTCCCCCCCTTTTTCTAAGCCGCTAAGCCGCTTATCTGCTTATCCGCTAAGCTGATAAGCCGCTAAAAGCCGCTAATAGCGCTAATCCACTAAGCTGTCAATGGGCTTGCTTCGCAAGACGAAAAAACCGCTAGACGAAGAGACGGATTAATTTCGTCTTGCGAGGCACCACTGAACAGGATTGTAAAATTCCAGCCTGCGTAAGCACCAAACATTTAAAGCAACCCCCCTCCCCAAGAATATTGGGAGCTGTTGTTTACCCCTCACAGAGCTGCAATTCCCAGTACCCTTAGCAAACTACGTTTCCCTTTGATAGGAAAATGTGCTGTACGCAACTTTTTTCTCAATACAAAGAAGCCTGAGAAAACACATGCACACACACATTAGCAGGAGGAGAGAAAGGAAAGATACAACAAATAGGGGAAAAAAACCTGAGGGTTGGTACCTTCTCAGAAGAGCAGGCAGAAGGATCTTTTATTTCGGAACCTAGTGCAAAGCACCATGGTCCTGAGATTAAAGATGAAGCTTCTTCCCATTCCATAAGAGTTTTTGGCATCTGTCTGTCTCAAGAGACAATGGAGTGCACCTCCAGGGGTGAAGTGAAAACATTACAGAATCATAGCAACTGCTGTGGCTTCAGAGACCCATAACTCGTAATTGCTGTATTTCCACATTGGTTTTCTGTGACCTTCCCAGGGTGCAAGCCTGGGTGGGGTGTATGGAGATCCTGGGCTACCCAGACGACTAGACCCCAACTCTTGGCCTCGCTGGTGTGGTCCAAAGGAAAGCAGAGCAATACAGTGGTATCTCGGGTTAAGAACTTAATTCGTTCCGGAGATCCGTTCTTAACCTGAAAATGCTTTTAACCTGAAGCACCACTTTAGCCAATGGGGCCTCCTGCTGCTGCCACGCCGCCAGAGCACAATTTCTGTTCTCATCCTGAAGCAAAGTTCTTAACCCGAGGTACTATTTCTGGGTTAGCGGAGTCTGTAACCTGAAGCATATGTAACCTGAGGTACCACTGTAATACCCAAAACCACCTTTTTTTGTGTATGGCCATGTTCCCATGGAGCATTTAAACCTCAGGTAGATCCTGTAGCTGCCATATGTTGATGGACTCGAAATCCCACCATCCCAGACCTCTGGCTGAAGCTGATGGGAACTGGAGCCCAACAAAACCTACAGCAGTGGTGGGGAACCTGTGGCTCTAATTGGGGCCCTAAGGCCTCTCCATTTGACCCAGGCAGGGGCAGAGGAAGAGGGGGGGCAGGGGGCGGTCAGCCTCGGATTGCACCACTGAGGGGGGTGACAAAATGCCAGGTGGCCCTCACCGTGGGGCCTGCAGCGCCCAAGCCACGCATCTCTCTTGTGAGTGCTGTGGTGGCTTGGGTACCCACAGAGCATCCTGCCCTGGCTCACCCTGCCCCACAGGCGGCTGGCCCTGCCCCTGGGCGCAGGGCACACACACCACCCCAGGAGCCTGATCCGCTTGCTCCACCGCTGGACCCAGGAAGCCATTTGGTGCAAACTATGCCCACAGGCCAATCACCTTGATATCCCATGGCATCATATGATGTCAGGCATAGGACAGTTAAAGGGATCTCTTACTCTTATTGGTGCTAAACGTACAGTGGTACCTCGGGTTACAGATGCTTCAGGTTACACTCTTCAAGTTACAGACTCTGCTAACCCAGAAATAGTACCTCGGGTTAAGAACAGATGAGAACAGAAATTGTGCTCTGTCGGCGTGGCAGCAGCGGGAAGCCCCATTAGCTAAAGTCATGCTTCAGGTTAAGAACAGTTTTAGGTTAAGAACGGACCTCTGGAATGAATTAAGTACTTAACCCAAGGTACTACTGTACTAGGAAGCAGCGTAAAAGTTTATGTAAGAAATGGACATGGTTTATTTGGGCTAGATGTTCACTCATACTAAGTCCCTAAATGAACTCACTCAGGCAATAAATATCGCACATGTAATCCAATACAATTTTTGTTCTTCTAGTTCTTTACATCAAGAGTTTATGAGCTATGATCTCACATATGTACAGTCTGTATCCTCCAACTCAGGGCTTAAAGACAGCTGTGCTCCCGAAGGTTCTTGCCGCTTACAGACTGACCTGAGTTGAACTCAAATTATACGTGGAGAAATCTTCTCTCACCTGCCTCAGGGAATGTGACCTCAGGACAGAGCAGCGAGTCCCACAGTAAAGCACGTATGTACACACAGAGAGACACATACACAACACACATAAAAAGCATGAACACGGGACAAAATAACCTCTGAAGAAAAAACACTCCGGTATGAATTTTGTGAAAACAAAGGTTATTCAGAATGCTGTCTGATGAACTACCACCAGCTAGGTTTAACATTCTCTAGAATAGCTGCATGCAATTTTTTCAGCAATTCAATGCAAATTTCTTCTAATAAACACAGTTTCCATGCAGTTTTTACGTGTGTGTATGTGGGGGGGGGGGAATAGAATTGCTGTGACCCACACGTGTGGGGTGAATAACAAAAGAATCGGCTGGTTGTCTGGATTAAAAAATGGGGCTTAAAACTCCCACAAGAGAGAGTCCCCGGTAGCAGAGTTTAAACTCACGAAGTCAAGCAGCACAGTGAAGCATTAGGAATCCAGGCTGTTAAACCTTCTGCATATCCCATTTAGTCTGCTTGCCAAACTCTCCCCTCTTCCTATCCCTCTTGCAATGAACAGACCACACACAGTTAAGGCAGTTCAAAATGATTTACTTACAAAATGTTCCAAAGGTTAGGTTCATGCATTTATCCAAGCAGCAGCAAGGCAAACACAGACAGAATATTCTTGGGTAGAAAATACAGAAAGATAGCTTCAAACATGGGCTGTAAGCTTACTTAGGCATCCCTTCCTTGGACAGTTACATGGCACAGAGAGAAAGAGAGAGAGAGGGAAAGGGAGAGGGAAAGTGGAAAGCTTCCCTTCCCTTCTCTCTGGAGCAGAGTGGGGTGACCTAGCTGAGTCTATGAACACAGCTCTATTGTTTTAACCCCTTCACGCACTAACTATGCCTACTGGTTGTGTTTGATTTCAATCTCCCACAGTTTTGACTACTGTACTCTTTTTTGCACTTTATTCTAATATACTTCATATTTATTTATCTTTACATAAAGGTAAAGGTACCCCTGCCCGTACAGGCCAGTCTTGACAGACTCTGGGGTTGTGCGCCCATCTCACTTAAGAGGCCAGGGGCCAGCGCTGTCCGGAGACACTTCCGGGTCACGTGGCCAGCGTGACATCGCTGCTCTGGCCAGAGCCAGAGCCAGAGCCAGAGCCGCACACGGAAACGCTGTTTACCTTCCCGCTGGTAAGTGGTCCCTATTTATCTACTTGCACCCGGAGGTGCTTTCGAACTGCTAGGTTGGCAGGCGCTGGGACCGAGCAGCGGGAGCGCACCCCGCCGCGGGGATTCGAACCGCCGACCTTTCGATCGGCAAGCCCTAGGCGCTGAGGCTTTAACCCACAGCGCCACCTGCGTCCCTATATTTATCTTTACATACATACATGCTAATTATTATGCAGAATTTTCCTGAATTTTTGAATTTTTTTGTGGGAGAACTGCATCACAAAATTTGGCTAAGTGTGAATTTCAAAAGATGGCTGTATTCAGTTCTTGTGTCTCAGAATGTGTGGATTTGATTGATTCACCATCAAATGAGAACTGAATTGAATTCCCTCCCCCACAACCCTATGCACAAGTATCCCATTGCTTACCTGGTAAGCTGAGCTTTTGCAACGTTCTACGCGAACACCTGTAAAGGCTCCAGCATTTATGCATTGCCAATGTTTGAGGGTGCTTGCGAGCAACTCTCAGCACTTGCTCCTCCTTTTCCTGTACCAAGGCTCTAAAATATTAAATTTTGGGTAGAACAAGAATGTGATGGAGACCTGGCAGAGTGTCTTTTCCTGCTATGGAGTCTGGGTTTTGCAATACAGTGATGATGATAATAATGATGATGATGATAATAATAATAATAATAATAATAATAATAATAATAATAATTTTTATTTATACCTCACCCTCCCCAGCCAAGGCTGGGCTCAGGGCAGCTAACTAGCAATAATAAAAACAAGTTGAATGAATATAACTTAAAAACAAGATTAAAATACAATTAAAATATTGAAACATTAAAATATTAAAATGCAGCCTCTTCACAGGAGGAGAAAGGAAAAAGAAAAAAGAAAGAGGGGGAGGGAATCAAATTGGCTCCAAGCCAAAGGCCAGGCAGAACAACTCTGTCTTACAGGCCCTGAGGAAAGAAATCAGATCCTGCAGGGCCCTGGTCTCATGAGGCAGAGCATTCCACCAGACCGGAGCCCGAGTTGAAAAGGCCCTGGCTCTGGTTGAAGCTAATCTAACTTCCTTAGGGCCCGGGACCACTAGGGTGTTGCTATTTATGGACCTTGAGGCTCTCCGTGGGGCATACCAGGAGAGGCAGTCCCATAGGTACGAGGGTCCTAGGCTGTGAAGGGCTTTAAAGGTCAAAACCAGCACCTTAAATCTCACCCTGTACTCCACCAGGAGCCAGCACAGCTGGAAAAGCACTGGGTGGACTTCCGGCGGATCGCGAAGTGAAAGCAAGTGGGATCTCTTGCTCGCAGGAGTATCCAGCTATCGGGAGAGAAAAAGGGGGTTTGCAAGGGCGCCGCAGCCCCCCAAACACTCTTGGAAGGGGATCCAAGAGGCAGGGATTCCAGCTCTGCCATTAAAATTCTCCTCCGGCCACCAAGTAACCCCTTTTTGGAGGTGACGAGTGTGGCGGGGTTGAGACGTCGGCAGCGGGATGCCATTTCTATCTCTCCTTAGCGAAGCCCCGGGCTTGCGCACAAAGCGATCCGTTCTCAAACAAGAAGAAAACGAATTGGGATTTTTAAGTTTGGATTCGGACAAATTTGGATTAATTTGGACTAATTCGTGGTGGCAGGTTGTTAAAAAGGAGGTCAGCCTTGCCGGGAATCTGATTTTAACACAAGAAGAATTTGCGGAGCGGAGAGACTGTAAGTTACGACAAGCGGCAAAGTTTCTTTAAGGATATCACGAGATATTTTTGGGGGGAAGCCTCTCCTAAAGATTGACTTTGTAATAAGTAGAAGGGAGAGGAGTGTGGAGTGTGGAGAAGCATTTATAAACAGTACCGGAGAATTCTCTGTGAGTGGGGGAAGGAGAAAGGAAGACAGCGAGATTACTTTCACTTTTAAAAAAACTGCGTAGTTAAGCTACGGACCCGGAGGCATTGATGTGGAACGATATAAATAAGTGCAACTCAAGTAATATAAGAGATTTAAGACGATAGATACCTAACCTCTTTATTTTTTGGTTTTTTCTGTTGGGATATTTAAGGACTTTGAGACTGTAAAACCTTTATTTTTTATATAAAGCAGACTCTCCCCCCCTCGTGTGTTTGAAGTTATACGCAAGGGATACAAAGCGCCATTTTGTTGCCAAAGAAGAACACTCTGATGGCTATTTAGTTACCAGGGAAAAGAACTTTATCTACCCCAGAACTGTGGATACATTCGGGCTCGCTCTTCTTTGTTTTTGCTCCCTCTTCATTTTTTTGCTTTTTTGCCTTTTTGCTTTTTCTCTTTTTTGTCGGGTTTTGGGGGGGTTCCCATTCTACATTCTCTACTCGGAATTTGGACTTTGGATTTGGGATTTTGGAACTTTAAAACTTGGATTACTGGATTAAAAGGATATGATTTGTGAAAGAGACTGTTGGAAAGATTGAAGAAAGATTTTGGTTACTGTTTTAATTTAAAATTCGCAACAAATCCCTGGGATTTAGCCAAGCAAGTGGCAAGAAGATATTGGAGGGCCTCTCAATTTATTCTGCTTCTGTTTATCAACAAATCGATTAACTCTTCTCTCTACCAGAATTCAATGTACTTTGATTTCATCTAGGGGGTGATAGATAGATATGAAAACTATATGATTGATATTAAGTTTAAGGATTTTATTTTGGTTTTATATTGAACAAAAACAGTGTAAGAAATTAGATGTTTGGAGGAAGTTGATTTATTTGTTGAACTGTTGATATCTACCAGGTGGGGGGAAAACAAATTATTGGCTGCTTTTTGTTTGTCTTAATTTTTGCTATTTCCGAGAAAGTTACAAAGGAGAGGAGAGGGTAAAAATGTCGCACACTCAGAAAAAGACTGAAGGAGCAACACCAGGAGAGAGAAAGAGTTCGAAACAAGAACCTGATTGGAAAGCAGATATTGTAAGGATGTTTTCAGAACTTAAGACGGATATAAAAAGTAGTGAGAAAAACCTTGAAAGTAAACTGGGTCAGATGGAAACTAAATTAGAACAAATGGACAATAAAATTGACTTAACAGTGAATGAATTGAAAGATCAGATGAAAGAAATTGTTAAAAAAAATACTGAAATTGTTAAAAGAACACAGAATTTGGAAGAAGGAATGAAAAGGACAAAATTAGAGATGAGAGAGGTCCGAAAAGAAGAGGAAAAAATCAGGGCAGAAATGTCGGAAGTGAATAGAACGCAGGAAGAGATCTGGGATGCGGTTGCGATGAATGAACTTCGGCAACGGGAATCTAATTTGAGATTAAGATCTGTGCCAGAAACCCAAGGAGAAAAGATTAAAGAAAAATTGACAGCAGAAATTGCCCAATGGTTGGACATGGAAATTGGAGAAGTGGAGAAAACGATACAAAATGCCTTCAGGATAAAAATAAGAACGACCAAAGCTAAAAAATTCCCTGGTGATTGTTTGATTATTTTTAAAGATAAGGAAATGAGAGACCTGATTTTACAAAAAAACAGAGAAAAACGTCTAAACATTGATGGGAATTATATAATTATTTTTAAAGATGTGCCAGTGAGGTTGTTGAAAAAGAGAGATCGATACAGACAATTAGTACAAACATTGAAGAAAAATGGTATAGAATTCAAGTGGGAATTTCCAGAAGGAGTGACATTTACATACAAAGGGAAGAGGCACAGATTGACAAAATCAGAAGATGTGGAAAAATTTTTCAGAAGATATAGAGAACTGACCAGAGAAGAAGTTGCAGAAGGGGCAGGAGCGCGAGGTGATGAGGGAGATTCATTGGAGTTGGAGGAGGAGGAAGAACGAAGTAGCAAGGAAAAAAGAAGAGGAAGAGGAGAGAAAAAGGATGAAGACGAGGAATGTGAAGAAGATAAAGAAGAGAAAGAGAAGTCATAAGAGGGGGAAAATATATAATTTAATTGGCAGACATCATGGCTTTAAAATTATGGACATGGAATACAAATGGACTGAATGAAAGGAAAAAAAGGAATAAAGTGGTACAACATTTAAAACAGAAGAATTTGGATATCATTTGTTTACAAGAGACTCACGTTAAAAGAGCACATAGAAAAATTTTGGTTAATAAGAAATTGGGAAATGAATTTATTTCATTGGATAAAAGCAAGAAGAGAGGGGTGGTATTGTATATCAAAAGCAAATTAGAGGCACAACAATTATTCAAAGACGAAGAAGGAAGGATGATAGCAGTTCAAGTCAATTGGCAAGGAGAAAAATTAATAATCATTGGAGTTTATGCACCAAATGGAAGTAAAGCTGAATTCTTTAAAGGATTGGAGGAGAAGCTATTTGAATACCTGGACCAGAAAATAATAATAATGGGAGATCTGAATGGGGTGGTTTCAATGGAAATGGATAGACTGCGGGCTAAAGGCAAATCGAAAGAAGGGAAGCTACCAAAAACCTTTTTTGATATGGCGGAAAACTGCAATTTGGTGGACATTTGGAGATTGAGGCACCCGTTAGAAAAACAATTTACTTTTTATTCAGAGGTAAACCAAGCGATGTCCCGAATTGACCAGATTTGGGTTTCTGGTGAATTAACTACAAGAATATTGAAGATTGAGATTCAACCCAAAGTGTTATCAGACCACAATGCGGTTAAAGCCATTTTAAAAGGGAATGAAGAAAGATCTTTCAGGTGGAGACTAAACGAAAACCTTCTGGATGATCAAAATATTGTGGATAGGGCTAAGAAATGTTTGACGGACTATTTTGTGAATAACTCTAACAAAGGAACGAAAACGAGTATGGTTTGGGATGCCAGCAAAGCTGTAATGAGGGGATTTTTTATTCAACAAAATTCAATCAAAAATAGAATGAGAGAAAAAGGGAAGAATGAAATTTTAAAACAAATAATGGAAAATGAAAAGAAACTGACTATAAGACCAAACGACGAGAGGGCTAAACAGAGTATAAAAATGCTTCAGACACAATTTGCAATGATAATAAAGAAGTGGAATGGAACATAAAAAGGATGAAGCAAAAGAATTTTGAATTCGCAAATAAATCTGGAAAATGGCTTGCGTGGCAAATTAAAAAAAGGAAGGAGCAAAGTACGATTAATAAAATTAAAATAGAAGAACAAGAGATAGAGAATCCGAAGGGAATAAGGAAAGGATTTGTGGACTTTTACAAAGATCTATATAAAAGAAAAGAGAAGCTCAACATTAAGACAATAGAAGAATATTTGAAGAAGAAAAAGGTGCAAAAAATATCAGAAAGTAACAAAAACAAATTGAATGAACCAATAGGATTGGAAGAGATTTTAAGGGCAATAAAGGATTTAAAAAGTGGAAAGGCACCAGGACCAGATGGATTCAGTGCAAGATATTATAAAGAATTGAAACACATCCTACTTGTACCGCTGAAAGAAGTAATGAATAAGATATTGGAAAAAGGAGAAATACCTGAAACATGGAAAGAAGCATACATAACGTTAATTCCCAAACAAGATTCAGATCTAATGCAAGTCAAAAACTATAGGCCAATCTCATTATTGAATAATGATTATAAAATGTTCGCAAATATTCTAGCAAACAGGTTGAAAAAGGTACTAAATGAAATGATACATAAGGATCAAGCAGGATTCCTTCCTGGCAGACAAATGAAAGACAACATAAGAAATGTAATTAATATAATTGAATATTTATCTAGCGGGAAGGAAAAACAAGCTATGTTAATTTTTGTGGACGCTGAGAAGGCCTTTGATAATATCTTTTGGGAATTTATGTTAAAGAATTTAGAACATATGGATGTGGGCCAATCTTTTTTGAGTGGTATATAGGCGATATATTCAGAACAGAGAGCAAAACTAATTGTAAACAATGTTATAACAGAAAATATTGCCATCACGAAGGGTACAAGACAAGAATGTCCGTTGTCACCGCTGTTATTCATATCGGTTCTGGAGGTTTTTCTAAGAACAATAAGAAACAACGAAAAGATAAAAGGTGTAACAGTGGGTGGTAATCAATATAAGGTTAAGGCCTTTGCTGATGACTTAGTCATACAGAGTGTTCAAGAGGTGTTAGAAGAAATTGAGCATTTTGGTCAGGTGTCAGGCTTTAAATTAAATAGAAAAAAAACCAAAATAATGGTTAAAAAATTAGATCAAGAAGTGATAGAAGAAATACAGCAACAAACAGAAATGAAAGTGGTCAAAAAAGTAAAATATTTAGGGATTACGTTAACTCCCAGGAATATTGACCTATTTCAAAACAACTATGTACCTACTTGGAACAAAATCAAATGTGATTTAGATGTATGGACAAGGATGAGACTATCGTTATGGGGAAGAATTGCAACGATAAAAATGAGTGTGCTACCGAAAATGTTGTTTTTGTTTAAAACAATACCAATAATCAAAGGTGTGAAAATATTTAAAGAATATTTAAAGAACAGTATCAAGATATATCTGGCAGGGCAAAAAGCCCAGAATTAAATTTAAGATATTGACAGATGTAAAAGAAAGAGGAGGCTTTGCCCTGCCAGATTTAAAGTTATATTATGAAGCTTCTTGTCTTTGCTGGTTAAAAGAATGGATAAAATTAGAGAACACAGAATTGTTGGACTTAGAAGGATATGACAATAGATTTGGGTGGCATGCGTATTTATGGTGTGATAAGAACAGAGTGCATAAAGGTTTTGGAAATCATATTTTTAGAGGAACGTTAATTGAAGTGTGGAATACAAAAATCTATTAGAGCCTAAAACTCCAATGTGGCTATCGCCATTGGAAATAATGAGTACGAAAAAGGTCAATATGACAGGGAATTGGGCCACATATGAAAATTTGATAATCAAAGAAGGAGATAAGTGGAATCTGAAACCATATGAAGAGGTTAAAGAAAAGGTGAATGTTTGGTTGCAATATTTCCATTTGAATGCAATGTTTAAAAAAGAGATGCGAGAAAAAGGTTTCTTAGGGAAAAAATCGAGGTTTCAGCAAGAAATCTTGGATAGTGATGTAAAAATATTGTCAAAAATGTATAAATTATTACTTGAATGGCACACAAAAGATGAAGAAGTAAAAACGGTTATGATTCAATGGGCCAAAGATTTTGGTTACAATATACAATTAGAGGAGTGGATTAAACTTTGGAAAGAGGGAATGAAATTCACCGCATGTACTACGATAAAGGAAAATGTTATGAAAATGATATACAGATGGTATATAACTCCTGTGAAACTTGGAAAGATGTTTAAAGTTAGTAATAAATGTTGGAAGTGTCAAGAGAAAGAAGGGACATTTTATCACATGTGGTGGGAATGTAAGAAAGTGAAATGCTTTTGGGAAATGATTTATAATGAGATGAAAAAAATGTTGAGATATACTTTTGTAAAGAAACCAGAAGCATTTTTACTTGGTATAGTAGGGAATGATGTTGAAAAGAAAGATGTGAAGTTATTTAGATATGCAGTAACAGCAGCCAGAATTTTGCTGGCCCAAAGGTGGAAACAGGAAGAAATGCCAACGAGGGAAGAATGGAGAATGAAACTGATGGAGTATGCAGAAATGGACAAATTAACTGGGAAAATTCGAAACCAACGTGATCAGAGATTCACCGAGGACTGGAACAAATTTACAGAGTATATGAAAACTGTGTGTGATCAGGAAATAACGCTTGTTGGATTTCAAGAAGCTCTGTGAAAAAATAAACTGGAATGTCGCTTAAAAGAGAAGATAAAATAGGGATTGTCAAAGTGCAACATAAATGTATGAAATGTGAGAAGTTGTGATAAATATGAAAATTGTCAGATAGGCTGATGGAAGTCAAAAAGAATGTATAAGTTAAATTGGATGTTTAATTATAAATGGATTGGTTATTGGAAATTTGAATAAAAATTAATTTCAAAAAAAAAAAAAAAAAAAAGGAAAAGCACTGGGTGAATATGCTCCCATGGCAGAGACCCCTTGAGGAGCCTCGCTGCAGCATTCTGCACCCGCTGGAGTTTCTGGGACAGCTTCAAGGGCAGCCCCTCGTAGAGCGAACTACAGTAGTCAAGCCTGGAGGTGACCGTCGCATGGATCACTGTGGCCAGATATGACTGGACACCCAACTCCCATCAGTCCCAGCCAGCATGGCTAAAGGCCAGTGATGACAGGAATAATCGTCTGGCAACATCTGGGCAACCTCCCTGTTTCCACCCAGAAATAGATCAAGGGTTTGGTTCTCCAGCCCTGCATAGGGGTTGATAAGTAAAGAGGAATGACAGGAGAAATTGTTTGAATATCTTGAATTTGCAAAGATGACAGAGACAATTAGGAGACAGTGAACTCAAAGGTATAAAAAAAGAAGGGGGAATTTATAAAGAATATTTAATTAAACATTGTCCACAAATGAAAACCTGGACATGCTTTGACTAAACTCTGCAATCTGTAACTTAGATAACAAATACATGAGATAGAATAAAGAAAGAAATGGAGATAAGAAATATTGAAGCAGTGATGATGATGATGATGATAATAATAATAATAATAATAATAAAAAGATGACCTCTCCATGAGGAGGTTGGGTTATATGGAGAAATTAAGTACAGTGGTACCTCGGGTTAAGTGTTTAATTCGTTCTGGAGGTCCGTTCTTAACCTGAAACTGTTCTTAACCTGAGGTACCACTTTAGCTAATGGGGCCTCCCGCTGCCACCACGTGATTTCTGTTCTCATCCTGAAGCAAATAGTACCCGGGGTACTATTTCCGGGTTAGCGGAGTCTGTAACCTGAAGCGTATGTAACCTGAGGTACCACTGTAATTGTGAATTAAGAAAAATACTTGAATAATACAACTCTTCTTTGGGAATTTAAGGATTTATATATATTTGTTTAATTGGTAACCTTTTGTTGCTTCTGCATCTTATTTGGAATGTATAATTTTTACCATATTAAAAAAATCAATAAAAAGCATTTTTTTTAAAAAAAGACTGCTCACTTTTCACAGTGAGCGGTGTTGCGGCCAGGCATACTGGTCCCTATAGTGACCCGGCTCAGGGGATTGCTAACCCCGGCCGCATTACCCTCACCTGGCCAGCGGGAGGCGTGGCTGCAAGTAATTTAAACCGCATTGGGTAAGCCTTTGTTTAAGGGAGGGGAGGTTGTAGTCTCTGCCTGCCCCTCCTCAATAAGGGTATACTGTTAAAGGGATCTGGGGGTGTGGATCCTGTCTGATGTGGGCTAGGGCAATGCCACTACCCCAACGGCAACCCCTCAGGGTGCCCCTATTTGATGTAAGGCGCTGTGGGTTAAACCACAGAGCCTGGGACTTGCTGATCAGAAGTTTGGCGGTTCGAATCCCCGCAACGGGGTGAGCTCCCGTTGCTCGGTCCCTGCTCCTGCCAACCTACCAGTTCGAAAGCACGTCAAAGTGCAAGTAGATAAATAGGTACTGCTCCGGCAGGAAGGTAAACGGCGTTTCCATGCGCTACTCTGGTTCGCCAGAAGTGGCTTAGTCATGCTGGCCACATGACCCGGAAGCTAGTCACGACTGGACCTAATGGGCAGGAGTCAAGATATAGTCTGGTTTCACGCAATGCCTAAGCCAAAACGCTCACATCTGTAACCAATACAGTTGTGGCCTGTTTCAGCCCATAATCCTAAATACTTGTGTCAGTGTTTTTATTAATCAATGGGGAACTGGGGGGCACGATGCCTTGACATGCATTAAACAGAACTATATACAGTGGTACCTTGGGTTAAGAGCTTAACTCGTTCTGGAGGTCTGTTCTTAACCTGAAACTGTTATTAACCTGAAGCACCACTTTAGCTAATGGGGCCTCCTGCTGCCGCCGTGCCGCTGGAGCACGATTTCTGTTCTCATCCTGAAGCAAAGTTCTTAACCCGAGGTACTATTTCTGGGTTAGCGGAGTCTGTAACCTGAAGTGTATGTAACCTGAAGCGTACGTAACACGAGGTACCACTGTACTCCTGATCTCTCTGGTGGAATCTTCTGTTGGTTTGGCCTGCAGACCTCTAGAAGCCTTGGTCAACCTCTGGGATGTAGAAAATGGTCTATGGAGTGAGGAAACATGTGTCCATCTAGATGTTGCTGGACTCCAACATCCATCATCTCTAATGGCTCTGCTGCCTGGGGGCTAGTGAGAGTTGCCGTCCGACAACACCTAGAGGACTACAGACACTCTACCCAAAGCCTGGAGTCTGTTGACACAACAGAATGATTTCTCCTAGACATTCTCACCTGCTAGGAAGAGTTTAACCAGAGTCCTTAGTTTATCAAAGGATTGACGCCGATGAAACAGCTCAGAAAGAAGGGCAGAGGCAGTTTTAGGGTAGGGCAACTGGTTCAGCCGCGCTGGGCTCTGTGCTGCAGGGGGGACCACAACAATGCTGTAGATTGGGGCATGAGAAGCCAGGGGTGCCAAATGTTAGCATCGCACAGGGTGCTGCTGAAATTTGAGAGCCCAAGTCCTCCATTGTTAAGGGTGCCGCTGATGAAAGCTTCATGTTGAAATTGAATAAATGTTGCGTACACGAATAGTTTGTAATCTTCCTTTTTTAATTCATCCCCTGTTATCCCTAGCAAAAATGCTTCAGGTTTCTTTGGGAAAGTGTATTTAAATAGTTTTTTCATTTCGTTATATATCATGTCCCAATATTTTTTCATTTTTTCACACGTCCACCATATGGATGATTACAGGAAGGAAGATTACAAACTATTCATGTACGCAACGACCACCGCTAGAATCTTAGTGGCTCAGAAATGGAAATCCCAAGAAATCCCAACTTTAATGGAGTAGCAGACAAAAACGTTTGAATACATAGAATTGGTGAAATTGACTTATAAGATTCGGAACCAAAAAGAAGCAAAGTTCGAAAAGGATTGGAGTAAATTTATTGAATATATACGGAGTAATTGTAAGAATTTAAAAACTGTAGCAAGATTAATGTAAATCTTGTGATGTGGATGGAGTGTAAATAAGAAACTGTAAGAAAAGATTTGAGATATGAAAACCGTTGAAGGGATGGAAGGAAGTCCGGGCACAATAAGGCGCAGGGTAAATAAGAAGACATACAATTTTTTGAATGTAAGAGTATTTGTTTTATTTGTTGTTGTTACAAAAAAACAATAAAAAGTATTTTTTTGGGGGGGGAATTGAATAAACGTGGGCTACAAGCTCGTTTTGCGGCATCTGTAAACCTTGCCTCTCATCCTGTAGTCATCCCCTTTCTCAACCGGGTCTTAAACTTGAACATTACTGGCCTCCACAGTCATTTGCCGACTCACCGTTAAGACCGTGTTCATGAAAGACAATCTTTCTTGGCTATGAGTGCTCGCCAAAGAAGTAGAGAACCGCTGCCCATTTCCAACCAGGGATCTCCTCTTTTCTGCCCCCAATCCAATTTTATGCTCATACCCCGCCCCCCCCAGAAGGATAGAGTGATAATACTGAGTTTACCCTGGGGGGCATTTCAGCAAAGTTGTCCCAGATTTGCTAGAAAGCATGTGAGCTTGTGGTATGTTGCACCTGTGCGGTCAAAATTATAGGCTTTAGCCAGAAAGACATTTCCGAGACCCTAATTTTTTATTAATTTTTTTCCAATTTTTTTTATTGGTTTTCCAAATTTATAGCAAACAAAACAAGAACATCAAAAGCAAACTAACATACAAACAAACAAACAAACAAACAAACATTTATCTTAACTATAATAATTCCACTTTTGTTAACATTGTTAAGTGACTTCCTCAAATCCCCCTGGCTGAGTTGCCATAGAAATCATTGTAGCAGTTTTCCAAAACTATTTTCACATAAAATTTACTGAGTCAATTCACATCTTTCTTTCTTTTCATTTTAACTTTAAACTTAATATTCTACAACATCACATATTTAAATCCTATGCCTATCTGTTATTCGCAAGTAATTCTATTTAGATTATCTTAACATATTTAACTACCGTATTTTTCGCTCTATATAAGACGCACCAGACCACAAGACCCACCTAGTTTTTGGAGGAGGAAAACAAGAAAAAAAATATTCTGAATCTCAGAAGCCAGAACAGCAAGAGGGATCGCTGCGCAGTGAAAGAAGCAATCCCTCTTGCTGTTCTGGCTTCTGGGATAGCTGCGCAGCTTGCATTCACTCCATAAGATGCACACACATTTCCCCTTACTTTTTAGGAGGGAAAAAGTGAGTCTTATAGAGCAAAAAATATGGTAGATAGTCTTTGAATTTTTTTCAATCCTCTTGATACACCTCTTCCTTCTGGTCGCGGACTCTTCCGGTCAAGTCAGCTAGCTCCGAAAAATCCATCATCTTCATCTACCATTCCTCCCCTGTTGAGACCCTATTTTTTTTTTAACTGACAAATTGAAACAGGCTTCCTGAACCATGAAACGAGAAACCTGCGCATAAGGGTGTGTGTATTAAGATTCACCTCCCCCCACCCCAAGGCACATTAATTACAAAAGCAATTTGGGGTGCGACTGTTCAAAAACACAAAATAAGGCTGTGTGCACATTAGCGTTGACCTCAACTGCTGTGTGCTCCCACGGATGGTGTTTGAAGCAACATGGCATTAGCCACATTCCCTCTGTTTCCTTGGTTTCTTGAGAAATACCTCGGCTTGATGGACTTTCCCTCAAACTGGTTTCTATCCAATTAGAAAACCGGAAGCCGCGGTTAAGCTGGGTGTATATTTGAAGAAAGGTGCCGCAGAGTTTTGGCGCATTGGAGTTGGGCACAGGGAAACAAATCAGGCCGTGGGCATCAGGTGAAGACATCCCTGCCCTCTCTCTGGTGTGCGTAAGAAAGGGACTTGAAACCCCACATTTGTATAGGGGTATGTAACCTTGCTGTTGTCTTTGTCCATGGAGTTTTCTTGGCAGGGATACTGGAGTGGCTTGCCGGTTCCTACTCCAGGTGGATCACGTTTGGTCAAAACTCTCCACTATGACCTGTCCATCTTGGGTGCCCTGAGAGTCCCATGGACTGCAAGAAGATCAAACCTATCCATTCTTAAGGAAATCAGCCCTGAGTGCTCACTGGAAGGACAGATCCTGAAGCTGAGGTTCCAATACTTTGGCCACCTCATGAGAAGAGAAGACTCCCTGGAAAAGACCCTGATGTTGGGAAAGATTGAAGGCACAAGGAGAAGGGGACGACAGAGGACAAGATGGTTGGACAGTGTTCTCGAAGCTACCAGCATGAGTTTGACCAAACTGCGGGAGGCAGTGGAAGACAGGAGTGCCTGGCGTGCTCTGGTCCAGGGGGTCACGAAGAGTCAAACACGACTAAATGACTAAACAACAACAATGTAACCTCGCTGCATTTCAAGCTGCTAATTTTTAGATTGCTGAAAAATCCTATCGCAGTATTATTCTATTATTCATTGAATTTATATCCCACCATATTTTCCTTCAAGGAACTCAAGTTGTCATACATTCCTGTCCCCATTTTACCTCACAACCTGTGAGATAGTACTGCTTTTTTCTTATGCTGCGTACACACTGTACATATAAAGCACCCCCCCATGAGGAATCCTGGGAATTGTAGTTCTGTGAGGGTTAAATCACAATGCCCAGGATATTTGGGGGGGGGGGGAAGGGAGAGAAATAAGGTGCTTTAAATGTAGGTCTGTATGCCGTGTTACAGGAACGCGGGTGGTGCTGTGGGTTAAACCACAAAGCCTAGGACTTGCTGATCAGAAGGTCAGCGGTTCGAATCCCTGCGATGGGGTGAGCTCCCGTTGCTCGGTCCCTGCTCCTGCCAACCTAGCAGTTCGAAAACACGTCAAAGTGCAAGTAGATAAATAGGTACTGCTCCAGTGGGAAGGTAAACGGCATTTCCGTGTGCTGCTCTGGTTTGCCAGAAGCAGCTTAGTCATGCTGGCTGCATGACCCGGAAGCTGTACGCCGGCTCCCTCGGCCAATAAAGTGAGATGAGCGCCGCAACCCCAGAGTCGGCCACGACTGGACCTAATGGTCAAGGGTCCCTTTACCTTTACCTTATGCCATGTTACAAGAGCCCTGTCGACCTGACTTTATGCATGGACCCTGGTCAATATTTCTCTATGGCTCTTGCCTGTAGAATGTCATTAATGTGGAATGCTACCATTTCCCCCCTTACAGAAAACTGTCATTTAGGGGCAAGCTGAATAGTAAAATGCACACCACACAGAATTGTAGTTCAGTAGTGGGGTTGGTTTAGGAGGCAAACACACCGCCCCCCTCACCCTGCAATAAAGGTCAATGCAAACAACCAATTTTCCTCCCTGCTCTGGGAAACAGCAACAACAACACACACACCTGGTTCTGCAAGTTTGCAATGTGGTTTAGTTTCGACCAGCAGAAAGGCAGCCTTGGAGGCTGAATGATGACTGGCTACTGCCTCAAAGCATCAC
Source organism: Podarcis cretensis (assembly GCF_951804945.1). Lineage (NCBI taxonomy): Eukaryota > Metazoa > Chordata > Lepidosauria > Squamata > Lacertidae > Podarcis > Podarcis cretensis. The sequence continues at coordinate 13,655,566 of NC_137182.1, forward strand.
CAACAACCTTCTTCCCGCCCCCTTCCTAGGGGAGTTTTGATTTTTTTCTTTAACCTTTTTAAGAAAATAAGGTGAAGGGGAATATATGTGTCATAAAAACCGAACCACCAGGCAAACAGGCTGGAGAGGTGGAAGAATGATGGCTGATCTTGTGTTGGCTATACAGTGGTACCTCGGGTTAAGTACTTAATTCGTACCGGAGGTCTGTTCTTAACCTGAAACTGTTCTTAACCTGAAGCACCACTTTAGCCAATGGGGCTCCTGCTGCTGCCATGCCGCTGGCGCACGATTTCTGTTCTCATCCTGAAGCAAAGTTCTTAACCCGAGGTACTATTTCTGGGTTAGTGGAGTCTGTAACCTGAAGCGTATGTAACCTGAAGCGTATGTAACCTGAGGTACCACTGTACAGCAAAATGTATATTGCATATTTCATCTGTCAAGCAAGAGGTGAGAGCAGGTGGGCCTACACCATGGGAGAAGCAGTTGCTGTAATTGATCTTGAAAGGTTATGTCTACCTGGTTATCAAAACTGCATTGCTGGCTCAGACCAAGGTCCGTTGGTGCTGTGTGCTTTATTGGACACTTGCCAGTGACTCGCTGCCTTTGAGATGTTGCCGGACTACAACTCCCATCAGCCTCAGCAGAAATAGCTAACAGTTGGGGATGTTGGGACTTGTAGTCCAGCCAACATCTTGAAGACCACACATCCCCTTTGATGCTTTAGAAAGAAAATGGCAGTGGGAACTTTGGTGCAATCCACTGTGGGTCAGTTGACCAGTTTGGAAGATGTAACCAATGATGAATTTAAGAAAAAGCAAACATACATCTTCAGAGGGTCGCCATGAATAATTCAGGCTACAATCCACAAGTATGAATCCATTCTATTAGAATAACTGAGTGTCATGGAGAGCAGCAACCTTAAAAGGTCGACTTCCCCACGAAGGCTACCACCCTCTATAAAAAGGAGACGACCTCAAGCCAGTATGACCAAAACAGGCAAGAGGATGACAACCATTAATTCTAGATGCTATTTGTGGCTTCCTTGAGACAACCCTGTTGACACATTATAATAGGCAGCCCACATTCTGCTTTTCCTGTTCTACTTGCTCTTTCAAGAGAGGGAGGGCTGGTGTACCATTGTACAGTGTCATTCTCATGAGACGCAGGGCGGGACTAGAAGCAGTGTCAGAATAATGGCTCTGGGGAAGTTTCGCTCCGCAACGATAAAAGTCAAAATCGAGAGATGGGTTAGGTGCGATTCCTCCTCCCTAAATTGCTTCGCAATGGCGGACTGGCTGCCAGTCATGTTCTTGAGTTTATAGTGGACGTTCTCTCTCTTGCACAAAATGAACCTGAGCTTTGCAAGGGCACCAAGAGGGCTTCTGCAGGACCCCCCCCCCCACTCATTTCCTCTGGGGCTTGCAAATCAGAACCTCTCGGGTGAATTCTGCTTTGAGTGATCTTTACATGATTTGCGAACCTACAGCTCCTCCTCCTCCGGAGTGGATTCAGCATGGTGATCAGGAGAGGCAATCTAATTGCACAGAAATTGGCAAACCGGTGGGATCTTTAAGGAAGCGGAAACGTTATGGTGATTTGCTTGCGTCTGTTCGAAAGCTTTAGCAAAAGGTAAAGGGACCCCTGACAGATAGGTCCAGTCGTGAACGACTCTGGGATTTCGGCGCTCATCTCGCTTTACAGGCCGACGGAGCCGGCGTTTGTCCGCAGACAGTTTTTCCAGGTCATGTGGCCAGCATGACTAAGCTGCTTCTGGCGCAACGGAACACAGACACCAGAGCAGTGCATGAAAACACTGTTTACTTTCCCACCGGAGTGGTACCTAATAATCTACTTGCACTTTTGGGCGTTCTTTCGACTGCTAGGTTGGCAGGAGCAGGGACCGAGCAATGGGAGCTCACCCCGTCACGGGGATTCGAACTGCCGAACTTTTGATCAGCAAGCCCAAGGCTCAGTGGTTTAGACCACAGCGCCACCCATGTCCCGATAGCTTTAGGGTTTGCTAAAGCCTGAACAAGTTGGGAAGTCTCTCCGTGGCTCCCAGGTCAGGGCTTCCACGCTTCCTCAGGCACACTGAATTAAGGGCATATCTGTACACTACAATCTGGTTTATTGACTCTGAGATCTACACCATACATTCATACCACATTTATACCACTTTAAGAGGCATGGCTCCCCCCCTCCCCAAGAACCTTGGGAACTGTGGGTACCACACATAGTTACAATTCCCAGCACTCTTAAACTACAGTTCTAAGGATTCTTGGAGGGAGCTATGTGCTTTAAATGGAAGATGTGGGTAGTTGCCTCTCTGGCCCCAGGAAACCGGGAAAGGCAAGGGAAAAGAGGAGCAGTAGGCATCTAACACGGTGGCGCTGTGGTCTAAACCACAGAGCCTAGGGCTTGCCAATCAGAAGGCCGGCGGTTCGAATCCCTGTGACGGGGTGAGCTCCTGTTGCTCGGTCCCTGCTCCTGCCAACCTAGCAGTTCAAAAGCATGTCAAAGTGCAAGTAGATCAATAGGTACCACTCCGGCGGGAAGGTAAACGGCATTTCCGTGCGCTGCTCTGGTTCGCCAGAAGTGGCTTAGTCATGCTGGCCACATGACCCGGAAGCTGTACGCCGGCTCCCTCGGCCAGTAAAGCGAGATGAGCGCTGCAATCCCAGAGTCGTCTGTGACTGGACCCAATGGTCAGGGGTCCCTTTATCTTTAGGCATCTAGCACTCTCACCAAATCAGAGTCTCTAAAATTCTCTGGGAAAAGCCATGAAGAAATGAAACCAATGAAGAATTGTAGAGCATTATAATAGCCTGATTGTTATCGTGCCAGCCAGTAATTTAGGCAATCGTAATCATTCAGAATCTAGTGCCAAGTAGTATGCAAATTTGTTATGACTCAACTCGCTTATTATCCATTTATGTAAAAAAGTTTAATAAAATAAATAGGTCATGTCAAGTTGTGCGAACATATTAAATACAGGAACACATTATTTACAATATTAAAAAACAAAACTTCTCCACGTATACATATTTACACTAATGTAAAATCAAACCGTGTCGCTCAAGTTCTCCTTTTCGGTCACAACAATCTTATACACACGCCAGTGTAATTTAAGGGTACAGTCCCTTGCAGAAGCAAATCCCAGAATGTTCAGTGGGGCTTACAGGAAATAATATATAGGACTGTAGCTTGAGTCAATTAAGGTGTAGCTTAGCAGGAAGTCCTACATAACTTTACAGGAAGCATAAAGTACAGTGGTGCCCTGCAAGACGAATGCCTCGCAAGATGAAAAACCCACTAGACGAAAGGGTTTTCCGTTTTTCGAGGTGCTTCGCAAGACGAATTTCTCTATGGGCTTGCTTCGCAAGACGAAAATGTCTTGCGAGTCTTGCGATTTTTTCCACTCCCCCCCTTTTTCTAAGCCGCTAATAGCCGCTTAGCCGCTTAGCCGCTTTGCCGCCAATAGCCGCTAAGCCGCTAATAGCGCTAATCCGCTAATCCGCTAATAGGGTTGCTTCGCAAGACGAAAAAACCGCAAGACGAAGAGACTCGCGGAACGGATTCTTTTCGTCTTGCGAGACACCACTGTAATAGCATGTGGTTGCAGGTTTACACACAATTAGACTGCTTAAGATATGCCATGCCACTGTTCAATGCAGGAAGATTTACATTTCTAAAAACAAAACAAAGAACTCCACTGAAGGTGGCGAGCGTTGATAAGTCTGTGTGCCAAAGCAATCCATTTCCCCCACAATTGTTGCATCAAAATATTATAAGTTGCCTTATATGATTGCTCATCATTCACTTTTGCCATAAATGGGCATATTCTAGCATGCATTTGCCCCCATATTCCAAAGGGTACTGAGAAGGGGATGCTGTTACTGCATTGGCACAAGTATTTATTCTTTACTTGAGGTGGGAGAAGGATCTAGGGCAGCGGTGGGGAACCTGTTTTCCTCCAGATGTTGATGGAATCTAACTTGCATTATTCCTGACCTTGGGCCAAGTTGGCGAGAGCTGATGAAGAGCTCCAGAAACATCAGGAGAGCCACAGGAACCCCAGACCTGATCCAGGCTTCAAGGGAGAAGCAGCCAGACAACAGGACTGACAAAACAGACTCATTTTATGACCTCTCTCATGGCAAGCTCTCCAAGGATTACGGGAACCACCAGACTGCTGATTTAGAATTCACTTCCCAACCTACTTAAATCCAGAACAATCTGTGCTTTGAGGAGAACTTCAGTAGGTGGCCTTCAGTGTTATTTCCACATCTCAGCCGTCTCAATTGTTACACAGCACAGGTTGCGAAAACAGCAGCCCTGGGCTTCTGAACACTAAAGGGACAGTTCAGCGATACTCTAGTTTTGTCACACTGCAGCTGACTGGGATTTAGTGGCATAGCATGCGTTGCCAGAGCCCGGGGCAAAGCAAGTATCCTCAGCACCGCCCACCAATAGGCTGGACTGAAGGGGCAATAGCTCGGCAACTTACACAAGTGGTGCCTTGCGAGTGTCGAGCATGGCAGAGGGTGGGACAGGGGATTGGTTAGGAATGGGTCTCTTTCTAAAGCCCATGCAGAGGGCACCCTAGCGATTGGCCGTCGCCCAAATCCACTCTTCAGTCTGCCCACACAAACATTGGGAGATCTTCTGTGTGAGGGGGAGGGCACCCTATTTTTTATTTATGATGACTACTTCATTCCCCCCCCTTTTGAAATTTTGTGCCCCAAAGAATTTTGACCCCCAGTTGCCCCGCCCATGCTATGCCACTGCTGGGATTAGACAAACCCCGAGACAGCAGCAACAAGCAACTCTTAGGTGAGAGTTTTGCCGTGAGATGTCGGTCTTTAAAAACGTGCATTTATCAAAGAAAGAAAGAAAGAAAGAAAGAAAGAAAGAAAGAAAGAAAGAAAGAAAGAAAGAAGCAGCAAACTTGGAAACAGCTCGTGCACCTCCACGGCAAGACATCCAGAACAGAAAGCAGACAGCAGTGACATTTCTGGTCTGCCACCTTTTCAGGCAGCAAGCAGGAGCCCTCAAGTTGACAACAGGTGGAGGTGGAGGAGAAGAGAGGCACACCCTATGCAGTTTATCCCAGGCCGGGAGTCACAGAGCTCTTTAAGCAACCTGAGACTTATTTCAAAGCCTGCTCTGTTTCCCCTCCTTTCACCTCGAGGGGTGTGTGTGTGGAAGTCAGTAACAACACAAAAAAGAAGAAGAAGAAACCCATCTCTTTATGCAGGCATGAACACCTCCCTAAATTCTCCCCCTTGCACACAGACGTCTCTGTAAACTACCTGCCGATAGTTCTCTGGTGACAGATTAACGCACACACGGTCTTTGGGTCGTCTTCCGGTACTGAACAGGGTGGGGCAGCTCTCCGGCGGCTGTGGAAACGACAGATGTTGACTCCTGCAAGTGTGGCGGCATGTTTGACATCCTCTGGCAGCTGCAGAGAGGCCAAGGGCGTGCAAAAGCCCTCCTTGCGGCATCTTCCATGTTGGGCAGACAAGGTCTCAGGCTCTCAACGTGCTCCTCTGAGGTTCTGAGTTTGACCTTCTCCGACGTGCCTCAGCGACAGCCTTTTCAGCTGCATCTCCTAGAAGAGGCAAGAACTGAGTAATAGCTTCAACAGGAACATCATCGTGCCGAGCTGGGAGCTACTGAAAGTGATTCCGAAGAGTTAAAAAGCAGGATTTAGTGGGCCATGGGGACATAAAAAGAGCTTGTTGAATCAGGCCAACGGCCCATTTAGTCCAGCACCCTGTTCTCACAGTGTTGGACTAGATAATAATAATAATAAATAATAATAATAATAATAATAAATTTTATTTATACCCTGCCCTCCCCAGCCAAGACTGGGCTCAGGGTGGCTAACTCCAAATATAAAAACAATGGATTGAAATACAGCTTAAAAAACAAGATTAAAATACAGCACCAAAACATTAAAAGGCAGCCTCATTTCAGGGGAAACTCAACCAAAAACTTTTTTGGGGATAAAAACGTCAAGTCTTCATCCATACTGGTCCTACACGGGCCATCCATACTGGTCCTACACGGGCCAGAAAAAAGCCAGGGAAGTCCCCAAATAGGAGTTCCAACACAGAAGAAGAAAGTGAAAGAGGGGGAAAGGAATCAAATTGATTCCAAGCCAAAGGCCAGGCAGAACAACTCTGTCTTACAGGCCCCGAGGAGATCCCGCAGGGCCCTGGTCTCATGAGACAGAGCATTCCACCAGGCTGGAGCCAGTGTTGAAAAGGCCCTGGCTCTGGTTGAGGCTAATCTGACTTCCTTAGGGTGTTGCTATCTATGGACTTTAAGGTCCTCCGTGGGGCATATCGGGAGAGGCGGTCCAGTAGGTACAAGGGTCCTAGGCCATGAAGGAAGCCTGCAAACGACATGAGCACAACAGCACCCTGCCCCAGAAACTGGTATTCAGAGGGGTGCTGCGGTTCAGTGATGGAGCCCGTGCTTTGGGTGCAAAAAGGTCCTGGGATCAATCTCCAGTCAAGAGAAGACTCTGTCCAATTCCAGCCAGTGTAAGACAAGAAAAAAGCACACCAAGAACTCAGGCCAATGTAAGTTTCAGTAGTGGGAGTGGTCCCTACTCACAAGTCAATAGTCAATAATAACAAAAACTAATCCATTCAAAAGTATGTATTCTGACAAGAATTACAAACTCAAATAGAAATTACAAATTCTAACAGTGATTACAAACTCTAACTCATAAAGATATGTATAACACAATAATTCGTTACAAAGATTTTCAGTAGTGGACCACTCCCACTACTGAAATTTACATTGGCCTGAGTTCTTGGTATATTTAATAACAAGAACTCCAGCTTATTTAAAGCCAGTGGAAGACAGCTCCTGGATGGATTGCGTAATTAGACAGAGCCTTCATATTGACCTGACAATAACAGCTCTGCATCTGACAGCTCCCTAGAGAATGCCTGCAACCGTAGAGCCCGATTCTGATCTCTTGCAGGGTCCATACTTTCAAGGAAACGCTACCCACTGCATTTAACTCTGGAATGACGGAAAGTGGAACTGGAAAATAGTCTGTCTCTACTCACTTCCCCCAGACCAAACAGGGCAACCACATACATTTTGCTTCGGAAGCGAGTCCCACTGTGTTTACTGCGGGCTACTCCCCGGTAGATGTGAACAGGATGGCAGCCAAAGAGGGGGAACAGGATGGCTCAAAATGGAAGCATCATCGGTTCACACCTACAGTGCCAATTAATGTACCACGCACAATTTAGCACTTGCCCAAAAACAGACAAAATGCTGCCCCAGTGATCATTTCGGAAATACAGAATTTCAGAATTTTCTTGCCATACTATACTTTGTTGTCATTCTTATAACAGCTGCCCTGTGAGGTTGGTGGCCGGTATTAATAGGGTATGGGTGGGAATGGGCTAAGATACAGTGTTTTCCTTTAACCCACCTAGTGAACATATAGATGTGGCAAGATGGTGCTTAGTCACTACGCCATAGAAGTTCTGATACAGATGATAGGGATATATAGAAAGCCATTGGCCCATCTGGTTCAGGGGACATACTGGGCAGCTGCTCTAACCCCAAGCTAAGGCACTTTTCCAAATATGATGCATAGCCAGATTTGCAATATATTTGGGGTGTGGTTCCTCTTCTCCTGAAAGGCACTATTATCCCAAAGCGATGCTATCCTCTGTCAGTTCTACGAAGAGGGATTTTTGACTGTTTGCTTCTTGGAGAAGAAAGCATATTGAGAGGCGATACTTACCTTCAGTTCCCTTTAAACATCATTGCTGGAACTTCCGTTTTCTTGCCGGAGCCTCCTCCTTTCTTCCTTTTCATCGCACACAGAACACTTTTTCCTTACCCTGTGAAGTAACAACATTGGAATCCGTCACGAAAACCGAGATTGCCCCCTCCAAAAGTATACAAAATGCCCCTTTTACAAACTCCAGTGATCTGAAATCCAAGCGTAACGTTGCCTATTATATCTGGAGACAAAGCAACTTGCCTCGTGCATGGTATAGCATATTTTTTGCTCTATAAGATGCACCAGACCACAAGACGCACCTAGTTTTTGGAGGAGGAAAACAAGAAAAAAAATATTATGAATCTCAGAAGCCAGAACAGCAAGAGGGATCGCTGCACAGTGAAAGCAGCAATCCCTCTTGCTGTTCTGGCTTCTGGGATAGCTGCGCAGCCTGCATTCGCTCCATAAGACGCACACACATTTCCCCTTACTTTTTAAGAGGGAAAAAGTGAGTCTTATAGAGCAAAAAATACGGTAATTTTGAGAAGGCCATTGGGAAACAGAGTTTGTACTTTCAGTTTACTGTGCATTAAAATACATTAAAATACCTTGGTTTGCGAACAGTCTTGTTTGCATACATTTTGGATTACAAACATGTCAAACCCGGAAGTGAGTGTCCTGGTTTGCGAACTTTCTTTGGATTACAACCCATTTTTTGGGGGGATTACAAACATTTTTTTTTTGGAGGCCCCATTGGCGAAAGCGCGCCTTGGGTTACAACCTGTTTTGGTTTGTGAATGGACCTCCGGAATGGATTATGGCTGTAAACTAAGGTACCACTGTATACAAACCCTTTTAAGGAACTCAGGTTAGGGGGTAGAGAAGGGACTAACGGAGTCCAAGCATTAATTCCTGTGAAATGTCCTACTGCTTGGGCCAAATCTGCTGCAAGGGGTGGGAAAAGAATGAGAGGGCCCTTCAGAGTAGGTGTACTGAGGTTTGTGCAACTCTCCCCACTGGGATAGGGTAAGGAAGGAATCTTCTAGAAGCCTCTGTCTAGATAACATCATGTTCTATATGAGCACCAAGGATCTGCAATCATGGAATCAGAAGAAGGTAGACTGGGCCTCTAAGGTTTTGCTTTGTGTCAACGATGAGTTCCTGATCCATTTATCTCAGCTAACCACCATCCCAGGCTGACACTTCAAGGCCCCTTCACAAACAGGTGTGGCTTCCGACAGGCTGGTCAGCTGTTCTCAGCTTACCCTCACAAGGCTCTTGTGAAGCTAAAATGGGGAGGCAGAGAATCATGTCGGCCATCTTGAGTCCCTTGGAGGAATGTGATATATACAGAAGCGAAACTTCGGGAGGCAGTGAATTGGCTTTGCATTTCTGTTCTTAGTTCAAGAACATTTGGCTAGTTTGCAACATCGCTGCCAGCAACAGATACCATGGACAGATCCATTTGTGCATGCTTTGTATGCCTAGTAAAAAAGAACTGACGGGTACCCGCAAATGGTATCATTTGCTGGCCTCTATGGAAACTGGCTATAAACTGTTGATTTATCCTAAATTATTAGCACTGAGCTGTGAATTTCTATGGTTTCGAATGATCCGGAATGCCCTGCCTTACTATTTGTAGATTAAACTGGGTGAGGCAGCATCTAAGGTGAATTCTTACTATGAACGATACAAAGAGCAGCAGTGCGATTGCCACTAAACCCCCTTTCCCCATGAGTGGGACATTGCTTTATGCTATCACATGCAGTAAACCTATGCAGATGGCACACTTAGCCAGGCATTGGCTGGCATGGTGTGATTGAGTGATACTGCCTGAATCCCATCCGTCCTCCTATCGGGGGCCCCTCAGAGTGTGGGCCACTCCTCATGATATCACCAAATCACAAGGCTCCATGGTTTACAAATGCAACACTAGCTCATGACACCACCCCACATTGAACCCATTATCCACCCCCAACTATTTGGTGACCACCATGTACCCATTGTTTAAATTAAGCTTGTTCCAGAGCTTTACATCTTAAAGGTTAAAGTTAAAGGGTAAAGGGACCCCTGACCATTAGGTCCAGTCGTGGCCGACTCTGGGGTTGTGGCGCTCATCTTGCTTTATTGGCTGAGGGAGCCGGCATACAGCTTCCAGGTCATGTGGCCAGCATGACTAAGCCGCTTCTGGCAAACCAGAGCAGTGCATGGAAATGCCGTTTACCTTCCTGCCAGAGTGGTACCTATTTATCTACTTGCACTTTGACGTGCTTTTGAACTGCTAGGTTGGCAGGAGCAGGGACCGAGCAACGGGAGCTCACCCCGTCGCGGGGATTCGAACCGCCGACCTTCTGATTGGCAAGTCCTAGGCTCTGTGGTTTAACCCACAGCGCCACCTGCATCCCATCTTAAAGGTTAGGAGGACGTAAACTTTGACCAGTTCCTGGAGACCTGAAGGACACCGTCTGCAGACTGCATTTCAATTCAAAAGTTTCTGAAATGTTGAACTTACATGAGTGTTCACCAGGTTGTTTGCTTAGACCGTTGATTTGGATTACATTCATATGGCATACTTTAGGACAAACTTGTAGTGCAAACCAACACCCTATTCCTATAACACACTCAAAAAAGGACTACAGGAGAATGTGTACATATGTGAAATATTGTGTGTGCTTCTGCCACCAATTTACTAGGTTTCTTCAACAAACCGGAGGACCGAAATTGCACTACTTACAGCAATGTTACAATGATCGCAATGGCAGCAAAGGTGAGCAAACCAGCTGTCGACGCAAGTATTGTGGATGTGAAACTTTCGTTGCCAGCGGTAATGTGCGTCTTCAAAAACTGCTCAACGCAACGTTCGCCAAAGTAATCTGAGTGGCACCTGAAAATTAACCACACACAAAATTTAGCCGCACAGTTTTTCGAGCGCTCGCTTCAGAGTTTACACCAAGGCAAGCCATTCGGATAAGACTGCTGCAGCTCATCAGCACCACATTGTAAGATGCTGGGGCCCAAGAAGCAGGATCTCACCATGTGCTGTTGTCAGATCCAACAGTGCTAGTGAGGAATTTTCCAGCTGTAGGCTAAGCTGCAATTAGTTTGGCTGGGACGTTCCAGGAAAAGCGTACTTCATTCTTTCTTTTAACACATGAGCAAATTACGAGTTCGGCGGCCCATTGTGCAGCTTACGAATGCCACAATCGTTTAAAACGTACATGGCAAGGACTTGCGGGCGACACAGTGAATCAATCAGAATTGCTAACAAGACACTGAGCAAAACCATAGCTGTCAACTTACAGATTTGAAAATAACGGACCAGCAGCCTTGAAAATAAGGGATCAGCAGCCAAAATAAGGGATTTTCAGAGCACATCTATGTTCAACTTCTGAGCCCCTCCAAGCCAAAGGCAGAAAACCCAGCCAGCAGCCAAACGAAGCCTCAAGTGGTGGTTCCCACAGCGCAGCAACCCGGCAAAGGGGATGCAGCAAGGAAAACCACCATCACCTCTCTGCTGGGAAGCGCTGAACAAAGGTGAGTCCCCAGGCAACACAGCCGATTTGATCGGCACAAGGCATGCAAGCTCCACCCCCCAGTCGTTCTTAGACTCCTTATTGGGTGAGCAACACAGCCAAGCAACACAGTTGGAGCCTCCCTCCTCCCTGGCCAGCAGCAGGGAGGGAGAGGAGCTGCTTCCTTTGAAACCCGGGAAATTTAAGGGACATCATCAATAAGGGACAGCAGTGGGACACAGTGCTGGGATAAGGGACTTATGAGCAAACCCCACCAAAGTTTGGGTACCTTTGTCCCTGGGAACCCTCTCCTGCCATTGGACAGCTTACATCATTAATTATTGTTCTAGATGTCTCTATACAGCCCTTGGAATTTTCCCAAGGACACACCCCTCACCAGCCTGACTTTGCACCCCAGACGTATTTGCTTGGGCTAGTTATGTGCTCTCAGATTCCAGCAATACCTTTCGCCTGCCTGAATGGAAGATACGAGAGGCAGCTGTTACCGTATGCAGAAACTAGACTTCTATACAATTTTTGCCCCACCCATTTTGGCCATTGGTCCTGCCTCCTCCCCCAACCTTTGGCCCACAAAAGGTTGCTCAGAAAGGAACCCATCCATTTCTATTCTTCTTTAGAATACATGTATAAAAACCACAGTTATTCTAACAATGGCATTGGGCTTGTTCCAATCAATGCAGAGACCAGTCAGCAGCACCCATTTCCAGGTTTCTGTGAAACCTTTGTCCAGGAAGGCAAGGTCGGATTAAGACCTTTCAAAGCCCCAAGCACTCCAAAGATTTCGATGCCCACATATATATCCAATTCAAAATAGAAACAATGATAAACCGTGAAATTCCATTTTATTTTTCGAAATGAAACAAAACCAGCAGTAAGATGGGAGATAATGTTTATTTTTGTATACTACCACTTTATTTTCTCCTGCTTTTTTCTAACTGCAAAGCCTTTGATCGGATCCTCAAAACTCACCTTAACGCAACACATCTGCCTCTATGCTTAGCAGAGATAAGGCGTCCAGCCTGCCTTGTGGCATGGTTTTCTGTTGGGATTTTTAATATACTTCAGCTGAGAAAACAAATGCTCAGCTGAGAAATTTGTGACCATTAATGTTAAAAAAAACAGCAATGGGAAATTTCTATGGTGCCCCCCCCCTCCCTTGATGGGCTTATTTTGCTTCATGGTTAATCCAGCCTAGCAGGTTGACTGTGGGTTGATAAGCGCTTTGTTCTCAAACTTTCTCAATAATTTTTAAAAAACGGTAAACTATTTGTCAACAGATCTGTGTTTTCTAGGTTTTGCTGCCCATTTAATAGCTCTGCGCTCAGGACTGTGGCTTTAAACGCCTTCTATTTTTGTTTTTATCCTGCATTTTATTCTGTGAATCGCCCTGAGATCTTATGATGGTGGGCAGTATATAAATCGATCGATCGATCGATCGATCAATCAATCAATCAATTAATTCTGTGCAAAAGTCCAGAATTCAGAAGGACTGCCCTCAAAGGCCGTAGGTCAACTTACTTGCATGTGGCTTTTCGCAGGTGTTCATAATATTTGCAGTCCCCATGTACACAGAAGTTTTTAAACTCTGCTTCACATGGAGTTTTCTTCATGTTTTTCTTCCCCTTGTTGTTTCCCTTTCTTTTTGGCTTCTTTTTCCCGCTCTCTGATTTTGCTGGCTTTTTAAGTTCAAATGGAACTGGAAAGGGGAAAGTGGAAAAAAAAGGTGTTTATTTGCATTGACAAGTTATCTGCCCTTGCTTCAATGAGCTTAGGGTGGTATTTTAACTGCAGATTAGATCATACTGAGAGGGAAATGGGGGAAGAGGGAGGGAGATGTAGCCAAGGACAGTAGCATTTCAACCTCAGTTTCCCATTCAAACTAGTACCATATTTTTTGCTCTATAAGACTCACTTTTTCCCTCCTAAAAAGTAAAGGGAAATGTGTGTGCGTCTTATGGAGCGAATGCAGTCTGCGCAGCTATCCCAGAAGCCAGAACAGCAAGAGGGATCGCTGCTTTTGCTGCATACCTGTCCCTCTTGCTATTCTGGCTTCTGAGATTCAGAATATTTTTTTTCTTGTTTTCCTCCTCCAAAAACTAGGTGCGTCTTGTGGTCTGGTGCGTCTTATAGAGCGAAAAATATGGTGCTGTACACCACTTTGGCTGCAAGTCCAAAGATCAACAAAGGGCCTTCATGCTAGACACCTGCCTATAATACACAATATTCTAACAAGATAGCAATTGGTTATCCTGCTTTAAATTGAAGATGGCCCTGAAAATATTCTTGTGTGGAAGAGGTTTTAGGTGCATTTTTTAAAAACAGCAGCAGCAGCAGCAGCAACAAAAGAAGATGAACAAAAGATGCTTATGTCTTTAGAGGAGACAACTTTGTGCCAGCAGAAACTCAAGGAACAGAGTCTAGGAAACCATGATTTATTTATTTTTATACACTAAGGCCTGATCCAGATATTTAACTCTTGGTGTTCAGGAAGTGCTTCCCTTTCTATTTTTAGACCTAGTACATACCTCACACTCCAGAAGTAACATATGACCAGGAAAGAAGCTGACACAGATGTGAAACAATTTTTGCCTCTGCTTTTTATGTTGATGTGACACACATTTTAGAAAGTCAATGTGCAAAAGCCCTTTGAATATAGCTTCGAGTTTGATTCCCAAATGCAATAAAGCCCGAGCTAGTAATAACTGTTGTTGACTAATTTTATCATAAACATTACTGCTCAGCATGAAGGGCAAATTAAGTAGTGTCAACTAATTATGCTTAGCAAGTCTAATGAAGTGTGGTAATATGGTTAACCCCAAAGATATTTGCATTTCAGAGGGGTTCAAAGGACTGAACAGACAGCCAAGGAGGAATTTTTAAAGAGGATTTCACAGCCATCTCCCAGTTTAAAGATGCATGCTTGTGGGATTCTGCTGCGGTGTGCTAATGAACATGTGCCATTAATGGACGGAAAGACATTCTTAAATCATTCCCACCCAACCCTCCAATACATGCCTGTGAAAAAAACATCAGTTAACACACAACTGAGTTTTAGGATCACTTCCTGAATTTTCCATTTTGCTGTTACAGTGGTACCTCGGGTTAAGAACTTAATTCGTTCTGGAGGTCTGTTCTTAACCTGAAACTGTTCTTAACCTAAGGTACCACTTTAGCTAATGGGGCCTCCTGCTGCTGCCACGTCGCCGGAGCATGATTTCTGTTCTCATCCTGAAGCAAAGTTCTTAACCCGAGGTACTATTTCTGGGTTGGTGGAGTCTGTAAACTGAAGCGTCTGTAACCCGAGGTACCACTGTACTAAGAACACAAAACATAACTAGACGGCCTTTTTTGTTTTTTTAGGTCACGATCGGCAAGACTTGCTAGACTTCATGTTGTAGGTGTGTTTATTGCATTTTAATCATGCTGTTCCTCCAAGAAACTTAAGCAATGCGCATAGCTCTCCCCTCCCCCCCCTTAACAGCAACTCTGAAGTACGTTGGGTCAGTCATTTTCTCTCAGCCTGAGGTAAAAAAAACCACAACCACCTAGGTGTACCTCTAAAAACGTACCATACGAATGACAAACTTGTTTAGAAGACATCATACAGAGACACTCATCAGAGAAACAGGACGGAGTGCAACTCCCTGTCAAGGCACAAAAACTGACACCATAGCATCCTTTCGGCGCACATTGCTCAGCACATGACGGCTACATTGCAATTAGCATTACGAATGACACTTTGAGCCACTGCAGGTAGCTGTCAAAAGTCTTCTGCCAGCTAGGCTCCATGATCCCCAAACCACGTATGTTCTACCTTGGAGGTTCCTCAGCCCCAACCTGGACTACTTGAAAATTGGTGGCTCACTTATGGTTTCCTTTGGAGACTATGGAAATTTGTTGTCCATACCCCCCTCAAGCTGCTATTCATGGACACATTCCAGAGTAAGAACTTAGTTTGTTGACTGTACCTTTTAGGGGTGACAACTTGAATAAGATATTTGGGGGAGAGGGAGGTAAGCCCCACCCCACATAATCAATCACGTGGTGCTGTGCGTGCACACCATTCGGGCTTGGCCCCCTCAAATATTTTTGAGGGATGGCCGAAGAGACCTCAGCCCTGAGGACTGGCTCCTATGGTACCTTTATTCTGCCACGAAGGGGCCAAAGGCTTTCAAGTTGGTCAACAAACTAAGTTGAGGGACCAATGGCCTGATTCAGTACTAGGCAGCTTCAGATGTTCCTACAATGGCTTGCAAAATTCTCAACAGCCCTCCAAGTGTCTCTTGCTTAAATAGTTTTATCCTGCCCCTTGACTCCACAATGGAGCCAGCAATTCCCAGAATTCTTTGGAGGCAGCCAAGACTTGTGCAACCACTAAAAGTTTGCAGCGTAGCTATGCTCCTTTATTTTCTGGAACCAACAACAGTCCATTTCGAAAAAGTGCCAGCAGAGTATTGCTCCTTACCTCAAGAGTCTTAGAAATGGCATGAGCGTTAGGAAGGCAAAATTTTGCTCCTAAACCAACGTTTCCTTTAAACTCAAACACAACAACGTTGTCAACTCTCAGGGTTAAAGGCTCAACTGTGAGCCAAAAATTGAGACTGCTTCTGAACCAAAGGCTGAAGGGTTTAAATCAGGCACCCCCAAACTCGGCCCTCCAGATGTTTTGGGACTACAACTCCCATCATCCCTAGCTAACAGGACCAGTGGTCAGGGATGATGGGAATTGTAGTCCTAAAACATCTGGAGGGCTGAGTTTGGGGATGCCTCGTTGAAATGTATTGGCTCAGCAGCAGAATGCGAACACATTGGGGGCAGTGTATGACAGAAAAATTCACTCTTGGTGAATTCCAGTTCAAACATCTGCACTTCCCAGAATAATGTACAGATGGGAATTTTGTTATCTATTATCTGCTGAAGTTCTTGAGTGTTACAGCCCAGTTCTTGGCTCAAAAAAGAATAAAAATATATTTGAAGAGTATGTACTTGGTTAGGAAATGTGTTTTGAAATGTATATTTAAATACAAGTTTCATAGATTATTATTTTCATGGACTCATGGCCAAGCAGATGCAAAAGCAGTATGAACCAGAAGCAGCCCAGATCACCTACCATATACCAGAATAAATAGCTTATGCTTTGAGTTTGCCAGAAATTTAAAGCTCTATTTACAAACAACACATTCTGCTGCCATCCCAAAACTTAATTGCAACTATGCACCGGGAAAGCTTATCAGATTGATACCCAGGTTTCACTAATTAAATACTATTCCAAATAACTCTCGCCCACAGCGGTTGCAGGAGAACTGCAACCCAAGATATGATCACATTGTTCAGATTTTGAAAACCTCAAATTTAAAAGCTTTAGTAATATTAAAGGAAGGAAATCCTACTGGGCTGTGGTAGTGCAGGGCAAGTTTCTACTTAGCCTCATACTCACTTGGTGTGACTTATGGGAAAATATGTCTAAGACTCATTGTTGCTACGTTATAGGGTAATTAACTTACAGCAGTGTAAATTAATGCCAACTGGTGAGTGAAAAGCAGAATTATTGAGTTTGACAGTGATTTTTCTGGGGGGATGCAGGGGTATGGATACCCCTAAATGTTTTGAGAATCTTTGTACTTTTGTCCATTTACTGTCTTTATTTTTCCCAATTTGAACTATAAAATGGTGATTTTCTTGAGTCAAAATAAGAGTACCCCTAAACACTTTTTGTTTAAAGAAAAAAAGCACTGGAATTTGAGTGTTATATTATTCTGTGGAGACAATGAAAACTTGAATTTGAAGGAGGGAGAAATTGAAATCCATTCATTTCTTCCTGTCCTCAAAATTTTGGTTAATAATAATAATATTTCTTTCTTTTCTTTTACACGATGGGATACCTGACAAAATGTGGGAGCCCCTTGCAATTAAGGTAAAGGATCTCTGGATGGTTAGATCCAGTCAAAGGCAACTATGGGGTTGCAGCGTTCATCTCGCTTTCAGGCCGAAGGAGCCAGCATTTGTCCACAGACAGTTTTCCAGGTCATGTGGCCAGCAGGACTAAACCAATTTTGGCTCAACAGGACACCGTGACGGAAACCAGAGCACATGGAAACACTGTTTATCTTCCCGCCGGAGCGGTACCTATTTATCTACTTGCACTTTGACGTGTTTTAGAACTGCTAGGTTGGCAGGAGCTTGGACAGAGCGACGGGAGCTCACCCTGTCGCGGGGATTCGAACCGCCGACCTTCTGATCAGCAAGCCCAAGAGGCTCAGTGATTTAGACCACAGCGCCACCTGCGTCCCTAGGACCTCTCCTAACATCTTGCTAATAGATAGTTGAGCCCAGCTGCAAGTGCTTGGATCATAGGAAGAAGAACCAACAAAGATGCAGAGCATTCGTGGGACCCTTAAGCTTGCATGCAGGGACGTGGGTGGCGCTGTGGGTTAAACCACAGAACCTAGGACTTGCCGATCAGAAGGTCAGCGGTTCGAATCCCTGCGATGGGGTGAGCTTCTGTTGCTCGGTCCCTGCTCCTGCCAACCTAGCAGTTCAAAAGCACGTCAAAGTGCAAGTAGATAAATAGGTACCACTCCGGCGGGAAGGTAAACGGCGTTTCTATGTGCTGCTCTGGTTCGGCAGAAGCGGCTTAGTCATGCTGGCCACATGACCCGGAAGCTGTACACCGGCTCCCTCGGCCAATAAAGCGAGATGAGTGCCGCAACCCCAGAGTCAGCCACAACTGGACCTAATGGTCAGGGGTCCCTTTACCCTTTACCCTTTAAAGCTTGCATGCTGTTGTAATCAAAGTTGGCCAACTAAAACTCTCTCCTAAATTTCCTTGCAGAAGACACACGTCAGCAACCTTTTTGCACAAAACCCACCACATCCTGGCAGCAGGCTCATCTCCACGTGGCCCACAGCCAAGGACGAAAGAGCTCTCCACAGGCAAAAGCTCAACTTTGACATACCTGTAGCTGAATCACCTACAAGGAATTGAGGTGCCATCGCCACCTCTTCCTCTTCAGTCTCTTCGTAGTCAACTCCCGAGGAAAACACCCCAGTTGCAGGTGTATTAAGCGTCCTCAGGACGGGCATGTTTTGCTCTTGTTCCGTCACATTTAGCCCTGATCCAGCGGCATGCTGGCACACTGCAAGAGAGAAATGAGACAAATCAGGATGCCATTCTTACTAGTCAGCCAAAACCAGCAGAGAGGTGTTTACCTGAAAGTTACATTAGGCAGCTATTACTTATGTAGTCTTATGCAGCCGTGAGTCACCCGAGAAGCAGCTCTCGGCTTTTCTAATGAGCGAATGCATTTATAGTTCCCCGGTATTTTAAAAATGCCTCCCAAGTTTTGGGTTGCTATGCTCCGCTTGACAAAATCAGTGTGCCGCTTACGAGAAACAGATTCTCCACTATAGGCACAAGTCCATGGCTACAATGACTCTGAACTTGGAGGGAAACCCCACTCCTATTAAAAGGACTTACTTGATTCAAAACGGCTTACTTCTGAGAATATCTGGTTTGGGGGATGGCGTGCAAACATGATTACCGTTGCATCTAAGCCATAGATTTCTCCCATCATTCTAAGGATGGCACATTGGATGTTAATGTCCAAGAATCATGGAACTGTAGAGTTGGAAGGATCATTTAGTCCCACCCCCTGCAATGCAGAAATTTGCAGGTGTCCCATGTAGGGAATCAAACCTGCAACCTCGGCCCTATCAGTCCCATGCTCTTAGCAACTGAGCTATCCAGTGCGTCCAGAGATGAAGATTCTCGGGGATCCGTTGACCAAGACAAACAAGCCGCCATTGCGCAGAGCAGTGACAGTTGCTGACATTAGCCGCATCTTAGACTAACACAGTGGGTTTGGACCAAAACACCTGCGCAGGCAATTACTATAGGAGGAACTCCCAATCAGCATAATCCCATATTACCTACTCATTATCCCTTTCAGGGATAACCAACATGGGACCCTCCAGATTTTGCTGGACTGCAACCCCATTGTTCCTGACCCCGTCATTGGGGCTGATGGAAGCTGTAGTCTACAACATCTGGAGTATACAAAGCTGGCTGCCCCCTGCTTCCAGGTCAGACAGAAATTACAGTTGAGAGGGAATGCACCTTTCTAGAAGGGTGTAGCTGTGCATTGTGGCTGCAAGCCTATAAGCACTTTGCTCAAAAGAAGCACAGCCAAACATAGTGGGACTTACTCAGTTGTAAGTATGTTATAAAGACCATAAGCCACATAATTCTTTAACCCCTTTGTTATTTGAACCACGACCAGCTACAATGCAGAAACAGGAATAGTGGTCTATCTTGCAGAGTTGTTGATATAAGAGGTGCTATATGAATTCTAAGCTCAAGGTGCAACGGTGAGCCCCTGACTCAGACTGGAAAGAGCTGGGTTCAAATACCCCACTCAGAGCTTCTTCAGACAACCGGTTCAATTCAGCATTCAACCTGATCTGCTTGCACAAAGTTCACACAGGGGTTACGACTATGCCCAGTCTTTTCGGAGCGTTCATTCCAAATTGTTTATGGGGTGCTTATATGACATTAAGCGTTCGCCCAGATTCACTTGTGGGGAGATACACGTCTTTCCATTAATTGTTCGTTCATTCCACACTTTTTAGTGTACCTCCCTATCACTTTCCTAAAAGTGCTTTTACAAAGTGAATTGTAGCACTAGGGCAACAGAGCACCTTAATCCACCTGAATTACAGAAACCTAAATTTCCGGCATGTGTTCCAGTTTCTGCTGACAAAACAGTAGCAGTCTGGAGGCAGCTTCTGCCAAGAAAGTCAGTAGACTGGGTGACCTTTGGACCAACTGTCCCACCTGTGGGTGAGATGGGCAACCTGTGGTCTTCCAGACATTGTCAGACCCCTGCCATCCCTGACCACCAAACCACCCTGGTTGGGCCTGATGGGAGCTGGTCTGGTTTCAAATTGGATGGGGGACGTTGTGTGTTGAGAGATTGGACTTAGATGAAATGCACGAGAGATGCATGGAGGGAACAGCAGTTTAAAAATAAAATTAAAAATAAAGGAAGCTTTAATTAAGATGTCACAAAACCAGGGAAGAACAAGTATCTAGTACGGTTAGGGAGGCCAGATCAAAAGTGTAGGGCGTGGGAAAAGGAGAGGAACCCCCCCCCCCGCAGCCTTTCAGGTGCCTCCTGTTTCAAAACAATGGTGCTGTTCCCGTCCAACCTCCTGGAATCAGGAAGCCGTCGGGTATTGGAGCCAAGCCGTGAGAAGCGAGAGAAAATGTAGCAAGTTCCCATCGCTGTACCAGAAACGCCTCTCTCTGTGCGTCTCTCTCCAAAGCGCACCGTCTTGGGTCTGTAACCCGAAGTTAACCCCGACATCCCCACCCCACCCCAGGGTCTCATTGCCCGCCCACCCACCTGCCCCTCTTCCCGCCCTGCCGCTCACCTAAGCTCCAGAGCAGCAGCCGGAGGAGGGCGAGCGTGGCGCGCATGGAGGGCACGGGCGCGTCGTCGGGGGGCGGACGGCTAGGCAGGCGCGCAAAGGCGGCTCCGGCTCAGAGGGACTCGACGGGCGCCTGGCGAGCTGCGAGCGCCGTGCGGCAACCCTGCTCCATCCCTGCCGAGAGATATATATGCGGTGGAGGCAGGCAGGCAGGCCGGTCGGACGCAGCTCGACGTCAGGCGGGTGGGGAAAAGGTGCAGGAGCGCCTCCGGAGACGCCACCCAGGTGCGCGCGGCGCAAAGAGCGAGCAGGGCGCGGAGGCGGAGCGGGCGCGGAGAGGCGGCGAGGCGGGCCAAGAGGTGATTCAGCCGCGGCTCACGAGCTGCTACCGGCTTCCCCACGAGCCCGGAGAGAGGGAGCTCCGGCCGGATCCCCGGGGGGCAGAATGAAGGGCGCGGGGTCCCCCCGGGGACACTCTGCTGCGCGCCTGCTCTGGCATTCAGAAACTCCATGTTGCGCTCAGGCCCAAGCGCCACCAAAAGTGCTATACACCTGCTCAGCTTCTCCTCAGTCCTTCTCAAGACTTTGGGGGCATGTCAAGGCAGCTTCTGAGGGTCTGCAAGCCACACTTAAAGAATGTGCCGGGTGGGCCGCTTACACATTGCCAAAGGAAAAAAGTGAGAATCTCCCAGCGCTTCCCCAAAATGACACCCATTCCCAAACTGTTCAATATTTCGAAGTCTCAAAGTGGCATATGGAAATATTAGGTACTATCGCTAATTTTGAAAAATAATAATAATAATAATAACAGAAAATATATTCTGTTGTTGGCAGAGGCGGTGTTGCAACTAGAACGTAGTGCACAGGCAGGACAGAAGGTGGCAAATTTTGGAAAATTTTGGCCTCGCATGGGGTGCCACTGAAATTTGAAAGACCCAAGTCCGCCCCTGGTTGTTGGCGTCTGTCTGTCTTGAGAGGCATCAGAAGAGTGCGCCATTGGAGGCGACGTCAGACCGCTGGAGAGTTACAGCACCTGCTGTGGCTGTAGAGACTGATACAGGAGAGATATGTTTTATTGCAGGTGGGGCATCCGGTTGTGCTGCTGCAGGTGTGCCGGCTGGTGTTCCTTCTCTCTGCTTTTGTCCCAGCGGCCATTCCTCCTGTGGTCACTACTGTGGACACACAACCCGACAGTCTCCAGGCACTGTGGTAATGCACTAGGGAGTTCCACAGGGCGTGGTTAATGTTGCCAGCCTTCATGTCCCGTCTGCAGGCAACGCAGAAGCCAGCTCCATTGGGGGTCCTACCACCTTCCATTCTGTGGAGATGACCAAGCCAGTGTAGACCGTCACTGAGACAGGAGTGCAAGTATGCTGAGAATGTAGGCTTGGGAGAGCGCGTCTTTGGAATTGTGTCCTGCCATGTGATGCCCCAAATCTTTCTGACATGGCGCATATGGCTTGCTCCTGGTGGGTGTAAGTTGCCCATGGCTCACTACCATAAGGTAGTGTCCTCGACATGCAAACCTGGTCAGCGGCATAGCGTGGGTTGTCAGCACCCGGGGCAAGGCAAGTAATTTGCACCCCCTAACCCGGGGCAAGGCAAGTAATTTGCATCCCCTAACCCGGGGCAAGGCAAGTAATTTGCGCCCCTAACCCCTAACCTGATGCCGCTGCCAGCTTCTTCTTGCTGCTGCCTGGGCTGGTCGGGTGTGGTTCTCTCCCACGCTCAGCGCTGCGCTGGGCGGCCGCTGCACTGTCCCTCCCCCAGATAGTCCCTCCCTCGCTCTCTCTCCGCTCCGCACCGCAACGCACGCCTGGCACCCTCCCCCTCCACAGTGGGCGGCGACCCGGCAGCTCGGATCGGATTCGCACAGCCAGCACTGCAGTGAGAGTGAGTGAGTGAGCCAGGTAGGGGCAGAGAGCTGCAAGTGTGAGCGCCCCCCCCCAATGTTGCGCCCGGTGCGGCTGGCCCCCCCTGCACCCCCCACGCTACGCCACTGAACCTGGTAGAACTTCGTCTTGGTAATGGTTGTTAGCACCTCCCATTTCCTTTTGGAGAGACCAGCCATTACTGTAGCTGCCTTGCCAAGATCACATCTTACTATAGTGAGCAGGTGACCTGTGTGTCTGCTCAGTGTGCAATGTCGATGGCGAAGTTCAAGGCTATCTACTCCCTAGTTAGGTTTTATTTTTGTTTAATATTTATTATTACAGTGGTACCTCGGGTTACAGACGCTTCAGGTTACAGACTCTGCTAACCCAGAAATAGTACCTTGGGTTAAGAACTTTGCTTCAGGATGAGAACAGAAATCGCACAGCAGCAGCGCGGTGGTGGCGGGAGACCCCATTAGCTAAAGTGGTACCTCAGGTTAAGAACAATTTCAGGTTAGGAACGGACCCGCAGAACGAATTAAGTTCTTAACCTGAGGTACCACTGTATTCTGAATCTCAGAAGCCAGAACAGCAAGAGGGATCGCTGAGGGATCGCTGTATTTATCTCTGGACAAGGTAAAGGTAGAGGACCCCTGACAGTTAAGTCCAGTCGCAAACGACTCTGGGGTTGCGGCACTTATCTTGCTTTACAGGCTGAGGGATCCGGCGTTTTTCCGCAGACAGTTTTCCCGGATCATGTGGCCAGCATGACTAAGCCGCTTCTGGTGCAATGGAACACCGAAACCAGAGCAGCGCATGGAAATGCCGTTTACCTTCCTGCTGCAGCAGTACCTATTTATCTACCTGCACTTTTTTTTTTTGGGGGGGGGGTGTTTTTGAACTGCTAGGTTGGCAGGAGCTGGAACCATGCAACAGGATCTCACTCCGTCGTGAGGATTCGAACTGCGGACCTTCTGATTGGCAAACTCAAGAGGCTCAGTGGTTTAGACCACAGTGCCACCTGTGTCCTACAGTGCCAGAGGGCTGCCCTCTGTAAAGGAGGACACTAAAAGGTAAAGGTAAAGGTACCCCTGCCCGTATACGGGCCAATTGTGACCGACTCTAGGGTTGTGCGCTCATCTCACTCAAGAGGCCGGGAGCCGGCGCCATCCGAGGACACTTCCAGGTCACGTGGCCAGCGTGACGAAGCTGCACTGGTGAGCCAGCACCCGTGCCGCACACGGAAACGCCGTTTACCTTCCCGCTATAAAGCGGTACCTATTTATCTACTTGCACTTAGGGGTGTTTTTGAACTGCTAGGTGGGCAGGAGCTGGGACCGAACGACGGGAGCTCACCCCGCCGCTGGGATTCGAACCGCCGACCTTACGATCAGCAAGTCCTAGGCACTGAGGTTTTACCCACAGCGCCACCCGCGTCCCTAAAGGAGGACACTAGGCTACCCTAACTATGAGGGCTGTGAATGAAACCCTCAAGTTGCAATCCCTAGTCTCTCCCCTGATTTTAGTCAAACTGTGCCCCCTGTAGTTGGTGGGCATCAAGGCCTGCTCTGTGTTTGAGGAGCCCCTGGCAAAATGGTGACTGCTACCCCTTGCTCCCTCGGCATTGTTGCTCTGCGGTGGGCAGTAGCAACTGAACAGAGTTGTTTAACAGGTGGCTGTGAACCACCTGCGTTGTCCCAGCATAGAGTTGCGTATCGTGGGGAATTTAAAATTGTGGACGGCTCACCGTTGCCTAACACCACTGCTCTAAAGCTAAAGGGACCCTTGACCATTAGGTCCAGTCGTGACCGACTCTGGGGTTGCGGCGCTCATCTCGCTTTACTGGCCGAGGGAGCCGGCGTACCAGAGCAGTGCATGGAAACGCTGTTTACCTTCCCACTGGAGTGGTACCTTTTTATCTACTTGCACTTTGATGTGCTTTCGAACTGCTAGGTTGGCAGGAGCAGGGACCGAGCAACGGGAGATCACCCCGTCACGGGGATTTGAACCGCCGACCTTCTGATCGGCAAGTCCTAGTCTCGGTGGTTTAACCCACAGCGCCACCCGCGTCCCAACACCATCACTCTAGGTAAGATTAAACAAGGCAAGTTGGGTTCATACCAAGCTCAGGTAGCAGTAACACCAATGCCTAAGCAACCAGTTAAAGATACTGGGTGTTGGCCACTGGGTGATGGTAAGCCCCTTTGGACCCTCATGCAATTTGAGCACTGAAGACGCAGGAAACTCTTACTTTTTAAAAACTTCCTTTGCCCAACTTACTCATGCCATTCCCATTTGGATTTCAGAGTTCAACGGAACGAGTTCACAATGCTTTTCTCAGGAAGATACTGGGTTGATTATCCTGTGTGAAGACAGAGGCGTACCCAGGGCCCCTTGTGCCCTTGGCAAGGAGCTGTATTGGCACCCCTCCTCCCTGCTAAAAAAATCACTTTACTGCAATAACCACATTAGAAATTACTACATTTTACATGACGCGGGTGGCGCTGTGGATTAAACCACAGAGCCTAGGACTTGTCGGCAGTTTGAATCCCCGCGGCGGGGTGAGCTTCCGTTGCTCGGTCCCTGCTCCTGCCAACCTAGCAGTTCGAAAGCACGCCCAAGTGCAAGTAGATAAATAGGTACCGCTCTGGCGGGAAGGTAAATGGCATTTCTGTGCGCTGCTCTGGTTCGCCAGAAGCGGCTTAGTCATGCTGGCCACATGACCCGGAAGCTGTACGCCGGCTCCCTCGGCCAATAAAGCGAGATGAGCGCCACAACCCCAGAGTCGGTCACGACTGGACCTAATGGTCGGGGGTCCCTGTACCCTTTACCCCTACACGACCCAAGCACTTGAAGCATCCGGGGTGAGGATGAAGGCAAGGAGGAAGGGCGAAAAAAGCTGCGTGACTTTGCGCGAGAAGGACGGGAAGCTTCAAAAGGAAACATTCTCTTTGAAAGAGAATGTTCCTTTTACTGAAAGGAAGAAAACATCAAATAAAACAGTTATATGGTCACTAGCATATAACTAGCGTAATCACAACCATAAATATTATGTAAAGCAAAACTTACATTTGCTTATGAATGTGCCAGAAACCTGAAAAATCTAACAATACATATTAAGCCCACAAAAAAGGATGATCATACCAAAGGCTTGATTATCCATAGGAAGGTTCAAGGAAAACTCCCATGTAACCAATTAAATAGTGCCTCTGAAAATTGTGTACAACTTAAGGAGTTGGTCAGTTGGCTAGATAGAGGAAAATATGTCCTGAAATGTTTTTTTCCACAGCTAAAGGAGTTGCATATAGTAATGTGAGTGATTTTGGATTTGTGGCCTCAAGGTGGATCCAAAACTGTGTAGTGCGTGCATTAGCTCTCAAAGGGTCATGCTGGGGTAAGTGACATAAAGCACCACATTATGTAAAGTAAACATGTAGTTTACTTCATTATAGTATCTCCAGCATGGAATCTTTTGATGTTAGCATTATTTCTAGGTGCTATCGTCAAAAGCAGTCGCCAGGGCTAACAACAAGGATGGTTTGTGTCAGGCACTGGCAGGACGCTGGAACCTGACTCGGGATAGGGGGCAGTGTTTTGTGTGGCGCTGTGGGTTAAACCACAGAGCCTAGGACTTGCCAGTCAGAAGGTCAGCGGTTCGAATCCCCGCAACGGGGTGAGCTCCCGTTGCTCGGTCCCTGCTCCTGCCAACCTAGCAGTTCGAAAGCACGTCAAAGTGCAAGTAGATAAATAGGTACCTCTCCAGCGGGAAGGTAAACGGGATTTCCGTGCGCTGCTCTGATTCGCCAGAAGTGGCTTAGTCATGCTGGCCTCATGACCCAGAAGCTGTACACCGGCTCCCTCGGCCAATAAAGCGAGATGAGCGCCGCAACCCCAGAGTCAGTCACGACTGGACCTAATGGTCAGGGGTCCCTTTACCTTTACCTATGCCAGCCAGGAGGCAAGAATCGGAGGCAGGGTAAGCTTCAGAGTTGGAGGGTGGAGCACAGGATGGGTCGGAAGAAGAGGAGGAAGAGGCAGGTCAGGCAGGGGAAGGGCCAGGGGTTTCCACCCTCTCCTGCATCACTATCTCGCAGTACCAGGAGGGGAGTGAAAAGGGAGGAGCAGAGGACATTGCCACGCAGGCAGGACACGGGTGGTGTTGTGGTCTAAACCAATGAGCCCTGTGGGCTTGCGGATCGGAAGGTGGGCGGTTCGAATCCCCGCGACGGAGTGAGCTCCCGTTGCTCTGTCCCAGCTCCTGTCAACCTAGCAGTTCGAAAGCACGCCAGTGCAAGTAGATAAATAGGTACCGCTCTGGCGGGAAGGTAAACGGCGTTTCCATGTGCTCTGGTTTCCGTCACAGTGTCCCGTTGCGCCAGAAGCGGTTTAGTCCTGCTGGCCACATGACCTGGAAAGCTGTCTGTGGACAAACGCTGGCTCCCTCGGCCTGAAAGTGAGGTGAGCACCATAACCCCATAGTCACCTTTGACTGGACTTAACTGTCCAGGAGTCCTTTACCTTTACCTTTTACCTAGTCTTTGGCTGCATGCACGCAGCCTGGCAGAAGAAGGTACATAAACTGGTGGAAGGGGAGTGTCTCCTGTTGCTTCAACTGCTCCATAGAGCGCGGACCTGGGAACAGCTGCCTCACTGTTAGATTGGTGTGGAGTAGCAATTGTAAGTATTATCTTTGACAATAAAGCATTAACACTCTGCCATGTACATTCCTTTAGCTGAGAGGTGACTCCTTGCCTCATTCCCCTTCAGAAATTGAACACTAGAAACTGCTGATTATTAACCATCACCATAAAGCATAGAGCAGGGGTCAGCAAACATTTTCAGCAGGGGGCCGGTCCACTGTCCCTCAGACCTTGTGGGGGGCCGGATTACAGTGGTGCCTCGCAAGACGAAATTAATCCGTTCCGTGAGGCTCTTTGTATAGCGGTTTTTTCGTCTTGCGAAGCAAGCCCATTGACAGCTTAGCGGATTAGCGCTATTAGCGGTTTAGTGGCTTTTAGCGGATCAGCTGATAAGCGGCTTAGCTGCTTAGGAAAAGGGGGGGAAAGGGGGGGGGGGAAACCCGCAGGAACTCGCAAGACGTTTCGTCTTGCGAAGCAAGCCCATAGGGAAATTCGTTTTGCGAAGCACCTCCAAAACGGAAAACCCTTTCGTCTAGCGGGTTTTCCATCTTGCAAGGCGTTCGTCTTGCGGGGCACCACTGTATATTTTTGGGGGGGAAATGAACGAATTCCTATGTTCCACAAATAACCCAGAGATGCATTTTAAATAAAAGCACACATTCTACTCATGTAAAAACACCAGGCAGGCCCCACAAATCACCCAGAGATGCATATTTAATAAAAAGACACTTTCTACTCATGTAAAAAGACCCTGATTCCCGGACCGTCCGCGGGCCGGATTGAGAAGGCGATTGGGCCAGATCCAGCCCCCAGGCCTTAGTTTGCCTACCCATGCCATAGAGTAACTTGCTCCCGAGTGAGTGGAAATGACCCAAAGCTCATCTTTAGTAATAGCACCATTCCACATTGTTAACCTGCATCCTTGTTCACACAAGCTCCCATACATGGAAGTGTACCATCGACAGAGACGACAATTCCGAGATTATGGCTCTAGAGTGTGTGCCACGGGGATGTCACCTTGCTCAGCAACTCCAGGAGGGAAATGAAGATGGAATGTTGGCTCTGGTTTAGATGTAAAATAAGGGTTTATATTTTTACATAACCTAGTAAGGTAAAGGGATCCCTGACCATTAGGTCCAGTCGTGGCTGACTCTGGGGTTGCTGTGCTCATCTCGCTTTACTGGCCGAGGCAGCTGGCGTACAGCTTCCAAGTCATGTGGCCAGCATAACTAAGCCGCTTCTGGAGAACCAGAGCAACACACAGAAACACCGTTTACCTTCCCGCCAGAGCGGTACCTATTTATCTACTTGCGCTTGGGCGTGCTTTCGAACTGCTAGGTTGGCAGGAGCAGGGACCGAGCAACGGGAGCTCACCCCGTCGCGGGGATTCGAACCGCCAACCTTCTGATCGGCAAGTCCTAGGCTCAGTGGTTTAACCCACAGCGCCACCCACATCCCCTTACATAAACTAGGCATTTATTATTGTTGTTTCAATTCATTGCCCACCCTTCACTCTAAGGACACCACGGCAGGCTGCAACAATTTAAAATACAATTTAAAAACAGCTTGGAACAAATTATTCACAAGAATAAGGTTGGTCATAAAAACGAGGCTGCTTGGTACAATGTGCAGGCAAGGCTTGGTTTCACATACCTGCTTGGATTAGATTGCAGCTGAACCAACCACAGCACCTCCAGACTGTCACTATTTTGCAGGAGGGGTCCAGACGGACACCATAACTTTAGGTCCGTGCAGTTAAGGTGCATTTAAAGCACTCTTGGCAACCTTAGTGCCACAAATCCAGATGAAATCTGGAAGCACAAAGCAAGCACGAAGATGTATGAGAAGACTTTTGCAACAGAGAGTAGCAAGTCAGGCAAACTGATTGTCACAGCTTAGAGAGACATCACAAGAGGCAACAGGAAGAATGCATGAAAGATGCTCAGGGGAACTCAGACCAGTGGACAGCAAAGGATGACAGACATGATGGCTGCAGACATAAAAACGATTGTCGAAAATACAGTTACCGTATTTTTTGCTCTATAAGACTCACTTTTTCCCTCCTAAAAAGTAAGGGGAAATGTGGGTGCGTCTTATGGAGCGAATGCAGGCTGTGCAGCTATCCCAGAAGCCAGAACAGCAAGAGGTATTGCTGCTTTCACTGCTCTTGCTGTTCTTGCTTCTGAGATTCAGAATACAGTGGTACCTCGGGTTAAGTACTTAATTCGTTCCGGAGGTCTGTACTTTACCTGAAACTGTTCTTAACCTGAAGCACCACTTTAGCTAATGGGGCCTCCTGCTGCCGCTGTGCCGCCAGAGCATGATTTCTGTTCTTATCCTGAAGCAAAGTTCTTAACCTGAGGTACTATTTCTGGGTTAGCAGAGTCTGTAACCTGAAGCGCATGTAACCTGAAGCATATGTAACCCAAGGTACCACTGTATTGTTTTTCTTGTTTTCCTCCTCCCAAAACTAGGTGCGTCTTGTTGTCTTGTGCGTCTTATATAGCGAAAAATACGGTAATTTTTAAGGATGGGGGAATGGAATTGGTGAGGTTTGTGTTAGCTACGGGTGCTCAGGATAGTATCACAAAATGCATTTCATTTTTCAGGAGCAGAAATGATTATTTGTGTATGCGGCAACAGCAGCATGGAGACTACTGGCCCAGAGATGGGAAGAAGATAAAGTCCCGACCAGAGACGAATGCTTGATGAAGATAATGGACTATGCCGAAATGGCAAAAATGACCAGGGAAATCAGAAACCAGGAAGATAGAAACTTTAATAAGGTATGGATAAAATTATAATTTACTTAAGAGAACACTGTAAACAACTAAAAACTTTGGCAGGATTTGAATAACGCTTGTAATAAAAACTAAGGTAAAAATTGATTATTTTAAGAAAATAGAAAATATATGACGTGGTAGAAAAAGTTTGATAATGGAAACCATGGAGCGGGGAGTCTAAGGATTCAGGAAATCCTAAATGTTGATGATTATGATTAATGTTTGAATTCAAATATATGGTGTAAAACTGATTTAAAAAGATTGTAAAAAAATACATTTCATTTTCCTGTTTTTATATACAATGGTACCTCGGGTTAAGTACTTAATTCGTTCCGGAGGTCTGTTCTTAACCTGAAACTGTTCTTAACCTGAGGTACCACTTCCCGCTGCCGCCGCGCTGCCGGAGCACAATTTCTGTTCTCATCCTGAAGCAAAGTTCTTAACCTGAAGCACTATTTCTGGGTTAGCGGAGTCTGTAACCTGAAGCATAGGTAACCTGAAGCGTATGTAACCCGAGGTACCACGGTAATCTATGCTACAATACTAGCGTTTTAAGGCTGGTTTAGCTTTGCTGTCAAAGCTTTTTAATGTTCTGCATAGAAAATTAAAATCTTGTTAATCACTCAGTTTCCTCTTGGAATGCAAAAAATGTACGAGCTGAAAGGAGGTGAAACAAGGGCATACGGATAAATTACTCTAGCCGTAGAAATGAAAGCTGGAGTTCCTGAGGGTGTGTCTGCCACACACCACACCACTGACCTGGGTATTCAAACATGAGTTATCCTTCCTCTCTATTCCAGTTACGGGCACATGACACAGAAGAAACCAGCTAGAATGGGTGACTCAGAGTTACAGCTTGTCTGGGTGTCTCTGAAACTTTCACTTCATTTTCCATTGCTTTCATCACAACTTAGGGAAAAGCAGCTTGTTCTCCTGGTTTTCACCTACACAGAATTTCAGACTGGGGAGGTCATGACTTCCTGAACCTGAAACGCATCCTTCATCGTGAACACTCGATTGTGGAAGCCCCAGCTCATACACTTCTTGTGGTTACAATTCTTAGCAGCGTGCAAATTGTCACTGTGCTAAGTTTTAGGCAACATGCTATACACGCTCATAATATTGATGGAAAATACTATGTTGTGCTTCTCCTAACTTCTAAAGCTAGTCTATTTAGCAGTACTGATAAAGCGAGGCAAATATTATTACAGTGGTACCTCGGGTTACATACGCTTCAGGTTACAGATGTTTCAGGTTACAGACTCTACTAACCCAGAAATAGTACCTCGGGTTAAGAACTTTGCTTCAGGATGAGAACAGAAATCATGCTCCGGTGGCACAGCAGCAGCAGGAGGCCCCATTAGCTAAAGTGGTGCTTCCGGTTAAGAACAGTTTCAGGTTAAGAACAGACCTCTAGAACAAATTAAATTCTTAACCCGAGGTACCACTGTATGTCCGTATTACAGATTGGGGCTGGGGCGCCGAGACTGAGAGGGAGGGAGAGAGAGAAAGAGAGAGAAATTGGCTCGCCTAAGGTCACTCAGTGCTGATATAGTACGATATAAAATTGGAAACACAACAATTTGTCTTGTTTGTTAAGCAGATGGTCTCATTCACTGAAGTTTTTGCTATGTGTGTGTAGATATGTTCTTGTTATTGGTATCCATCTGTATCAAAAAACAATGTTCTTCCAGAGGTGTACCACTGTAATTTGTATTAAATTTTCCAAATTACATTTAATGTAACAAATTTACATTTGTAAATTTACATTTACAAAATATTCATTTAAACAACCTCTTTTTTACAACAACTTCTCTTCTTCTCCTTCTGCAGTTCATTTTGAATACCACACATCCCTGCATATTTTACATGAACTAAACCAGGGGTGCCTAAGCTTTTTTCAAAGAGGGCCAGATTTGATGAAGCGAACATGCATGAGGGCCGACCAGAGTTGCTGACCGTTTTTTAGGATTGTTGACCGGATTAAACCCACTCACTGGCAGGCCAGATTAGGCCCCAAAACAGACTTTGGACATGTCTAAACTAAACCATTCAGGAATCCATTCTTACATCCATCAAAACTAATTGACACTGTTGAATTTACCTTAATGCTACCAGCGCTTTTAAATGAACACAATTTTCACCCATATACATTTTCCAGTCTCCTTTAAACGTGCATTCTTGTTGTTCTCTTATTCTATAAGTCTGCAAGCTGCATGTATTCCATCAATTTAAGTTGCCATTGTTCTTTGGTTGAGACCTCGCTCGTTTTCCATTTTCGGGCTAACAAAACACGGGCCGCCGTAATAGCATGCCTAAGTAGTCTTTTTTGACACCTGGGAATTTCCCTCTGAATTATCCCCAACAAGAAGGACTCTGGGTTTTTTTTTTTGTGGAAATGTACTTTTAAACATTTTGTTCAGTTATCGGCTACTCCTCTCACCTGGTTTAGCCAGCTATCCGAAGCCGCATTTCAGGCAAGTTGCATGTAGTTCCAGACCTAGCGATCAAAACTATTGAAACACCTGGTTAAATAAAACAAAATAAAAGAAAAAAAATTCCTTCCAGTAGCACCTTAAAGACCAACTAAGTTAGTTCTAGGTATGAGCTTTCGTGTGCTTTCGTGTGCATGCACACTTCTTCAGATACACTGAAGTATCTGTGTATCTGAAGAAGTGTGCATGCACACGAAAGCTCATACCTAGAACTAACTTAGTTGGTCTTTAAGGTGCTACTGGAAGGAATTTTTTTTCTTTTATTTTGTTTTGACTATGGCAGACCAACACGGCTACCTACCTGTAACTGGTTAAATAAGGCAGGGCTCCATTAGTTAAAACATCTAAAAGCCAGAGACTAAAGGCTATGGAGGGCTGTGATATCTCTGGGGTGCCACACAAGGCCCTGGCACATGGGTATACTACTACTACTACTACTACTACTACTACTAATAATTTATTTATACCCCGCCCATCTGGCTGGGTTTCCCCAGCCACTCTGAGTGGCTTCCAGCCAAATATTAAAAACAATACAACATCAGACTTTAAAAACTTCCCTAAACAGGGCCACCTTCAGTTGTCTTTTAAAAGTAAAATAGTTGTTTATTGCCTTGACATCTGATGGGAGGGCATTCCACAGGGCAGGCGCCACTACCAAGAAGGCCCTCTGTCTGGTTCCCTGTAATCTCACTTCTCGCAGAGAGGGAACCGCCAGAAGGCCCTCGGCGCTGGATCTCAGTGTCTGGGCAGAACAATGGGGGTGGAGATGCTCCTTCAGGTATACTGGACCGAGGCTGTTTAGGGCTTTAAAGGTCAGCACAAACACTTTGAATTGTGCTCGGAAACGTACTGGGAGCCAATGAGTAACCAGAGTAACTAGAAATCTAGTAGCCCAATGAGTCCACTGGGTCTAGACACAAACCTATCTGAAGCAAGCCACCGTCAACACCATTTACTGAGCTGTGGAACAGTAGGACTCTCCTTAAACATGCTTGACTGTGCAGATACAGTGGTACCTAAGGTTAAGTACTTAATTCGTTCCGGAGGTCCATACTTAACCTGAAACTGTTCTTAACCTGAAGCACCACTTTAGCTAATGGGGCCTCCTGCTGCTGCCGCGCTACCGGAGCACGATTTCTGTTCTCATCCTGAAGCAAACCCGAGGTACTATTTCTGGGTTAGCGGAGTCTGTAACCTGAGGTGTATGTAACCTGAAGTGTATGTAACCTGAGGTACCACTGTAAAGGCAAGAACACGGAGTGAGATTCATTACCCTGGAAGCCCAGCAGACCTGAGTGCAGCAAGTATTTGAACCAACTGTCATACTTCCTCAAGGAATGTAACAACCAGGGACACACAGACATTCAATAAAGAGTAATCAATGTCTCCAGCTAATGAACAGACTCTCCTTTCCGGGAAATATCTTGGTCCCCAGCCCTTTTGCTAGCCATTGGAACATAGAAAGCTTATTACTGAAGATCAGGCGTCTAGATTGGCATTGACTACAATGACTCACATCAGCTCTCCAGAGTTCCAGGAATGGGACATTCTCGGTCCAACAACTGAACCAACTTGTCAGGAGTGCGTGCAGGAGCCAGGCCCTGTGACCGGTAGGGCTTCGCAGGATTGGGACTTTCCTAAGTTTATTCTGAAGAGGCAAGGTGCGGCCACACAGGTGAGGCCGATTGGTAACTCACAGCACCTGGAAGCACCCTAGGGGTGGACATGTTAGGTCCCGGGGCTCAATCCTGCTCTCCGCTGAAGGGTGCAACTGCAGGGACTGGTTCTGAACAGGACAAATATTGAGGATTGATATAGAAATTTAGTAACCATGCCATTGTAGTGGACAAGAAAATCAGACTGTTGCATATTAATTGATGGCTTCCAAATACAGATGAAATTACAGGTTAAGTAATTAATTCGTTCCGGAGGTCCGTACTTAACCTGAAACTGTTCTTAACCTGAAGCACCACTTTAGCTAATGGGGCCTCCTGCTGCTGCTGTGCCACCGGAGCATGATTTCTGTTCCCATCCTGAAGCAAAGTTCTTAACCTAAAGCACTATTTCTGGGTTAGCGGAGTCTGTAACCTGAAGCATATGTAACCTGAAGCGTATGTAACCCGAGGTACCACTGTATATTGATGCCCCCTTCTAATAAAACATTTTTGTAAAATTATTTCCTAATTGCTGGAAAATCAATCCAGTAATTTTTCACACACCCAGCGTGTTCCCTTGGTTTCATTCTTTTTCTCCAGCTAAACGTAGCTTGGCTTTGTTACAGCGTGTGCATCTTAAAAAAAGAAAAGTCTCAGTTTCTGTTTGTTTGTTTAAAGCCTGTGTGTCGGCTCATATTTTTTAATGAAAGCTCAAACAAGCTGACCGGAATGAAACTGGTTTTGACATTTTAGGATAAAATGAAATCATTCGATTAGATTTTTTAAAAAAAATTGGCTAAATTGAATCGTCGAACTGAAAGCTGGTCGAGTTTAAGTTCTGCTGTTGGGCAGGTATACCTAAAATACAAACCTTTTACAACTTTGTTCAGCATCAAGGCTGCTTTCGGGTGTGTGTGTGTGTGTGTGTGTGCAATTTCCTGTATTGACTCAGCTGCATAACTGAGTTCAGGATCTGACCTGCGTTGGCCTTCCACCCATATACCATAGATGGTCTCTCTTGGAATGCATGAGAACAATTGCAAACCGTGCCCTTTCCTCTACTTCCTAGCAGGTGCAGGATAGATAAGGTATTGCACAGAATTTGCACTAGAAGCCTGCTATGACAGCCCTACCCAGAGAGCAAAGTCTATGAGTTGCCTTCCAAGACTGAGCCTCCATGTGATCCAGTCCTGGATTTACATATACAGTCACACCTCATGTTGCGGACGCCTCAGGTTACATGTTTTCGGGTTGCGGACTGCGGGAAACCTGGAAGTACTGGAACAAGTTACTTCCGGGTTTCACTGCTCGCACATGCGCAGAAGTGCTAAATCGCGCCTTGCGCATGCGCAGAACACCAAATCAGCACAGACGCGGCACTTCAGGATGCGAATGCTGCGGGTTGCGGACGTGCCTCCGTCACGGATTAGGTCCGCAACCCGAGGTTCCACTGTGAGCTAAACAAGCTATATATAGCTTAGGGCCCCACTCGCTTGGGGGCCCCCAAAAATTTCAAAGGGGAAAAAAACCTGGATGCACATTTCCAAAATATAAGATAAAAAGCAAATAAAATAAAACCTACATACAGCAACAGTGTTTAGTGTTGTGTATGGACCTATTTGGTCTGTAAATTACCACACAGCACATATTCAACACAAAAAGCAGAGACAATTTGTTGTTGACAAAGGGCAGCTGGACATATAAAGGGCCCCATTACCTTTACCAAACCTAAATCCGGCCCTCCGTGTGACCCCTGGGTGCATGCATGGCGGCCACTGGGTGGAAAGGATAAACCCCCAAGGAAACACAGAAATATAATCTTTATGAAAAATTCACAATTCCCTGCCTCAATTTATGGGGGCGGGGAGACTTAAAATGTCAACACCATTGCAACTATTTTGTCTTTCCCGAACAGGACAAAACAGTAACTTTGAGTTTAGGTACCTTGCCTGCTGTTTGTGAGAACTAGGTCTAAGTGTCTATCTTTCCTTTGCTGCCATTGTTCGGGTTATAATTTTATTCTGTTGCCACAATAGCTTCTGTGCAGAACAGCATGAATTCATAGCCCTGGTATACACACAGAAGCTGCACCCAAATAATGTTCGGTCCTGAAAATCAGACATTTGTCTCCTTTAGTTCAGAAAAGGGCCTCCTACCTTCCAAGAAATGAGTTTTCCACATTTTGTAAAGCATTACCGGATAAGCTTCCAAAGGGTTAACTTTGCAACCACCTCTGCGCTAACCTGCCATTCCTAAAATATTAATCATGAAATTGTGTGCCAGTCATCTCCCACTCCTTCCTGATGATAATTTAATCTGTCATTTTCATCCAAGGCTTTTTGCTGGCATTTGGAGAACTGCTGTTGATGTCTTTTTCTGGGCACCAAAACCATAATCCAGAACCACACTGTTGAATGCGCTTCAGATCTGCTTAGCTCAGTGAAACTCAAGCATTTATATAACAGTGAGATAGACTGTAGCAGTGGAGTAAAATGTTCAGAAATGTCTGTGGCTTGGGGAGGGTGGGGTCCTTCAGATGTTGCTGTACTACAACTCTCATCATTCCTGGTGAGTAGCCATGCTTGCTGGGGCTGATGGGAGATGTAGTACTATAGCAATATCTGGCGAGCTAAAGGTTCCCCAAACCTGCCTTGAAAGGATTGATCTGCACCAAATGGAGGCAAGTTTACTGAATGGTGGATCGATTGACAGCTGTTATTTATATCCTTCCAATTCTTCCAAGGCAGCTTAAAGGTAAAGGGACCCCTGTCCATTAGGTCCAGTCGTGACCGACTCTGCGGTTGCGGCACTCATCTTGCTTTACTGGCCGAGGGAGCCGGCGTACAGCTTCCGGGTCATGTGGCCAGCATGACTAAGCCGCTTCTGGCAAACCAGAGAAGCGCACGGAAATGCCGTTTACCTTCCCGCTGGAGCGGTACCTATTTATCTACTTGCACTTTGACGAGCTTTCGAACTGCTAAGTTGGCCGGAGCAGGGACCGAGCAACGGGAGCTCACCCCGTTGCGGGGATTCGAACCGCCAACCTTCTGACCAGCAAGTCCTAGGCTCTGTGGTTTAACCCACAGCGCCACCTACTAAAAAAAAAAAAACATTTTAAGAGTGCAATAAACATAAACAAAGTAAACAGGAAGGGAGACAGTCCATCAGGAACAGGCTCCAAGGTGACCTGTACCTGCCTCGCTCCATATGTGTTCCCCCCTAGAAAGTTGGAAGAAGGTTTCAGACTTTCTGAAATCAGGGAATGGCATGAAAGCAGAACTGAGTTTGAGAACTCGGCATTCGTTCGTGGCGAGATCATGCAGCTTACAGCACAACCCTAAATACAGTGGTACCTTGGGTTAAGAACTTAATTCGTTCTGAGGGCCATTCTTAAGCTGAAACCGTTCTTAACCTGAGGTACCACTTTAGCTAATGGGGCCTCCCGCTGCCGCCGTGCAATTTCTCTTCTCATCCTGAAGCAAAGTTCTTAACCTGAGGTACTATTTCTGGGTTAGCGGAGTCTGTAACCTGAAGCGTCTGTAACCTGAAGCATCTGTAACCTGAAGTGTCTGTAACCGGAGGTACCACTGTATGTCTGATTGAATTCAATGGGGCTTGCTCTCACATAAATGGAGGGGTGGTGGTTTTGACTGTAGCCTTAGATGTGAATCAGTCAATGTAGCGCAGGGCAGGTTTCAAGAGACTTATGCTAGCATGGTGATAGCAGCTTGAGGCTCTCACGTGAGCTAAATTATGCTCAATGATGTCCATGTTGGCGAGATTTGCCTCCTTCGCGGTTGCCCCTTGTCAGTCTCCATTTTTGCTACCACGGAGGGGGAGAGGTGCTTGTGGGATGTTCTACCTCTGTGCCAAAATAACTTGGCCGGCCTTGGCTGCAATGCAGGCAGCAAATGTCTTGGGCCAGCCCTCCAAAACTCAGATTACACCTGGCTGTGCCTAGCGTGAGGGCTACCTGCAGTGGCGCGCCTCTTAGATATCTTTGCTGCTTTGTAAGCCTTTCTCAAAGGGGACGCAGGTGGCGCTGTGGGTTAAAGCCTCAGCGCCTAGGACTTGCCGATCGAAAGGTCAGCGGTTCGAATCCCTGCGGCGGGGTGCACTCCCGCTGCTCGGTCCCAGCGCCTGCCAACCTAGCAGTTCGAAAGCACCTCCGGGTGCAAGTAGATAAATAGGGACCGCTTACCAGCGGGAAGGTAAACGGCGTTTCCGTGTGCGGCTCTGGCTCGCCAGAGCAGCGATGTCACGCTGGCCACGTGACCCGGAAGTGTCTCCGGACAGCGCTGGCCCCTGGCCTCTTGAGTGAGATGGGCGCACAACCCCAGAGTCTGTCAAGACTGGCCCGTATGGGCAGGGGTACCTTTACCTTTACCTTTAAGCCTTTCTCAAGGGACGCAGGTGGCGCTGTGGGTTGAACCACAGAGCCTAGGACTTGCCGATCAGAAGGTTGGTGGTTCGAATCCCCGTGACGGGGTGAGGGTTTCTGAAACCTTTAAGCCTTTCTGAAACCTTTAAGCTTTTCTCAAAGCTACGGTCATCTCTCTGGCTGCCTGTGTCCTTGGGCTGGCTCTGGCGGGGACAGAAAAGGACAAGGCTTTCCTCGCTGTGCGCCGCTTAAAGTACCAGAGTGGAGCATCACCCAGGAAGGATTTTGTGACCTGATTCTCTGTGTGGCTTGGTGTTTGACAAAGCTCTTTAAACGCTGTTTCATTATTTGCATATCCTTAGGTCTAATGAGGCTAAACGCGTGTTTCAAAACAATGTTTGCACTAGCCTTGTCTTCCTAGGGCACCACTGCAGACTTTATTGCTTTGAGTGGTCTTCTTCCTAATGCAGAGGAACAGCCCGGTCACATTGCAGGGCCAAGTGGCCAAAACAATAACAATAACAATAACAATAACAGTAACAGTAACAGTAACAGTAACAGTAACAGTAACAGTAACAGTAACAGTAACAATAACAATAACAATAACAATAACAATAACAATAACAATTTATTATTTTTACCCCGCCCATCTGGCTGGTCCTGCCAACCTAGCAGTTTGAAAACACGTCAAAGTGCAAGTAGATAATTAGGTACCGCTCCGGCGGGAAGGTAAATGGCGTTTCTGTGCGCTGCTCTGGTTTTCCAGAAGCGGCTTAGTCATGCTGGCTACATGACCCGGAAGCTGTACGCCGGTTCCCTCAGCCAATAAAGTGAGATGAGCGCTGCAACCCCAGAGTCAGCCACGACTGGACCTAATGGTCAGGGGTCCCTTTACCTTTTACATCTGGCTGGGTTTCTCCAGCCACTCTGGGCGGCTTCCAACAGAATATTAAAATACAGTAATCTATTCGACATCAGGCAACCCCAATGGGTGCCTGTGTTAATTGACAGGAAGTCAGGAATTGATGTGTGAATATTATAGGGTGCAGTGAGCTGGGCCCAGTAGGGAAGAGGTCAAGGCATTATTTGGGTTTTTTAAACTCAGTTTTATTAAAGGTTTCCAACATATAATACTATAAAAACCAAACAAAGCTAATATCTAAAGAGAACAATTAAAAAAAGAAAAGGGAGGGGGGAAACAAAGAAGCAACAAAAGAAACACACCCATAAAACACAACATTTTATATTCTGGAAGGAATATTTAAGCGATGAGGCGGACGGTGGTGGGAAGTAGGGGTGTAGTCATAGGTATATCAGTACTCAAATCTGAAATGTTAAATTGTGTTATTGCGGTTTTTGCTGTCTGTGTTTTTTGTGGTTGTTATTATTGAAAAAACGATTAAATAAATTAAAATTTTAAAAAACCTTTTTAAAAAATAAACATTTTATATTCTCTCAGACTTCTACCTTAATCTTCAATTCACAAACAAAGATTCTACTTCGGACAGCTTCCATCTTTCTTAGCCTCATACCCTGAGAAAAGCCACTCAGTGCTGTCTCTGCATCATCTGGTCTTTGCTTTAGGCAGCAAAATGTATTGAGCAGGCGATGGTAAGATCTGCTAACATATGCGATGAGAGGGGATGGGGAGAAATTTGATTCACTTCCTAACTCAGGCTTTATGAAAAAATCGGTGAGCTTTTCCTGATTTTGCAGTTCTTCAGCCAAGTAGGGTACACAGAAATGTAAATACCGGGGTAAATGGGGCATATAATTGCATGTATTGGTGAAAATAACAAAAAAAAAATCAAAGATGCATATATCAGCGCTAGATTTAGGGTAGCGTGGGCGGTGTCCCCACACAGGGCCCAGGAGGCATAAAATAATGATGATCATATACAGTGGTACCTCAGGTTACAAACCTAATTCATTCCGGAACTCCGTTCTTAACCCGAAACCGTTCTTAACCTGAGGTGCACGTTCACTAATGGGGCCTCCTGCTGCCGCTGCGCAATTTCCGTTCTCATCCTGGGGCAAAGTTCTCAACCCCAGGTACTACTTCTGGGTTAGCGGCGTTTGTAACCCGAAGTGTTTGTAACCCGAAGCGTTTGTAACCCGAGATACCACTGTATATATATGTACAGTGGTACCTCAGGTTACATACGCTTCAGGTTACAGACTCTGCTAACCCAGAAATAGTGCTTCAGGTTAAGAACTTTGCTTCAGGATGAGAACAGAAATTGTGCTCCAGTGGCGCGGCAGCAGCAGGAGGCCCCATTAGCTAAAGTGGTGCTTCAGGTTAAGAACAGTTTCAGGTTAAGAACGGACCTCCGGAACGAATTAAGTGCTTAACCTGAGATACCACTGTATAGAGTGCTATTTTTCTAGAAAAAGAGGTGCCGGAATTCACCACTTACATCTCATTCATTCTCTTAGAATGGCAATGGCGCCCACCTGAGAGGTGCTGGAACTGAGTTCTGGCAAGTTCCGGCTTAAAAAGGGCCCCAAATATATATGGTTAAAAAGGCAAAGGTAAAGGACCCCTGACAGTTAAGTCCAGTCGTGAATGACTCTGGGGTTGCGGTGCTCATCTCGCTTTACCGGCCAAGGGAGCTGACATTTGTCCACTGACAGTTTTTCCAGGTCATGTGGCCAGCATGACTTAGCCGCTTCTGGCGAACCAGAGCAGCGCACGGAAACGCCGTTTACCTTCCCACTGGAGCGGTACCTATTTATCTACTTGCACTTTGACATGCTTTCAAACTGCTAGGTTGGCAGGAGCAGGGACTGAGCAACGGGAGCTCACCCCATCGCGGGGATTCAAACCGCCGACCTTCTGATCGGCCAGCC
Organism: Podarcis cretensis; assembly: GCF_951804945.1. Classification (NCBI taxonomy): domain Eukaryota; kingdom Metazoa; phylum Chordata; class Lepidosauria; order Squamata; family Lacertidae; genus Podarcis; species Podarcis cretensis. Next base: position 13,696,971 of record NC_137182.1, read on the forward strand.
CTAGACTCTGTGGTTTAGACCACAGCGCCACCTGCGTCCCCATATATATACAGTGGTACCTCTGGATGTGAACGGGATCCATTCCGGAGCCCCGTTCGCATCCTGAGTAGAACACAACCCGCATCTGCTTGTGCATGGGTCACGATTCGCCGCTTCTGTGCATGCGCGTGATGTTTTTTTGACTGTGCATGTGCGAGCGGCGAAACCCGGAAGTAACCCGTTCCGTTACTTCCAGGTCTCCACAGAGCACAACCTGAAAATGCTCAACTTGAAGTGACTTTAACCCAAGGTATGACTGTATGGGTAAACTACACCAAAAGAAAGATTGTGAAGATAAGAAATATTTAGGATGGGTCCCAAATTTGTTCCTTGCTCTGGGCTCGACATTACCAAAGACTACTCTTGCACATACAGTGGTACCTCGGGTTAAGTACTTAATTCATTCTGGAGGTCTGTTCTTAACCTGAAACTGTTCTTAACCTGAAGCCCCACTTTAGCTAATGGGGCTTCCTGCTGCTGCCGCACCGCCGGAGCACAATTTCTGTTCTCATCCTGAAGCAAAGTTCTTAACCCGAGGTACTATTTCTGGGTTAGCAGAGTATGTAACCTGAAGCATATGTAACCTGAAGCGTATGTAACCCAAGGTACCACTGTACAGGGCAAAACTGCATACAATCTTGTATACAAACAGGCGAAATTTGCACCCAAAAACTCTGGTGCATTTTCACGAGGGATTTAAAAATACAGTGGTACCTTGGGTTACATACGCTTCAGGTTAGATATGCTTCAGGTTACAGACTCCACTAACAAAGAAATATTACCTCAGGTTAAGAACTTTGCTTCAGGATGAGAACAGAAATCGTGCGGCGGCATGGTGGCAGCAGGAGGCCCAATTAGCTAAAGTGGTGCTTCCGGTTAAGAACAGTTTCAGGTTAAGAACAGACCTCTAGAACAAATTAAGTTCTTAACCCGAGGTACCACCGTATTTCCGCACAGCAGCGGCAGCAGCGGGAGGCCCCATTAGCTAAAGCGGTGCTTCAGGTTAAGAAGAGACCTCCAGAACGAATTAAGTTCTTAACCCGAGGTACCACTGTAAAGATATAAACGCGATGTGCAAATGCGGCGAACTCAACTGACAGCTGGGCAAATGAGAAAGGGAGAGAAAGCCAAAAATGACATATTTTCCCAACTTGAGTGATGAGGAGGCAGTTCTGCCTTACATCATTGGCTAGAGGGGGCGGGGGAAGCGTATGGCATGATGATCAGCACAGGGAAGATGGAGCCAAGAGACATGGCATGTGCCTTGTGTACTGTCTAGCATGCAAATCCACGGTATGCAGAGACAAGCCAGCTTATGCAACTGGGATAGCTCAGTCGGTAGAGCATGAGACTCTTAATCTCAGGGTGGTGGGTTTGAGCCCCACATCAGACAAAAGATTCCTGCATTGTAGGGGGTTGGACTAGATGACCCTCGTGGTCCCTTCCAAATTTCTATGATTCTACATGAGTGGAAAGGTGTTTCTGCATGGCAGCTTTTCTTCAAGGAGCTGCAAATACTAATATTACTACTTTATTGTTTATACCCCGCCCATCTGGCTGGATTTCTCCAACCACTCTGGGCAGCTCCCAACAGAATATTAAAAACACAAAACATTAAAAACTTCCCTTAAAAGGGCTGCCTTCAGATGTCTTCTAAAAGTCAGATAGTTGTTTATTTCCTTAACATTTAATGGGAGGGTATTCCACAGGGCGGGCACCACTACCGAGAAGGCCCTCTGCCTGGTTCCCTGTAACCTCACTTCTCGCAGGGAGGGAACTGCCCTCGGCGCTGGACCTCAGGGTCTGGGCTGAATGATGGGGCTGGATGGAAATGTAAAGAGATTGAGGGCACATTCTTTCACCTTTGGTGGACGTGCCCAAAGATTAAGACCTTCTGGGAGATGATATATAATGAAATGAAAAAGGTATTTAAATATACCTTTCAGAAGAAACCAGAGGCCTTTCTCTTGGGCATGGTCGGCCAATTGGTGTTAAAGGAGGATAGAACTTTCTTTATGTACGCCACAACAGCAGCAAGAATACTTATCGCAAAGTATTGGAAGACACAAGATCTACCCACCCGGGAAGAATGGCAGACGAAGGTGATGGAATATATGGAATTGGCTGAGATGACTGGCAGAATCCGGGACCAAGGAGAAGAGTCGGTGGAAGAAGATTGGAAAAAATTTAAAGTATATCTTCAAAAATATTGTAAAATTAAGGATTGTTAGAAAGATGTTGGAAAAAGAAAATTATGTGGTTTTGGTAGAAATGATATAAAGGATTAAGTAAAAATGAATTGATGAAAGAGAGAACGTAAAGTTACAATATATTAAATTAAATTATTAAGATAAAAACAAGGTTGGAAGGATTTGCTGAAATAACAATTTGAACTAGAATACAAAAACGGGAGGTGTGAGGAGGTCAAGGAAATAAGTAAAAGAAGAAAGTTATGTAAAGGTTTAATCTGTTCTTTTTCTTTTTTAAATGATTGTATTTTTTCTGTCTTTTTATTTTTCTTTTTTCTTTTTCTTTCTTTTTGTAATTTTTCAAAATTTTGAATAAATATTATATTAAAAAAAAAATGATGGGGCTGGAGACGCTCCTTCAGGTATACTGGGCTGAGGCCATTTAGGGCTTCAAAAGTCAACACCAACACTCTGAACTGTGTTCAGAAATGTACTGGGAGCCAATGTAGGTCTTTCAGGACCAGTGTTATATGGTCCCGGTGGCCACTCCCAGTCACCAGTCTAGCTGCTGCATTCTGGATTAGTTGTAGTTTCTGGGTCACCTTCAAAGGTAGCCCCACATAGAGTGCATTGCAGTAGTCCAAGCGGGAGATAACTTGAGCATGCACCACTCTGGCGAGACAGTCTGCCTTTGTGCTGATGCGTTGCCAACTGAAATATACTCGGAGTCGAGAGTCGATTTCATGCTCTTTATTCAGCTCATAGTGGTGAGGAGGAATGGAAGTTTCCCCACAATATCTGCTTTATATACATTATTTACACAATGGGCTGCATGTGATTGGCTAACTCCAGGATTCTCCTGTAGGCCAATCAGGTTGTGGATTCACTTCCACCTGGAGCTGGATTGGGTGGCTCCTGCGGACCAATCAGACTGCTGCATTGTTCTAGGACCAATCAGACTGCTGCATTTTGGATCCTATTCAGCTCAGTACATAACACCAACCTAGAGTCTCCTGGCAAAACGCAGTGCCACTAGGCAGCAGTCTGGACAGCTCCGTTGGTTAGAGCATGGTGCTGATAGTGCCAAGGTTGCAGGTTCGATCCCCCTATGGGAGGGCTGCATCTTCCTGCACTGCCGGGGGTTGGACTAGATGATCGCAAGGGTCCCTTCCAACTCTATGATTCCAACTGCAATGCTTCTTCTAAAGGTAGGCGTGCCTGGAAGCAGACGGCCCCGGGTTCCCCCTTCACCACCCATTCTTCTTTCCGGAGACCTGTGCTATCTTGCTGCCCCGCCTTCCACATCCTGCTGAGTCAGAAATGCCATAACAGAAAATGAAGGCATGACCCTAAATCTGGGGTGGAGAACCTGGATCCCTTCAGGAGCTGATGGACTACAACTCCCAACCCCTCTGGCTGCGGCTGGTGGGAGTTGGAGCCCCAAACAGGTTGCCTGGAGGAAGACACAAGATCTACCCACCAGGGAAGAATGGCAGATGAAGGTGATGGATTTACATGGAACTAGCGGAAATGACTGGCAGAATCCGAGACCAGGGAGAAGAGTCAGTAGAAGAAGACTGGAAGAAATTTAAAGTCTATCTACAGAAACATTGTAAAATTAAGGAATGTTAGAAGGATGCTGGAATGAAGCTATGCGGTTTTAGCAGTAATGTTATAAAGGATTAAGTAAAAATGGATTGTTAACAGGTCAGAATGTAAAGTTACAATATATTAAGATAAATTAGTAAGATAAAAACAAAGAAGGAAAGGATTTGCTGAAACAACTAATGAACTAGAATACAAAAAAGGGAGGTGCAAGGAGGTCAAGGAAACAAGCAAATGATAGATAAGATATGGAAAGATGGATTTGTTTTTAATTGGTTTTATTTTTCCCCCTCTATTTTGTATTTTCTGTTTTTCTTTTTCTTTCTTTTTTATTCTTGTAACTTTTTGAAACACCAATAAATATTATATATATATATATAAACAACAAACAGGTTCCCTGGCCCCCTTGTGTAGCCTACTGCAGGCTCATAAATGGTCATTCTGATGTTCATCTTGTCTCCTGGTTATTCTGGTTTATAAGAACTGGCTTCCAGACAAGTAGGAAGAACGCCTTTACAAAGTTACCCAACTCCTTAATGATGGCCACAAATGATTACAATGGGCAAATGGGCTGCTAAAATAATATATTTAAATGTTTTGGGGCCATTATTTCCAAGGCTGGCTGAATGCCATTAGAGGCCAAGGAACCAACCCATGTAAACCAGTCTGCTATGCTTACTGAGGGACAAATAAGAACAGCTTCGCATTGAGAAACTGATTCGGGCCAGTTGTGCAAGTACTGTTTGTTCTCCCACTTCGGGGAAATTAATCTAACGAAATCACACCGCTATGTGTGAGAGAGTCAAAGGAGGTTTAGTCCTGCAGAACCATTTTATCGTCACCTGGATTATAGGCTTGCAAGATGTTAAGGCGTCTTTTTTATTTTTATTTTTAAAAAAGTAATACCTAAACAAACTTAATCTTCTGAATTTAACGTGCTTAGAAACCATCTATCACTTAAGGAAGCCTTGAACAAACGCAAATTCCTTTCTGCCCTGTCGTTTGCCAGAACTAGATTTTTGTACCAGTTCTTGAAATGTGTAAACCGCGCTGGAACAAAGCTTGAAGACACACATAATGACCGCACGAATCCTAGAGGTGGTTCCTTTCTTTCCCTCCTGCAAGCAGTGCATCAGCAAAGAAACCCGTTAATAATTTTTTGTTTGGTCTTGCCACTGTCGTTGGCATGTTTGCTCTGCCTCCTTGGAAATCCTGTTCTTTGCTGGGAACACCTGATATTGCTGTTGCTCTGATGATGTCAGCAAACTCGAAATAATTTTGCTGTGGCGCTAGGAATTGTTCCCCAGTGGGGGTTCCTTGTCCCTTTTGAGTTTCTGCCCAGAACAAAACCTATTGTATTCGTTTTCTTTAAAATATTTAATCCCCCCTGCACACACATCTATTTTGCACCCGAGATACATTCCTTTGAGAGCTGAAATATGCATGCTGTTTCAATGCAAACAAAGCAAAGGTTATAGATTTCTTCTTACTAAATATGATGATTCACAGAATGGGAATGTCGAAGGGTGATGAAATATTCGTTGTCTGGCTAGGTTGCAAACCACATGATGCATTTTGATCTGTACGAGCGAGCGCTTGAATTCTTTCATTCAAACTGCGCTAGATTGCTCCAGCTCATGTTCGTTTTCTCTGTTTTTGCTCTGATGTCACAGCAGCCTCTAGTGGAAGGACTGAGGGCCAGTTTCTCTTTCCTGTCTCTTGGTATGATCTGATAACGGGAAATGTATTGAGCTGCCAAGATATAGCACCATTTTCCAGAACTGTCCTTAATTCGCAGATGCTTGTACAGTCGTACCTTGGCTCCAGAACGCCTTGGTACTCAGATGTTTTGGCTCCCGAACGCCGCAAACCTGGAAGTTAGCGTTCCGGTTTGCAAAAGTTCTTTGGAACCCGAAAGTCCGACGGGGCTTCCACAGCTTCTGATTGGCTGCAGGAGCTTCCTGCAGCCAATCATAGAATCATAGAGTTGGAAGAGACCACAAGGGCCATCGAGTCCAACCCCCTGCCAAGCAGGAAACACCATCAGAGCACTCCTGACATATGGTTGTCAAGCCTCTGCTTAAAGACCTCCAAAGAAGGAGACTCCACCACACTCCTTGGCAGCAAATTCCACTGTCAAACAGCTCTTACTGTCAGGAAGTTCTTCCTAATGTTTAGGTGGAATCTTCTTTCTTGTATTTGGATCCATTGCTCCGTGTCCGCTTCTCTGGAGCAGCAGAAAACAACCTTTCTCCCTCCTCTATGTGACATCCTTTTATATATTTGAACATGGCTATCATATCACCCCTTAACCTCCTCTTCTCCAGGCTAAACATGCCCAGCTCCCTTAGCCGTTCCTCATAAGGCATCGTTTCCAGGCCTTTGACCATTTTGGTTGCCCTCCCCTGGACACGTTCCAGTTTGTCAGTGTCCTTCTTGAACTGTGGTGCCCAGAACTGGACACAGTACTCCAGGTGAGGTCTAACCAGAGCAGAATACAGTGGCACTATTACTTCCCTTGATCAGAAGCCACTCTTTGGTTTCCGAACATTTTGGAAGTCGAACGGACTTCCAGAACGGATTCCGTTTGACTTCCAAGGTACAACTTGAGAGCCATTGGTTGTTGAGAATAACTTACATAGATGTAAGTTGGATTTTTGTATAACATTTCCTTAGGAATTCCCCTACAACACAAATTAAATGTCAGTGCAATCTGGCAAGATGTTGACGGGGTTGCCCTGGGGGAAGTAGGTCTGGAGTTTTACTTGGGAGAGAGGGTCAGAGATTTGTGGGGGGCTGTTTGGCCAGGAGACAAGAGTTCGAGGCAAGGGAAGCTGCAGAGCTGGAGGGTGGAGCACAGAGCAGGTCAGAAGAGGAGGAGGAAAAGGCAGGTCAGGCAAGGGAAGGGCCAGGGAAGGGAAGGGCAAGGGAAGGGCTTCCCCACCCTCTCCTGCACCAGTGTCTCATAGTACCAGAATGGGAGTGAAAAGGGAGGAGCAGAGAACGTCGCCACACAGGCATAGTCTCTGGCTGCATGTACGCAGTCCGGTAGCGGAAGCTACATAAACTAGTGGAGGGGGAGTGGTCCCCTGTTGCTGCAACTGCTCCATAGGGTTCAGACCTGGGACTAGCTGCCTAGATGCTAGATTGGTGCGCGTAGGTCTCCAGAACTGCAGAAGCGACCAAGTGTTACCTTTGACGATAAGTACTTAGCTATGTGCTGTATGCATTCCTCTGGCAGGAAATCACTCGATGCAATCCTTTACATGCCTGCTCAGAACAGAAGTAAGAGTGTGAGCCTAAAGCCACTTCTGGTTTGTTTTTTTAATAATATTTATTAAAGTTTCAAAAAAGTTACAAGAATAAGAAAAAAAAGAAAAAAATACAAAATACAGAAAAGTAAAAACAATTAAAAACAAATCAACCTTTCCATATCTTGTCTTTCATTTACTTGTTTCCCTGACCTCCTCACACCTCCCTTTTTTGTATTCTAGTTCAGTTAGTTATTTCAGCAAATCCTTTCCATTTTTACTTTTATCTTAATAATTTATCTTAATATATTATAACTTTACATTCTCACCTATTAACAATCCATTTTTACATACCCCTTTGTAACATTACTGCTAAAGCCACATAACTTCATTCCAGCATCCTTCTAACATTCCTTAATTTTACAATGTTTCTGTAGATAGTCTTTAAATTTCTTCCACCTAAAGCCACTTCTGACCTCGGGAGGAAGTGGTGTTGCGGGCTTCCCGCCCTCAACACTCGCGCGGAGGCTAGCTCCCAGCCCCGCGTGAACAGGGGAATCCTCTGCTGCGTCATCCCCTGGCCAGCCAATCGGCTGGCTCAGGGGGTGTGGCTTGCCGCATTTAAGGCAAGCGCGGCAGAGGAGCTCCCTCTTTGCCGCCGATCAGCTGGGGAATTTCCCACCCACCCACCCTTTAAGGTTCCTCCTTTGACCTTGCTATGGACTTCAGTTGGTCGCCGTTAAGGGGCCTGGTAGGAATTTTTCCACTTGGCAAATTGGCACCAGCCATTTGGTTTTTTCGCCTACCTCGTAATAAATCGTCACAACTTCCACGGTTTGGCGGTTTGGCGGTTAGGCATTGGTTGGGGTATTGTTATGTAGATGAATGGGGGGGGGAGCCCCATCACCTCCCCCGGTTGCGAAGGGTAGTCTGGTAAAGGACTCCGGGGGGCGTGACCCCGTCCAAAGCCTATGGAGGCCAGGGCCCAAGGCATGCCCCTGAGTGGTGACCCCTGCAGGAGTGCTCCCCCTGCTCGTGTTAACCCTTCCCGGCCTCTCAAGCAGACAGTCTGAAGCCGGATAGTTGATTAGGACCAATGCCTAAGCCAATACCTCTCATCACCTATAACCAATTTAAGCCCATTAATCTTAATTATGATGTCTCGTGTCTTTATTTCTACTGGTGGGAGGCGGGAACTCGCCACGCGACCCTGCCTGCTCAGTCCTATTGAGTGAAGAGCTGCTTATTCCCAGGTTAAGTGGGTTTAGGATTTGCAGATTTATGCCTGATTCAGTTCAGTGGGGCTTATCTCAGATACACAGGGCAAAGGGTTGCAGGCCGTGTCACGTATAAGAATATAAGGGGCCGTATGATAGGGAAAAGTCTCTCTTGTTTGACTCCCTTAATGCCTGGGCCTCCATAATTTGGTTCTCTCCCTACCCACCCAGTCACTATTTCAATGTTTCCATAGGGAGGAAACTTTTCTACTGTATCATTCCCATGACTTTCAGCACCATCAATATACACATGCAGTCCGACCTCTTTGCCTGAGAACTTCCCCCTCTGGTCCTTCTGCTTGGATGCTCCAACATCTCCATCACCATATCCGGGTACCTCTCCACTTTCACACCTCCAACTCCATCACTCTCTGATGTCCAAAGGTCTTCTGAGATTCCCCTTCCCATATGAACCTACCCGGACCCTTCAATCTTCTGAGGCCCTTCCCATGTCCCCTGCCCCACCCAAGGGGGACTTGGAGAGTCTTCTCATAGTGTGGTCTGCCTGGCACCGTACCTACAAACCTAGTAATGTTGAATGGCAGATTTTTGGCACAGGCCTTCTGCATTTTTGTGCTGCAAGCCTTTTTGTAACAGGTGACAAATCAGTCCGACGCATATTTTTATTCATTATGGTGATGATTATTCCTGGGAACTGCCGCCCAGAATACCTGTGCAATGCCATCTCCCTTCTACTTCCTTCAGATTCAGAGTGCTATGGTATAGAATCATACAGTTGGAAGAGACCACAAGGGCCATTGAGTCCAACCTCCTGCCAAGTGGTTACCTCGGGTTAAGAACTTAATTCGTTCCGGAGGTCCATTCTTAACCTGAAACTGTTCTTAACCTGAGGCACTACTTTAGCTAATGGGGCCTCCTGCTGCTGCTGCACTGCTGGAGCACGATTTCTGTTCTCATCCTGAACCAAAGTTCTCAACCTGAGGTACTATTTCTGTGTTAGCAAAGTCTGTAACCTGAAGCGTATGTAACCCAAGGTACCACTGTATTTGATCGCTGTATTCGGGGCCAGGAAGGATTTCTTTTCCTGCAGGAAAAACTGACTGGTCTGCAAGTTTCCGCCTACCTCGTAGCAATTGTCACAGCTTTTGGCAGACAAGCATTGGGTGGGATCCTGAGCTGACTGGGTACCCCATTAAAGCGGTCCAGAAAGGGGTGTTTCTGTCTGTGTGTCCACATGGCAGCTGATGGGTCATAACAAACTTCCCAGTGGCGCCCCTGGTGGGATTGTAAATCTGGTGCATGTCAGGGTCGCCCCCCTACTTTGGATTTGATATCCGGCTTTATCACTACCCTAAGGGGTGGTGCTGTGGGTTAAACCACAGAGCCTAGGACTTGCCAATCAGAAGGTCGGCAGTTCGAATCCCTGCATAACTGAGTTCAAGATCGGACCTGCATTCGCCTTCCACCCATATACCATAGATGGTCTCTCTTGGAATGCATGAGAACAATTGCAAACTGTGCCCTTTCCTCTATTTCCTAGCAGGTGCAGGATAGATAAGGTATTGCACAGAATTCGCACTTGAAGCCTGCTATGACAGCCCTACCCAGAGAGCAAAGTCTATGAGTTTCATTCCAAGACTGAGCCTTTATGTGACCCAGTCCTGGATTACGTATAAGCTAAACAAGCTATGGGGATGCAGGTGGCGCTGCGGGTTAAACCACAGAGCCTAGGACTTGCCGATCAGAAGGTTGGTGGTTCGAATCCCCGCAACGGTGTGAGCTCCCGTTGCTCGGTCCCTGCTCCTGCCAACCTAGCAGTTCGAAAGCACGTCAATGTGCAAGTAGATAAATAGGTACCGCTCCGGCAGAAAGGTAAACGGCATTTCCGTGTGCTGCTCTGGTTCGCCAGAAGCAGCTTAGTCATGCTGGCCACATGACCCAGAAGTTGTACGCCGGATCCCTCAGCCAATAAAGCGAGATGAGCGCCGCAACCCCAGAGTCAGCCACGACTGGACCTAATGGTCAGGGGTCCTTTTACCTTTTAAGGAGTCTCAAAGCGGCTAACATTCTCCTTTCCCTTCCTCCCCCACAACAAATACTCTGTGAGGTGAGTGAGGCCGAGAGACTTCAGAGAAGTGTGACTGGCCCAAGGTCACCCAGCAGCTGCATGTGGAGGAGCGGGGAAGCGAACCCGGTTCCCCAGATTACAAGACTACCACTCTTAACCACCACACCACACTGGCTCTCAACCAGCTTATCAAACCTCAGCCAAACATACCCAGGGCCTTGGCACATCTGTAAGCAATAAAAGTTGTGGTCTATCTCAACCCTATACCAATGTCCTGAGTCTTATTCCTGACTGCCCCCCACCAGGCTGCGAGCATCATGCTCCTGGGAATGCAAATGCATGCTCTAACATCAAGCTTTGGGCCTTCCTCCTCCTTCATGTAGTTGTGCATTGAAGAGGAAGTTTGGAGGTAGGGAGCAAGATGTCTTCTAAGGAAACTTCTCTGCCATTATTGGCTGAGAAAACCAGGCCTGCTTTCAAGGAAGCCCAGAGTTCCCTGAACCAGAGTTTAAGAACCACGGCACGAGTCAGTTAGAATGGATGGAAAGATTTAATCCTCAAACGAGTGTAGAGTTTCTTCAAGCGAACAGGATAGACATGAAAAAAATTATGTCTTTCCAAAGTGGGTGACATACAAGCAGTGAGAAGATTGCATTCTTTTATATATTATATATAAGTATTTACACACAAAGGAACGCAAGACATCATCGCGTTACATTATCAAACATTGCACAGAAATAAGATAAAAAAATACAATACCAATAAAAACATTATTAATATATATAAAAAAACGGAGTTTTTGACCTGCACGTGTATTTTGATCCGCATCATTTTGAAATTTTGCTTTGGAACATAAATATTATTAATAAAATATTTAATAATAATATTAAATAAATGCCTTCTGGGATTCCCCGGATTCAGACATGAAGCAGCTTATTGTCTTTTTCGGTCTCTGTAGAAACTTCTTTATAGTTACTGCTTGCAGCAAGTCTCCTGCTTTTGTTCTGGTACCTGCGAAGATTAACGGGAAAAGGAGCATCTTTAGAAAGTCAAAATACACTACAGGCAGCCGACTCCACCATGAAGTCCACTGAAATTATTGTTCTTCCAAGGTATCTTCCTTCAAGGCGCATCTGCCCAGTGTCCCAGTCCACTGGCCTTCTGACTTAATATGGAGACACTGGAGCACGCAATATCTGCTGCCATTGTTAACACAGATACACACCAACACACACACGGGCTTGTCCACACTTCTGCTTGTTCTGTGCGTGGAAAGGAAGGGTCGGAGAGGTTTTCTGTTTGCCTCATGCTTCTGAGGCATGGGATTGAGAGTTATTTTGTTTGCCCCACCGCTTTCCCTGGGGAAAACCCCCTGCTTACCACTGAATTGGAACAAACGTCAACCCTCTGAAAAACTGATTGACTTTGTTCTGATCCAGCAGAAAACAGAGGGTTTTCCTGAGGAAAAGTGGCAGGAAGTGTAGATTAGTGCCCTCCCCCCGAGGCAGATTTCCCAGTAGTGATGTATGGAAGTGAGAGCTGGACCATAAAGAAGGCTGATCGCCGAAGAATGGATGCTTTTGAATTATGGTGCTGGAGGAGACTCTGGAGAGTCCCATGGACTGCAAGAAGATCAAACCTATCCATTCTGAAGGAAATCAGCCCTGAGTGCTCACTAGAAGGACAGATCCTGAAGCTGAGGCTCCAATACTTTGGCCACCTCATGAGAAGAGAAGACTCCCTGGAAAAGACCCTGAAGTTGGGAAAGATGGAGGGCACAAGGAGAAGGGGACGACAGAGGACGAGATGGTTGGACAGTGTTCTTGAAGCTACCAGCATGAGTTTGACCAAACTGCAGGAGGCAGTGGAAGACGGGAGTGTCTGGTGTGCTCTGGTCCATGGGGTCACAAAGAGTCAGACACGACTAAATGACTAAACAACAACCCAAGGCAGAGTGGCACAGCTGGGGGCGGGGCTAGCCACCCACGGGAGCAGGAAGAGCATCCCAGGGGGGCAGCAATGTCACCCCTCCTCAGGGATGACACCTGGGGCGGGCTGCACTTGCAGCACCCGCTTCCTCCGCCAGTGCTCCCCACTTCTGCTTATGGTTATGAAGGTGCATTGCTAGTGTGCAAGGTTTCCTTGGGTATATATATATGCATTCTTCTTAATGGCACCTTTCAAAAATAGAGAGGTGCCAGAAACCAGCAGCCCACATCACAGACACAAAATGTCCAGAAGTCATCTATTAAGTAATGGGCAGTCACAATCCTAAGAGCACCATTCGACTAGCGAGATAAGATCATTTGGACTCCCAAAATCTGGTGGGGAATTCAAATGGAGGAAATGTCATAAACATCCTCAGGGGAATTTTTACTACGGCCGAGTGCTGTTGAAAGACTAGGTATAGAAGTGCCAACTTGTAATTGGTTCTCTCTCCCCCCCCCCCTTGTTATTTAAACTGACTTTGCTCCAGTGCCTTTAAGGGCCTGTTGACATGCAGAGACTGAGCAGCTGAACTTTCCCCCATAATCTTATCTACATAACAGGAAAGGTTTCGCCTCCTTAGTTTCTGCAGGTTGTGCTGCTGTTAAAGAGGCAGGACTGACTGTCAGGACTGAGACGAAAACATCAGTTCAAGTGCTCAGCTGGTTATGTTTCAAAAGTGCAGAGATGGGCACATGCCTATTGGTTGTTTTCCCACTAAGAAGAAGAAGAATTTGAATTTGATAACCCGCTTTATATGGTGATGTGGGTTAAACCACAGAGCCTAGAGCTTGCCGATTAGAAGGTCGGCGGTTCGAATCCCGATTAGAAGGTCGGCGGATCAGCTGATAAGCGGCTTAGGGCTTAGGAAAAGGGGGGGGGGGGAGGGAAAAACCCCGCAGGAACTCGCAAGACATTTTCGTCTTGCGAAGCAAGCCCATAGGGAAATTCGTTTTGCGAAGCGCCTCCAAAACGGAAAACCCTTTCGTCTAGCGGGTTTTCCATCTTGCAAGGCGTTCGTCTTGCGGGGCACCACTGTATTGTGAACCACAACTCTCAGCAGCCCCTCTCCAGCACAGCCAATGGTCAGGAATGATGGGTAGTGCAGTCGCAATTGTATCCTCGAAAGATCTCCTGCGAAATGTCCCAAAGGCCCAGCAATTGCAACACAGCCTAGCTCCGAGTACTTTTGTACTCACAGCTCCGGAATGCCTACAACCGAGAAAAACAGAGCCGGCGAAGCAGAGGGAGGCTTACCATCTGTAGAAGTAGTAGATAACAACTGCAGCGGTGATGACGAAAAACAGAACCAGGAGAATAGTGAGCGCCAGGTATTCATTGCTCAGGGGCTGCTGGCTTGTCAAAGTGGAATGGCCACACCGGTCGCCATAATAACCATCTTCACAGCTGTGGGGCACAGGGAAGAGAAGGAGAGAAATCATATCAGACATGTTGTGTATTTGGGTTCTCAAACACAGGTTGCAAGCTGGAGAAGCCCCAGAACAGGAGATGCTACCCTGGTTGAACCCCACTGGAAATCCAGTTGCTTAAACTGTCACCCGGGTGCATGTTTACACCTGCTTGCACCAAATCCAGTTGAAGCTGGTTTGTGGGTGAAAGGGTGTTAGGGAATCTGAAGAGCCTTAGAGCATGTTGCATTTTGTTTAGCAAGAAACAGTAGTCCTAACTGGGACGTTGTGGTCAGTGCTTACTAGAAAGAGAGGTGGCAGAAATCGCTGGAACTCGCCTTGTTCTCTTATACAGTGGTACCTCGGGTTAAGAACTTAATTCATTCTGGAGGTCCGTTCTTAACCTGAGGTACCACTTTAGCTAATGGGGCCTCCCGCTGCCGCCATGCAATTTCTGTTCTCATCCTGAAGCAAAGTTCTTAACCCGAGGTACTATTTCTGGGTTAGCGGAGTCTGTAACCTGAAGCATCTGTAACCTGAAGTGTCTGTAACCTGACGTACCACTGTAATGGCAATGGTGCTTTCCAGGTACCACAGAACTACAACTCCCAGCATGGCCAGTCGGTCAGGGATGATGGGAATTATAGTCCCACCACCTGGAGAGTACCAGCTTTCCCAGCCCTGCTCTGAATCAAGCGCTATGCAAAAATCATGTGTTGTTTTATTATCTTATCCTGCAGCATTCCACTTACGTGCACGAAGGTGTACTCAAAGCCACGAGGTACTTGCAGTGCCCATTAATGCAGTAGTTTTTCAAGTCAGAGCCGCAGTCTGTGGTCTTAACTTCAGCGACACGGGGACTGTGCACTGTTCGAACTATCAGGAAGAAAGAAAGAAAGGAAGGAAGGAAGGAAGGAAGGAAGGAAGGAAGGTGTCATTTTATTTGACAAAGGGGGGTAACTAGTAGCACATCTGCCTTGCAAAAACCCTCCAAGTGTCCCTATTATCCAGGGACAGTCCCAGATTTACAGAAGCCATCCCGGTTCCTGACTTGATTCCAGAATCTCCCACTTTTCCTTAAAAGATAAAGATATAGGGACCCCTGACCATTAGGTCCAGTCGTGGCCGACTCTGGGGTTGCGGCACTCATCTCGCTTTATTGGCCGAGGAAGCCGGCGTACAGCTTCCGGGTCAGGTGGCCAGCATGACTAAGCTGCTTCTGGCGAACCAGAGAAGTGCATGGAAACACCGTTTACCTTTCCGCCGGAGTGGTACCTATTTATCTACTTGCACTTTGACGTGCTTTCGAACTGGTAGGTTGGCAGGAGCAGGGACCGAGCAACAGGAGCTCACCCTGTCACGGAGATTCGAACCGCCAACCTTCTGATCGGCAAGCCCTAGGCTCAGTGGTTTAGACCACAGCACCACCTGCATCCCACTATCCCTGTCCAGTCAATGTAAACGGACCCCTGACCATTAGGTCCAGTTGTGGCCGACTCTGGGGTTGCGGTGCTCATCTCGCTTTATTGGCTGAGGGAGCCAGCGTACAGCTTCCAGGTCATGTGGCCAGCATGACCAAGCCACTTCTGGCGAACCAGAGCAGCGCCCGGAAACGCTGTTTACCTTCCCGCTGGAGCGGTACCAATTTATCTACTTGCATTTTGATGTGCTTTCGAACTGCTAGGTTGGCAGGAGCAGGGACTGAGCAACGGGAGCTCACCCCGTCGCGGGGATTCGAACCGCTGACCTTCTGATCGGCAAGCCCTAGGCTCTGTGGATTAGACCACAGCACCACCTGCGTCCCTCACTTTTCCTTAGAACGTTCCTATTTCCATCAGGAAAATGTTGGCAGGTACGGAATAGGACGTCCCTATTCCAAACATTCATTTTAGCCAAACCAGCGGAGACAGAAGCCCACAGGCATTCTGAAAAAGTTTTCGATATTTCATTAAGTGTCAGAGAATCCGACTCACTCAGAACTGTCGTGCAGTTGCCTGTTTCATTCCTTCCGCATAACGGTGTCACAGTTGTCCCAAGAACGGCTTGAAATAGGTGGAAGCCTGAAGAGAAAGAATGTGTCGGGTTGAAACAAAGACACTAGGAGAGAGGTTTCTTGAATCCCCCCCCCCCCCGCATTAAAACAACAACAACAACAACAGCCATCATTTTACCTTGCAAGTGCTTATGCCATTCTGTTTCAGCTGAAAAGGTGGCATAACTAGATCTTCCTTCAACCTGCCTTTAAAATGCCACCGCTACACCCAACCCTGACTGAGAGCCGATTCACTCCTTGTGGTGCTTGCAGGGCGTGTGTGTAGTGAAAGTGCAAAACAAACATCCCCCAGCCCGTTCCGAGTCCGGCTGAAAACATTTTGCTGCCCGAGGCAGCACGGCAATTGCTCTCCACCACCCACGGTGCAAAATACCCAAGGCTGGCCCAGTTAAAATGCCACAAGCGCTTAAAGATGAGAGTGAAAATACCGTAAAACTAAATTCAAATGTAGCTATTTGCTGCCCAATCAGCTGCCTGAGGCGACTGTTTCAACCTAATGGTAGGGCCGGCTCCATCTTTTTTCAGTCAGCACTCAGGAACCCAGAAAGCTATTGGTTCATCTAGCTCAGTGGTGTCCAAACTTTCTTCAAAGGGGGCCAGATTTGATGAAGTGAAGAAGGGCCGTGAGGGCTGACCAAAGTTGTTAACTTTTTTTTAGGGTTGAAGTTGTTGAGGTTTATTTTTTGGGATTTTACCCAAGGAAATAAACTGACACAGGCGCCGGGTTAAACCGACTGGCGGGCCAGATTAGGCCCCCGAAACGGACTTTGGACATGCCTGATCTAGTTCATTATCGTCCATACAGACTGGCAACATCTCTCCAACGTTTTAGGCAGGGGCATAGCTGTCAACTTACAGATTTGAAAATAAGGGACCAGCAGCCTTGAAAATAAGGAATCAGCAGCCAAAATAAGGGATTTTAGTCAACCAGCAGCCAAACGAAGTCTCAAGCGGTGGTTCCCACAGCGCAGCAACTCGGCAAAGGGGATGCAGCAAGGGAAACCACCGTCACCTCTCCGCTGGGAAGTGCTGAGCAAAGGCGAGTCCCCAGGCAACGCGGCTGATTTGATTGGCACAAGGCATGCAAGCTCCACCCCCCAGTCGTTCTTAGACTCCTTATTGGGTGAGCAACGCAGCCAAGCAACACAGTTGGAGCCTCCCTCCTCCCTAGCCGGCAGGGAGGGAGGGAGAGGAGCTGCTTCCTTTGATACCCGGGAAATTTAAGGGACATCATCAATCCGGGACAGCAGCGGGAAACAGCGCTGGGATAAGGGAGTTTCCCGCCAAATAAGGGACGGTTGACAGCTATGGGCAGGGGATTATTTCCAACCCGAGGATGCCTGGGACCTTCTGTGTGGAAGGTGCAAGTGCTACTACCGAGCTATCACCCTGCCATCAGGATTACCTGGCGTGTGTCCGTTACACCTCCCCAGCAGCTTGCAAACATGCATTTCCATCTCAGACTTGTTTGCTGCACAGGTGCACAGTTGCTTGGGCCTCCCTGTCACGTAAAGTGGGACCCACCATTGAAAAACATACTTGACATGTATCATCATTAATGCTGATTATATATAATGGGACTTTGTGTAGCAGGATATTTTTGTTCACCATCATTCCTAGGTGATCAAGAAGTGGGAATACACTTCTTGTTTTTCACATAATTCATATTGATAACTGGATGGGTGGATAGATAGATTAGATAGATAGATGATAGATAGATAGATAGATAGATAGATAGATAGATAGATGATAGATAGATAGATAGAGAGATAGATAGATAGATAGATGATAGATAGATGATAGATAGATAGATAGATAGATAGATAGATAGATAGATAGATAGATAGATATAGATGGTGGATGGACGGATAGATGATATTAATAATATTATTAATAATAATAATAATAATAATAATAATAATAATAATTTTTATTTATACCCCCCCTCCCCAGACAAGGCTGGGCTCAGGGTGGCTAACAAGCAATAATAAAAACAAATTGAATGAATACAACTTAAAAACAAGATTAAAATACAACATTAAAAAATTGAAAATTTTTAATAATAAAATGCAGCCTCATCACAGGAGGAGAAAGGAAAAAGAAAAAAGAAAGAGGGGGAGGGAATCAAATTGGCTCCAAGCCAAAGGCTAGGAGGAACAACTCTGTCTTACAGGCCCTGCGGAAAGAAATCATATTCTGCAGGGCCCTGATCTCATGAGGCAGAGCGTTCCACCAGGCTGGAGCCAGTGTTGAAAAGGCCCTGGCTCTGGTTGAGGCTAATCTGACTTCCTTAGGGCCCGGGACCACTAGGGTGTTGCTATTTATGGACCTTGAGGCTCTCCGTGGGGCATGCCGGGAGAGGCGGTCCCGTAGGTACGAGGGACCTAGGGACCTAGATAGATAGATAGATAGATAGATAGATAGATAGATGGATGGATAGATAGATAGATACTTCAGCCATGTGAAAGAAAACCTGCCAATTTGCTTATATGAAAGAAAAGTTTTGTTTGCATTCTTAAAGATTATATGAGCTGCACAGTAATTATTATTTTAAACTGTGAGTCAACGCTTGCATGGTTCAAAAACCATGCAAGACGTAGCAGGGAGATTACACGGAGGCTGAAAAGCGAAGCAGAGGCAGCTGTTAAATGGACAGGGATCTTCCGAGGGAATCCGTGTAATCGCTGGAAACAGTGACTCAGCAGCTGGAATGCTTTTTTGCTGACTCAATGTGAGCCGCCACCCTGCAATTGAATGAGATACAGACACCACACAATACCAACAGTGGCTTGTGTGGGAGGCAATTCATTACAGACACAAGGGAGCGTTGCATGGAGTAATCCTTAGGGGACATAAGGGATGTTCAGGGACGCTGGTGTTGCAGACAGATGTGCTGGTGGAAACCTTTTTAGGGTAGAGGGGAAATCCAGGGCACTGCTAGGTACTGTATGTGGAAGACAGGCCCCTGGGGGCAGATTTGCATATGCTAATTTCCAAATAATAATTTAATAAATAATGATAAATAAAGATCTTTTCCTCTCCACTCAAGCGTTGGGTTCCCCTCTGTGAGAAAAGCAACTAACAAATATTATAAATCCTTGTAATAAACAATAATTTATATATATTTTTTAAAAAAATGCAAGTTTTTTTAGGCTGATTTTCAGAGGTGGGAAAACAAATTCTGGTTCTTGCCGTCAGGGCTTAAATTTGTTCTTAGGCCTTCATCTGCCTCGGAGCTCTTCTAATGCATAGGATAAAACTGCACATTTTCATAAGTTGCCTCAGAGTAGGTGGCTGGAGTAGCACCAATACCACACCTTGTAGTACCTCAGAGGAAAGAAGGAAAGAAAGAAAGAAAGAAAGAAAGAAAGAAAGAAAGAAAGAAAGAAAGAAAGAAAGAATTGAGGCCTAATAATGCTTCTGAGAGAAACCAGGCCAAGGAGTTGCACATTCATACATTTAAGAGTGCTTAAATTTCAAGGGTTCCTACTCCCCTCACATTGCTACAATTCTCAGAGTCGTTTAACAATCAATTCCTCTCCATGGAGAACTCTGGGAATTGTAGCTTTGAGAGGGGAATAGGGGCCACCTAACAATTCTCAGCATCCTTGACAAACTGAAACTCCCAGAATTCTTTGGGGGGAAGCCATGACGGCCTAAAGTGGTGTCATAGTGCTTTAAATGCACAGCATGGTGTGAATGTGGCCACAGAAACTGAAGCTCATCTTGCTCGAACGACAAGTTCCTTCCTTGGGCAATTGCAACCAGGCAAGCAAGCAGTAAATGAAAACGGCCAACTCCAAGGGGTGCTTGCTGCGAAGATTTTGCCGTAACCCCCCCCCCCCAATTCCTGGCTCCAAAACAGAGCCATCTTCCTTATCGCCAACTCCTTCCCCTGTACTGATAAAGTTATATGTGTTGCAGAACAGAAGCAACAAACTGTTCCTTTAATCAAATACCCGTTGGGGAGTTTCACATGCTCTTGAGTGCCTCTCAAACAGATTAGCCCAAGAACCGAAGAAGGTGGGGCGTTGTTTGCATTAATACGGCTGCCTGGGTCATTAAACAAATACTGTTATCTTCTCCTTCACAGGCGAGATGCTGCCTATTTCATATTGCCTTACTGGAATGCTATGGTTATTGCCATTGCCGGGCTGGTGGAATGTTAGTGCGCAATGCACATTCCTGCTTTACAGGAAAGTTAGCATTGCTCTGCGTCGCAAGCCGCCTGCCCCAGAATGCAAGTCTGCTTCCTCAGAGGTGGCTTAATGAAGGGAAAATATACACCTCAAAAGGGATGGATTTTCCACTCTTGGCAAGATCCGGTGACACTCAAAGCCAAGTCTTTGGACAGAGGTTGCACGAAAAAGGCCAATGGGCTGGCTGGCTTAGTTTAAACCAGTATGAGACTTAGCTGTCAACTTACAGATTTGAAAATAAGGGACCAGCAGCCTCGAAAATAAGGGATCAGCAGCCAAAATAAGGGATTTTAGTCAACCAGCAGCCAAACGAAGCCTCAAGCGGTGGTTCCCACAGCGCAGCAACCCGGCAAAGGGGATGCAGTAAGGAAAACCACCGTCACCTCTCCGCTGGGAAGCGCTGAGCAAAGGCGAGTCCCCCGGCAACACAGCTGATTTGATTGGCACAAGACATGCAAACTCCACCCCCCAGTCGATCTTAGACTCCTTATTGGGTGAGCAACGCAGCCAAGCAACACAGTTGGAGCATCCCTCCTCCCTGGCCGGCAGGGAGGGAGGGAGAGGAGCTGCTTCCTTTGAAACCCAGGAAATTTAAGGAACATCATCAAAGGGACAGCTATGGGACAGGGCATGGGATAAGGGACTTTCCCACCATATAAGGGACGGTTGACACCTATGGTGTGAGATTGGGCCTCATCCCATTCGCACTGCCTGCTTTCTTCAGGATCGCTAGATGAAAGCAATCTCCTCTCTACACTACTCTTAAATCAGAGATGGGGAAACATATGGCTCTCCATTTGTTGCTGGACTCTTGAATTCCCATCAGCCCTAGCCAGCGTCCCCAATAATCAGGGATCATGGGACTCCAGCAACATTGGTTCCCTCCCCCTGTCTTAAAGACACTGGAGCTTTCACAATATCTAGGCCTGGCGTGCAATGTCACTCTATTGCCTTTGTTCATAGTCTCCCCAGTTATTTTCTTGGGACTCTGTCTCTTCGTTTGCTGCATCTTACCCCATCACTTTCTCTGTCCCTTTTGTTCAGCCCTCATCTCTCCGATTTTATTCCTTTATATCTGAAGGAGCATCTCCACCCCCATTGTTCTACCCGGACACTGAGGTCCAGCTCCGAGGGCCTTCTGGCGGTTCCCTCACTGCGAGAAGCTAAGTTACAGGGAACCAGGCAGAGGGCCTTCTCGGTGGTGGCACCCGCCCTGTGGAACGCCCTCCCACCAGATGTCAAAGAGAACAATAACTACCAGACTTTTAGAAGACATCTGAAGGCAGCCCTGTTTAGGGAAGCTTTTAATGTTTGATGTATTACGGTATTTTAATATTTTGTTGGAATATTATTATTATTATTATTATTATTATTATTATTATTATTATAGCTTTTGAGAGCTCATCTCAACCAGATTTCCCTCCTTGACCTGCCACAAAAAGTTCCTCCTTCTAAGGGACCTAGGTCAGGTTTTAATCTCAACGTATGACTTTTCCTTCCCTCAATGAAGTTGCACGAAGACAATGGCTCTCTGATCGCTTTTGTTCGTTGAGAAGTTGGGGTGTTTGCGGGCAACACACCAGCTCAAATACTCAGGAAAAAAGGCTGCAGTGTGTCACAAGGCTAATGAAAGAACAGAGACTCTTATGCTAACAGCCTCCCATACACAACTTTCTTTGGACAGCGTGAGAGAGTGTTCCCTTGTGACTAAGCACCAGGTACGTTTTCAAGTAGTAAATGTGACCACAGAAGCCCATAATGGGTTGGATCCATGACCAGTTTCATTTTAACAACATTTATATACTGCTTGATCATAAGAAAACCTTTCGGAGGTTTACAAGGGGTGATGACCAAGCCTGATTACCTACCACTTGGGATAGGTGAATTGGAGAGTTTCATGTATTGAGTGCCAACGGAACTGTAGACAAATAGAGTCAGACAGAAGCATAAGGGAAGACTTGGCATGCTTTGAGGAACCCCAAAGCTTGCAGAAAAATAAAAATAAAACCGTTTTGGGGGGATGTCCCTAAGGGGGCACTCACCACTCCTCCAATTTTGACTCAAGAAAATCACTATTTTGACTCAAGAAAATTTATAGTTCAAATCGGGGAAATAAATGCAGTAAATGGACAAAAGTACAAAGATTCACAAAATGCTTAGGGGCATGCGTACCCCTGCGTACCCCCAGAAAAAAGCACTGCTTATTACTATTTACTCATGTTTGTGTGTGCACACACATGTGCACAAGCAATATTTGTAAATGTAAATTTAAATTTTACTCAAACACATTTGAACCATGTCAGTAAAACTACTCTGGAGCAAGTGGCTGTCGAACTGTTGCCTCCATCACATAATTGTTCCATTTATTTGTTCCTTCCACATCCTTCCCCTCCTCCTAAAGCAGCCCAGTTCAGGAAGCAATAAAACAGTAAAAAAAAACCACCTGAAAAACAGTTCCAATACGGGTGCAGACTGGGAAAGATTATCTACCCAAAAGGCTTGTTGAAAGAGGACGTTCTTCAAACTACGGAGATGGCGCTTGAGGCTGAGCACGCAGGACATTAGCCATGATCCTTAGGTAGCCTATAACGTCTTGAGAAATACTGCTGTTCATTGCATATCCGTGCTGAAACCAACTTCCATCCAATTCAAAAATGGAAGCTGAGGTGTGGCCATTTCAGAGAGTCATTGCATGCATGGCAGCCTTGTTGAATTTGAGTTTGACGCAGGGGAACGTGCATTGGGCGAAGACACCTGTGGCCTTCTGTGGTGTGACGATGCACCGCAGGGGAAATGGACCTTGCCGCATTTCAACCCACAAATGTGTACATAGCCTTAGAAAAGAACGTAAGCGAGTGCATTGCTCCTTCTTTCCTTTCTGCTCCCAACATAGCTGTCAACCGTCCCTTATTTGGTGGGAAAGTCCCTTATCCCAGCGTCGTGTCCTGCTGCTGTCCCTTATTGATGATGTCCCTTAAATTTCCCAAGTTTCAAAGGAAGCAGCTCCTCTCCCCACCTCCCTGCTGGTCAGGGAAGAGGGAGGCTCCAGCTGTGTTGCTTGGCTGTGCTGCTCACCCAATAAGGAGTCTAAGAACGACTGGGGGGTGGAGCTTGCATGCCTTGTGCTGATCAAATTGGCTGTGTTGTCTGGGGACTCACCTTTGCTCACCGCTTCCCAGCGGAGAGGTGACGGTGGTTTTCCTTGCTGCATCCCCTTTGCTGGGTTGCTGCGCTGTGGGAACCACCGCTTGAGGCTTCGTTTGGCTGCTGGCTGGGCTTTCTGCCTTTGGCTCGGAGGGGCTCAGAAGTTGAACATACCTGTGCTTGGAAAATCCCTTATTTTGGCTGCTGATCCCTTATTTTCAAATCTGTAAGCTGACAGCTATGGCTCCAACAACTGACGCCGTCATGTTTACACTTGCAAAGAATTGGTGCAGGGTTGGCCAATGTGGTGCCCATGGGCACACAGGTGCCCACAGAGGACTTCCACTGGATCCACATCCCCACCACTGCTTTAGGTTTTAGGCTTGAAGGAAGCATTCTCTCATAACCAATCGAATAGACTGTGGTGCGTGCTCAGTTGTGGGGTGTGTTAGCGAGTTTCTCTAGTTTACAAAGGTTGGCGGCCCCCACTTTCCTCTCCTTGGCATCAGCTTCTGAATGGGTTAAGAAAAAGCATGGCATCTGAAGTTGTTTGGCAACAGAAGCCAGGAAAATAGGATTTAATAGGCCAAAAGCTCACCCACTCTATGCCAAGAGAGCTTGTTGCATGAGCAGAATGATACACCAAGCGTGGCAGCCCACATTTTATGTATTTACCGTATTTTTCGCTCTATAAGACGCACCAGACCGTAAGACTGGTTTTTGGAGGAGGAAAACAAGAAAAAAAGTATTCTGAATCTCAGAAGGCAGAACAGCAAGAGGGATCGCTGCGCAGTGAAAGCAGCAATCCCTCTTGCTGTTCTGGCTTCTGGGATAGCCGCACAGCCTGCATTCACTCCATAAGATGCACACACATTTCCCCTTACTTTTTAGGAGGGAAAAAGTGAGTCTTATAGAGCAAAAAATACGGTAATTCGTTCCAGAGGTCCGTTCTTAACCTGAAACTGTTCTTAACCTGAAGCACCACTTTAGCTAATGGGGTCTCCCGCTGCTGCTGCTGTGCCGCCGTGCGATTTCTGTTCTCACCCTGAAGCAAAGTTCTTAACCCGATGTACTATTTCTGGGTTAGCAGAGTCTGTAACCTGAAGCGTATGTAACCTGAAGCGTCTGTAACCCAAGGTACCACTGTACATGGAACGCTGGCAAGAAGAGTTTGCAAAGCATTGTCATCGGGTCAAAGTACCAGAAAAGCTTGTGGGATAGCTGTGCAGCCTGCATTTGCTCCATAAGACACACACACATTTCCCCTTACTTTTTAGGAGGGAAAAGGTGAGTCTTATAGATAAAAAAATACAGTACTTATTTATATCCTGGCTTTCCTTCAAGGAGCTTGAGATGACAAACTTGGTTCTCCCTCTCCCCATTTTCTCTTCACAACAATCCAGTGAGGTAGGTTAGGCTGAGAGGCATTGACTGGCCCAGTGAGGTCACCCGGGAAGTTTAATGGCTGAGTGGGGACACCCTTGTATTTCCCTCCTTCCTGTACAGTGGTACCTCAGGTTACATATGCTTCAGGTTACAGACTCCACTAACCCGGAAATATTACTTCAGGTTAAGAACTTTGCTTCAGGATGAGAACATAAATCGTGCTCCGGCGGCGTGGCAGCAGCAGGAGGCCCCATTAGCTAAAGTGGTGCTTCAGGCTAAGAACAGTTTCAGGTTAAGTACAGACCTCCGGAACAAATTAAGTACTTAACCTGAGGTACCACTGTATATATTTCATGTGTCGGCTCAGAGATTTGCTGCGCAATGGCTGAAACGCAGGGCGGCTGAGAATTAACTGGCCAGGCATTTAAAAAAACAAAAAAGGGAAAGAAAAAAAAACAGAAACTGAGCAGCTCCTGTTGAAATGGACTTGGCAGATGAAGAAACACCTGCCCTGTAATTAGGAGGCGCAACCGAGTGGCTGAGTTTCCTTGAGAAAAGCTCAGAATCACTCGGCAGAGGGTGGGTGGCAGTGCAACTCTGGGCAACACCTGAGCCACCAAACAACTCAATTAACAAATCCCCTGCCAAAAACAAAACGACAACCAAAAAAACCAAAGAGGGAAGAGGTGTAGGCCTACCTATGAAATTTCTGTTCCTGACACATCACCACAACATCCAGCAGAACCGCAACTTCCCCAGCTGAGGTGACACCGAACATTCTGCCAGGTTGCAAAATTGGCTCTGAGCTTCTCTAGTGACGGACCGCGCAATCCCAGAGCATGATAAATCTGTTAGCTTTGCAGGTGCTCCCGGCAAATGTCAGAAACACCTTCATGCCACGGCTTGTTCGCAGCATTCTAGCACGGCCAAGAGCTGGCTATTCAAGGAGAGGCTGGCTCGGTTATTTATTTATTTTTAACGTCTTTATTGGGTTTTTCAAATTACAATTTTACAGAGAGATATCAAACATAAATCGTAAAAACGAGGTTCTGAGGAATCTCCTGGATTTCCATCCTCCCCTTTGTGGGTCCTGTTATGTATCATTTCCTTCTGCATCTTTTATGCTAGTCCAAATCTTTTACATCTCCATTGCACCCAGAATTCACCCTTAAAGCGATACTCCAATCCTACTCACAGTTTTCACTGCTTACAATGGTCTTTAAGCTAAGTTATAAATTTCCCCCATTCCTTATTAACATTTTGGTCTTCCTGAGGCTGGCTTGGTTATCAATGGACATTAAAAGGGCAGGGAGCAGGCAGGTTTGAACCACACCACAATGGGAACCCTGAGCGCATCGCTTCCTTTTCTCCCATATGAGATACAGTGGAACCTCGGGTTACATACGCTTCAGGTTACATAAGCTTCAGGTTACAGACTCTGCTAACCCAGAAATATTACCTCGGGTTAAGAACTTTGCTTCAGGATGAGAACAGAAATCGTGCTCCGGCGGCGTGGCAGCAGCAGCAGGAGGCCCCATTAGCTAAAGTGGTGCTTCAGGTTAAGAACAGTTTCAGGTTAAGAACGGACCTCCAGAACGAATTAAGTACCGTATTTTTCGCTCTATAAGACGCACCAGACCACAAGACGCACCTAGTTTTTGGAGGAGGAAAACAAGAAAAAAATATTCTGAATCTCAGAAGCCAGAACAGCAAGAGGGATCACTGTGCAGTGAAAGCAGCAATCCCTCTTGCTGTTCTGGCTTCTGGGATAGCTGCGCAGCCTGTATTCGCTCCATAAGACGCACACACATTTCCCCTTACTTTTTAGGAGGGGAAAAGTGAGTCTTCTAGAGCAAAAAATACGGTACTTAACCTGAGGTACCACTGTAATGGTTGACATTCACCCCTATGGAGAAAAGGGGAGCGAGGGAGAATCAGTGCCATTTGCCACGGTGATGGAAAACCCGCCTTGCACCATAAGCAGGTCACAATGTGCCTTACTGGTCCCCGCTTAGAGAAATCCCACTAAGGCAGGGGTACCTGTCTGAAAACTAAGGGCACAGGCAGTTTCTGCATCTCCCATGGGTCCTTACTACAGATAAGTCCCACCTTCCTGCTTGCACCATCCCTCATAAGTACAGGCACATTGCTAATCAGAGCTAACGACTATGGGCACGATCCGGCAGAAAGTTCTCTTGCACACACCCCTTTGGAATAAATGGGCACCGACCTAGGAATTGCATGTATTAAGTAGGAATTCACGTGCATCCGTGCTTCGCCAAACAGGTAGGCCATACAGCGGCTCCTGCAAGTATAGACAGATCTGGGAATTGGAATGCGTGAACGTTCAGCCGAGAGAGAATTCGATCTTCTACACTCCGTCAAACTTCCCCAAGAGCAGAACACCAAACTTTCAGAGAACGTGAATTGCATTGCAGAATTCCGATATATGAGGCAGACTCCAAACCCCCACCCCTTTGCCCTCCCCCTTTGCTTTATATATTACCGGAATAATAAAGTTCGGGAGTCAGTTCAGCCTCACAACTTGCTGGGTGTAATTTAAGACTGGGTCATATATACAGGCAACTCTGCCTTTGTGCGGGGGTTGCGATCCGGGTCATTGCATGCTTGCGTGAAATCAGAAACCCATTGAAAAAGCCTGCAGACACCTCTGTCCATCCTCAGCCATCGTTCTGCCCTTGTAGTGATGTTTCAGTGACATCTTTATGTTGTTTCCGGGTCACTTCCAGGTTCTGTGTTCACTGTGCGCATGTGTGCGCATCTCACTCGCTCCTAAAACAGGAGTTGTCTGTGTGTATGCATATTAGTACTTGAGTTTGATTTTCTTTTGCATAGTTATTTAGCCTTTTCCCCCTACATCTGTGGAGTTGGTTTTTGTTTTATTTCTTATTTTATCTATTAAATGCATTTGCAGTCCTTCATTCAAAGATCTCAGGGCTGTTCACAGCATAAAAAATACAAGGGGAAAACACAAACCAAAATACATAATAAAAACCAAACCGAAGAAACGTTGCTGTCAAATGAACTTTTGGGTTTTCTTTTCTTCTTTTTGCAAATGCATGGCTTTCAAAGTACGTTTTAACGCTCTATAAACTCCTATTTCCCTAAAGTGTGCATGCACACGAAAGCTCATACCAATAACTAACTTAGTTGGTCTCTAAGGTGCTACTGGAAGGAAATTATTATTATTATTATTATTATTATTATTATTATTTTGTTTTGTTTCGACTACGGCAGACCAACACGGCTACCTACCTGTAACTAAATCTAACCAATTAAACATGCTAACCTGTGTCTTTCCACTCACAAAGATTAACGCCGCTGTCAAAGATTAACACCACAGCAATCGTGACAAAGCAACCAAAGGTCTTCTACCTTTGGACCAAAATGATCGAGCCTATGAAATCGGTGTGATCTCAGCAAGTCAGATATTTAGAGTAGAAGCTGTGCAGCAAAGAACATTTGTTGGAACAGGAATGTCCCCTTTGTCCAACTGTAAGGAGCCAGTGACTTGACCCCTGATCAATTGGCACCCTGGATTTTTCTCTCCTGGGTGGCCTGGCAGCAAGGTTCTGTCTCCACTGTCCTCTTTAAATCAGCTACCTCTTCCTCGCTTCTGGTGCAGACCCACTGGGAATATTCTAGCAACAGGCTGAAATCCCTGTCCACACTTTGGGAGATTAGTCTTGTTGAAGGCAGTGGGATTTTGGAGTAAGCACACTTAGAGCGCTAGGGATTTCTCTTAACAGTCTTTAGTACTGTTAGCGAGTGGGTTGGTTGTCCAGTTAAGCCATGTTCGCCTCACCTTGGATGGTGTCACGACTCAAGTATGAGGTTTGCAGCTAGCAGGTGCTCTTTGGCCCAAGCATATTGTCACTTGGAGCTGTGGCTGACACAACCTGCCACCTCCAGGTTGGATTCCTGCTGTGCATTGTATGTGGGGCCGCCTTCAAAAACAGTCCCCTCAAAACCCCCCATGGAAACGAAGAGCAGCTGCAGGAGAGCGTCGCTGCGCCATAACACAACAGTCATTGTGATAAAGCACAAGGGGAGGGGGACCTTTTTCTGTCTGGAGGGCCGCAATCCCTTCAGAACAATCTCCCAAGGGCCACTCGCCAGTGGCGGGCAAAAGCGAGTTGAGCAATCACGGTAAGTTTCCCCTTGGGAATTGTAGGCAAACTTTGACACACACACAATCCTCTCTGTTCGGATGAGCTAGAGGCATCGCCAAAGTTCAAGGACATGTTCCAGTCAGGCAGAAATGTTTGGAGGTGTGAAGCTGAGGCCAGTGAGGGTGTATGTGTGTGTGTGACCTGGGGAGAGTTTCAAGGGCCAAATAGAAAGGCACTGAGGGCCGCGTTAATTCTGTCTTGTAATTCTGACCTGTCAGATTCTACTGTGTCCTCATCCGCCTCACCCTTTATTCCCATGGGACTTGGGGGAGGGGGGGGGGTCCTACAATGGATTGCAATTGTTCTGTTGTTCTGTTGGAGCTGCAGGGATACCAACTTGAATAAAATATTCAAGGCGCCCAGGTAAACTCAGCCCCACATAACTGATCACAAGACACAGCACACACACACACCATTTGAATGGCAAGGCCTATCAACTGAGGGGAAAGGCAGGGACTCCCTCAAATATTTTAGGGGTGTGTGTGAAGGGACCTTGGCCCCTAGGAATTGGCTCCCATGCCAAGCTGTGAGTTTCCCATGCTACCTGCTACAGAATTAAAACACAAGCACTGCAGGATCAGGCCGGGGGCGCATCCTGCTTTCACAGCCGCCAGACAGATTTCCATTGAGAAGAATCTGCATTTTTCTTTAGCCAACCACTCTTGGATTTGTAAGATATGCAACCTGTCAGACGCACACCCCAATAATTCCGGTCCAAGAAGCAACACAGCTTGCCAATTTTCTTTTGTCGGGACTTGTGAGCCATGGAAAAAGGACCTCAGGTAGAAATTCATCAGCAAAAACGTCTTTCTCTCTCCCCAACTCCCTTCCAGCCCGCCCTCCACTGCGCTCTTTCGCCGCGATGAGAGACGGGAAGCTTCACCTGAGAAATGACAGCTTTCACCCCACCCCAGCTGTCAAACCCCGACGCGGAAAAGCGAGGGCTTCCTCCTGCGAGCCGTCGAGAAAGCCAGCAGAGACGCGCAGCTCTCCCGCTGAGCTCCCTTTCCGCGCCGAGCCCGTCGGGGAAACTGGGAGAAAACCCGACGGCAGAGCCAGATCTCCTCCGACGGCGCGTCCCTTTTGGAAGGAAGGAGCCGCCACCCCGCATTCTCCCTCTCTCTGTTGGACGGCGCAACCCTGGAGCCAAAGCAGGTCGGGAGCGCACAGACTTACCCAAAAGCAGAAGGGCGCCTTCGACGGTTTGGGAGCTGCAGCTGCTTGCCATCTTGCCGGAGCCTGTGTGTAGCGGGTTGCCGTCGGAGGGTGAAGGATGCTCGGGCGGCTGGGTCGTACAGGCAGGTGGCGCGGAGCTGCTGCGACCGTCCGAAGAGAGACCTCGCCTCCTTTCCTCCCGGCAGGCGTTTCCTCGGGTTTTTATACCTTTCCCCAGTGGGTGCGGACGCGCAGCGGAAGCTGGCCCGAGGCTCATTGCCTCTGAAATTTCCCCGGTGATGAAATCGGAGGCCGGAGGTGGGGGGGGGGGGCTCCGTCGCCTACCTGCCTGCCGCGTCTTTCTCGCCAGGGCGCAGCGGACAGAGAATTACGCGCGGCGCTGGGCGCGTTGGCTTCCAGAGGGAGGTTCTTAGGCGCGCGGGGAGTCGCGAGAAGGAAGCAAAAACCTCCGCGGTAAAGCTTGCTGGACGGAAGTCGCTCCCGTTCTGCAGAACTACCCTTCTTTTCCCCCCTCAGAAATCTGATTTTACAAATATGAATTAATAACCCTACCGAATATATCAATGTAGAGAGATTACTCTGAATCTCCGGACTTCCTCCCATCCTCTCCATGGGTCATGTTGTCAACACTTCCAACTGCATATTATTTCGTCATCTATATTTTATGTCTCTCCATATTGTCCATAGTATTTGTTACATTGCAAGTGAGATTAAAATCCTGCTAATGTTCTCATTGGACCATAAAAAAGGCTGATCGCCGGAGAATGGATGCTTTTGAATTCTGGTGCTGGAGGAGACTCTTGAGAGTCCCATGGACTGCAAGAAGATCAAACCTCTCCATTCTGAAGAAAATCAGCCCTGAGTGTTCACTGAAAGGACAGATCCTGAAGCTGAGGCTCCAATACTTTGGCCACCTCATGAGAAGAGAAGACTCCCTGGAAAAGACCCTGATGTTGGGAAAGATGGAGGGCACAAGGAGAAGGGGACGACAGAGGACGAGATGGTTGGACAGTGTTCTCAAAGCTACCAGCATGAGTTTGACCAAACTGCAGGAGGCAGTGGAAGACAGGAGTGCCAGGCATGCTCTGGTCCACGGGGTCACGAAGAGTCGGATATGACTAAACGACTAAACGACAACAAATGTTCTCATCTGCTTACAGTGGTCTTCTGAATAAATTATAAACTTTCCCCATTCCTTCTTGAATTTCTTGTCTTCTAGGTCTCTTGAGTTTTCCAGTCAGTTTTGCCATTTCAGCATAGTCTAACAGCTTAGTTTGCCATTCCTCTCTGGTAGGAACTCTTTATTCTTTCCATCTCTGGGCTAGTAGCATCCTTGCTGCTGTTGTCACATACATGAAGAGTATTTTCTGTTCCTTTGGGATGTCGGTACCTATAATTCCTAATAGAAAGGCTTCTGGTTTTTGTTTTTTACAAAAGTTATTTTAAACATCCCCCCCCCCCCCAGTTCATTATATATCATTTCCCAGAAAGCCTTTATTACGTTACATGACCACCACATATGATAAAAGGTACCTTCTTTTCCTTTACATTTCCAGCAGGTATTTGTACTGTTTTATATATTTTTTGCTAATTTACTAGGAGTTAAATACCACCGGTATATCATTTTCATTTAATTTTCTTTCAGCGTACAACATGCCTTGAATTTCAAATCCGTTTTCCATAACCTTTCCCAATCTGAAATCTGAATATTATGCCCCAAATCCCTTGCCCAGTGTATCATTAGAGATTTACCCTGTTCATCTTTTGTATGCCACTCCAAGAGCATGCAAAACTACCCTTCTTAGAAGCTGGGGGACCTAACAATAATCTGAGTGCAAGAGGGCATCAGTTTTTTCTTTCTTTCTTAATGCCACTTGTCATGGGCGTAGCCAGGATTTATGTGAACGAGGGGCAGGCTTTATGGGGGTGGGGGAAGAACCTCAGTTAATTAATATTTTTAGTGATTTTTATTGGTTTAGGGCAGGGGTCAGCAAACTTTTTCAGCGGGGGCCAGTCCACTGTCCCTCAGACCTTGTGGGGGGCTGGATTATGTTTTGAAGGGAAAAAATGAACTAATTCCTATACTGTACCCCACAAATAACCCAGAGATGCATTTTAAATAAAAGCACACATTCTACTCATGTAAAAACATGCTGATTCCCAGACCGTCTGTGGGCTGGATTGAGAAGGTGATTGGGCCGGATCCGGCCCCTGGGCCTTAATTTGCCTACCCATGGTTTAGGGGGGAACTGGCTGCTAATTCGTTTCCAGGCCAAATTCAAAGTTTTTACCTGTAAAGCTTCAAACAGCTCAGGACCACATTACCTCAAGGACTGCCTCTTTGCATATGAACTGGCCTGGATCCTGCAATCACCACCTGAGGCCCTTCTTCATAACTCTCCTCCATGAGAGGTCCAGAGGGTGGCAACAAGAGACAGGGCCTTTTCTGTGGTGGCTCCCTGCTTGTGGAATACTCTCCTCAGGGAGGCTCGCCTGTGGCCTTCGTTATATATCTTTAAGTGAGAGGCGAAAATGTTCCTCTTTTCCCAGGCCTTTGGCTTATTAGAAGACGAAGAAGAGTTTGGATTTGATATCCCGCCTTTCACTCCCCTTCAGGAGTCTCAAAGCGGCTAACAATCTCCTTTCCCTTCCTCCCCCACAACAAACACTCTGTGAGGTGAGTGGGGCTGAGAGACTTCAAAGAAGTGTGACTGGCCCAAGGTCACCCAGCAGTTGCATGTGGAGGAGCGGAGACTCGAACCCGGTTCCCCAGATTACAAGACTACCGCTCTTAACCACTACACCACACTGGCTCTCTTATTAAACAATCTATGACCTCATAAACTGTGCTGGTGGGATGGGGGCGTTGTTTTTAGTTATGTATTTTTGTGTTTTTATACGGTAAACCATCTTGCGATCCTCAAATGAGGGGCAGTATAACATGAAGAAGCTTGAGATTTCGTTTGGCCCCAATTGCCTGCTTCCAGTGTCAACATTCAGTCTTGGCAGATGGGAAAGATCAATGTAAAGCAATGTCTCTGAGCATATGAAGTGTGCATTTCACACACCCCCCCCAAACTGAGGAGCCACAGCTCCTGAACACAGCACATGATGGGAGTTTAACTCCTGTTTCCTACCTCTCCTTTTCTTGCGTGGTGTTTCACCAGCCATGGGAGCGCCCCCAGGTACAAATGGATGTATATAAACAAGACGGCCAGGAACCTCTGTATATCCAGAAATGATGAAACGTTTTCACAAGCGTGGCCACAACAGCCTCTGGCTGTTGTTAATGCAATACAGAAAGCGGGGGGTGGGGGGGTGGATAAAATCCACATGGCTTCTTTCATTTAATTTGCAGAGTGGTGAAAATTAATTTGCAGGCTGAGGAAAACCAAGCGTCAATTGTTTGTGCACATTTGCTCAGAAGTAAGTGTCACCATGGGGACGCGGGTGGCGCTGTGGGTTAAACCACAGAGCCTAGTAGGTCGGCAGTTCGAATCCCCGCGACGGGGTGAGCTCCCGTTGCTCGGTCCCTGCTCCTGCCGACCTAGCAGTTTGAAAGCACGTCAAAGTGCAAGAAGATAAATAGGTACCGCTCCGGCAGGAAGGTAAATGGCGGTTCCGTGCGCTGCTCTGGTTCGCCAGAAGCGGCTTAGTCATGCTGGCCACATGACCTGGAAGCTGTATGCCGGCTTCCACGGCCAGTAAAGTGAGATGAGTGCCGCAACCCCAGAGTCGGCCACGACTGGAGCTAATGGTCAGGGGTCCCTTTAACTTTAAGTGTCACCATGGTCAGTGGGAGAACCAGATAGTGGATTCAGGCTCGTTTAAAAGCAAAAAAACCCACAAGATATAAATGACTTGTTACAGGGGATTAATCTACCATTTAATTTGCCATTATCTCCATACGCTAATGCAGTGCTGTTCCAGTAAGACTGCAGCCTTTTGCCAGTGGCAAGTGAATTGCACTCATTTATGAAGGAATCTAAGCAAGTTTCTATTAACTAACCAATATTTGGAGGAGAAAAATCATCTCCACCAAACAGTCTTTCACAGGGCAAAGGGCCCAATGATAAAAGTCAAATGTACGTGCTCAGAGTTGTGAAAGGCTGTCTGAAAATTAATTGTACACAGTTCAGTCATTTGTGAAATAGTATTCAAAGAGCTTCATCTTTCCTGCCTTGATTTCATCCTTACATCTAAGGAGGGATCAGAATCATTATCTCCATTTTGCAGATGGGATGACTGAGGCCGAGACAGGCTTGCTTGGTTAAGACCCCCCTAGTGAGTTCATGGTAGGAGTGAGATTCCTGCTCTGGTTTTCCGAATTCACAGCAGCCTTTATCAGCTATAGTACACCATCTGTCAGTACCCCTGTACAGTTGTACCTCGGGTTAAGAACTTAATTCGTTCTGGAGGTCCGTTCTTAACCTGAAACTGTTCTTAACCTGAGGTACCACTTTAGCTAATGGGGCCTCCCACTGCCGCCACATGATTTCTGTTCACATCCTAAAGCAAAGTTCTTAACCCGAGGTACTAATTTTGGGTTAGCGGAGTCTGTAACCTGAAGCATCTGTAACCTGAAGCGTCTGTATCCCGAGGTACCACTGTTTTCAATGGGAATTAATCCTCAAAGTCTGCATAAGATGACAGCCTTGGGCTGTAGATCAATTGAAGATAGGCCCAGCAAATCAGAGCAGGGTTTACTTCTGAGTAAATATGCATATATTCAAGTCTCTAAGGTATCGGTAGGCAAACTAAGGCCCGGGGGCCGGATCCGGCCCAATCACATTCCAAATCTGGCCCGTGGATGGTCCGGGAATCAGCATGTTTTTACATGAGTAGAATGTGCTCTTTTATTTAAACTGCATCTCTGGGTTATTGGTGGGGCCTGCCTGGTGTTTTTACATGAGTTGGATATGTGCTTTTATTTATAATGCATCTCTGGGTTACTTGTGGGGCATAGGAATTTGTTCATTATTTTTCCAAAATATAGTCCGGCCCCCACAAGGTCTGAGGAACAGTAGACCAGCCCCCTGCTGAAAAAGTTTGCTGACCGCTGCTGAGTCTAAGGCCACCAAAAGATATAATTGGATCTGTCACTGGATCAATGAATTGCGGGGAGGGGAGCTCAGATGTTGGGGCCGCATCAGCGCTTGGGTGAGGATATTAAAACCCTTCCCTCTGCGCCTCCTGCCCCAGTTGAAAAAGAGAAAAGAAAAGCTATAAAACTCTGCAGGCATCTGTATTGTTCTGTATTCTTTCCACTTTTGAGGAAGCAATATAGATTTGCTGGAAGGGAGTTTTCAAACTCTCATCTTTGTTCCCCCACCCCCAAAACAAACTAATGGAAATTATAATTAAGGAACTATCTATCTGGTACTGGTGCTTTGCGTGGTGTGATGCCCATGTTGATTTATCTATTGATTTTCCAGTTATTCCTAGTAATAGGTAAAGGTAAAGGGACCCCTGACCATTAGGTCCAGTCGTGGCCGACTCTGGGGTTGCGGCGCTCATCTCGCTTTAGTGGCTGAGGGAACTGGCGTACAGCTTCCGGGTCATGTGGCCAGCATGACTAAGCCGCTTCTGGCGAACCAGAGCAGTGCACGGAAATGCCGTTACCTTCCTGCCAAAGTGGTACCTATTTATCTACTTGCACTTTGAGGTGCTTTTGAACTGCTAGGTGGGCAGGAGCTGGGACTGAGCAACGAGAGCTCACCCTGTCGCAGGGATTCGAACTGCTAGCCTTCTGATTGGCAAGTCCTAGGCTCTGTGGTTTAACCCACAGCGCCACCCGCGTCCCTTGTTCCTAGTAATACTTCCTGCAAAAACAGAGCAAGCTTGAAGACAATTTCTCTCCATGGTTTGCTGGGACCCAGGAAAGTCTGACCTGGCTGAGTGTCCAGCTAGGTAAGGTCCCACTTGGAAACTTCCTAGTTATGAAAAGGGTTTGGGGACAGTGGTTTTATACAACTATCACTATGGAAAGAGGCTCTCGGAAAAAGGAAAGCTCTCAGAATAAAGCTCCCAGAATCTTCTTGTTAAATATTCAATAAACCATTTCCGTTCTTTTATCTTGATTTCTTACTCTTCAGGTAAGTTTCTGCCTACATTTCTGCATACAGTATTCCATAAGTTTTTGTATCCATTCTTCCTTTGCTGGGACTTCTTCTTCGTTCCATTTTTGGGCAAGTAACATTCTTGCCACTGTAGTCACATACATGAATAAATTTCTATACAATTTAGGTAGTTCTATCCCTATAATTCCAAGGAGAAAGCCTTCTGGTTTTTTTACAAACAATATTTTAAACATCCTTTTCATTTCATTGTATATCATTTTTCTAATTGTTTTTTTCTATGTTCTTAGCTGTTGTTGTTTTTAACTGTAAGCCACTTTGAGTACCTGTCAGAAAAAAAGGCAGTGTGTGTATGTATGTATGTACAGTGGTACCTTGGTTCTCAAACGTAATCCATTCCGGAAGTCTGTTCAACTTCTGAAACGTTAGAAAATCAAGGTGTGGCTTCTGATTGCCGCAGGCACCCCAGAAACAATAGCCGACAACCGCATCAGACATTCAGCTTCTGAAAAACATTCGAAAACTGGAACACTTACTTCTGGGTTTTCGGTGTTCGGTAGCTGAAATGTTTGAGTACCAAAGCATTTGAGAACCAAGGTTCCACCGAATGTATGTATGTAGGGCCAGATTTAAGTCTGATGAGGCCTCAAGCTCCTGAAGGTAATGGGGACCTTTATATGTCCAGCTGCCCTTTGTCAACAACAAATTGTCACTGTTTTTGTGTTGAATATATGCTATATGGTAAATTATGGACCTAGCAGGTATCTAAAACCATTTGCACATAACAAAATATGTATTTTATCAAAGTAATTGTTGAACTGAAATACAATAAAGTAGAAATACGGTATATTAATGTTGTTGTTGTTTAGTTGTTTAGTCGTGTCTGACTCTTCGTGACCCCGTGGACCAGAGCACGTCAGGCACTCCTGTCTTCCACTGTCTCCCACAGTTTGGTCAGACTCATGCTGGTAGCTTCGAGAACACTGTCCAACCATCTCATCCTCTGTCATCCCCTTCTCCTTGTGCCCTCCATCTTTCCCAACATCAGGGTCTTTCCCAGGGAGTCTTCTCTTCTCATGAGGTGGCCCAAGTACTGGAGTCTCAGCTTCACGATCTGTCCTTCCAGTGAGCACTCAGGGCTGATTTCCTTCAGAATGGAGAGGTTTGATCTTCTTGCAGTCCATGGGACTCTCAAGAGTCTCCTCCAGCACCATAATTCAAAAGCATCAATTCTTCGGCAATCAGCCTTCTTTATGGTCCAGCTCTCACTTCCATACATCACTACTGGGAAAACCATAGCTTTAACTATATGGGCCTTTGTTGGCAAGGTGATGTCTCTGCTTTTAAAGATGCTGTCTAGGTTTGTCATTGCTTTTCTCCCAAGAAGCAGGCGTCTTTTAATTTCGTGACTGCTGTCACTATCTGCAGTGATCACCTTCTACACACCATAAATGCAGATGGGTTGAACACAGTTATGCCCTCTTCCCAGGGAATCCTGGGAATTGTAGTTCCAAACGGTGTGCACCTGAAGATTTCTAAGATCTCCTTGCTCTGGCCAGACTGCAGTTCTGGAATCAGTTGCAGGAGCAAGTTTTCAAAAAGGGAAAACACAGAAACGGTGGCATAATCTCCACAGGCTATATAGTTTTGGAGATTGAACTGTGGTGGGCTTCCCTTTGTTTATTTATTGCAATAATATTTTTATTACATTTTCAACAAAGATAACAAAAACAAACAACAAACACAACAACAACAACAATACCACACACACACACACACACACACACACACAGAGTATCAAATCCATAAAATTGGGTTCTCCGAATCCCGTGACTTCCCTCCTCACCCCCCCGCCCCCCAGTTCCTTAAATTTCCTTTTCAACTGCATATCATTTCTATTCCAAATTATTATTTCTTCTTGGAATAACAGGTTTGGAATTGCTCAAGAAAGATGTTAAATTATTTTTGTATGCCACAACTGCTGCTCAAATTTTACTAGCTAAAAAGTGGAAAACACAAGAATTACCAATGGTGGAAGAATGGCAGATGAAGATAATGGATTTTTTGGAGCTAGCCAACCTAACCGGAATTATTCGCGACTAGAAGGAGGAGGAGTATCAGGAAGAATGGGAAAAAAATAATGACTATTTAGTTAGGCATGTTAAGTTAAATTAATTGGAAACAGCTTGCAGATACTTAATTGGCTCAGGATTATATATAAGTTAAGCGATGAATTAATATGTTTAATTCCAAAATGAAAAGATTTAAGGATGTTAATGTTCAAGTTAAATTTTATAAGAACTGTGATTTGGAAAACCATTAAAAGGATATGATTGAAATTCAACCAAGGGGAAGCGAGGAAGTCACTTAAATGTTAATAAGTGTAATTTTTAATAAGATTATGATTTATGTTTGTTTGTTTGTTTATATTTTTGTGAAAATTAATTTTAAAAAATGAAATAAAAAATGGCAGTGCAGTTTCTGTCTCTTTGTCATGTGCCTTTAAAAAAGCCATGCTTCTGGGTCAAGGCAATGAACGGTCCATATAGCTTTGAGCCTTTCCTGGACGCTTCGCAGGTAGTGTAAAGTGGAAATAAGGCAGTCATGGAATATTCCGTTCACTGCTGGTTGGTCTTCTATTTCAGGGGCAGGAGATCTTGACTACCTCCTCTTCCAGGAGACTGCCCTTTGACCCTTTCCAAGAGCTTGTAACTCAGGCAATTGCATTTGCTTTCTAGAAGAAAAGCTCTAAAGTTCAAGCTCTGCCAGAGGCACACAGCGTGACAGTGAGTATTCAACAACCATATCGCACCAGTCCAGAAAGATCTACGCTGCATCCCAGTACGTTTCCGAGCCACAATTCAAAGTGTTGGTGCTGACCTTTAAATCCCGAAACAGCCTGAAGGAGCATCTCCACACACCCCCCCCCCATCGCTCAGCCCTGAGGTCCAGCTCCGAGGGCCTTCTGGCAGTTCCCTCACTGTGAGAACAGGGAACCAGGCAAAGGGCCTTCTCAGTAGTGGCACCCACCCTGTGGAACGCCCTCCCATCAGATGTCAAAGAAATAAACAACTATCTGACTTTTAGAAGACAGTTCTGTTCAGGGAAGTTTTAAATGTTTGATTATGTTTCTATACAGGGCTTTTTTCTGGGGGGTACACAGGGGTACACATACCCCTAAACCAGCAGTTCTCAACCTGTGGGTCCCCAGATATTGTTGGACTACAACTCCCATCATCCCTGAGCTCTGGCTTTGCTAGCTAGGGGCGATGGGAGTTGTAGTCCAACAACATCTGGGGACCCACAGGTTGAGAATCGCTGCCTTAAACGTTTAGTGAATCTAAGTTTGGCCTCATTGAGGGGCAGTATTTCAATA
This sequence comes from Podarcis cretensis, assembly GCF_951804945.1. Classification (NCBI taxonomy): domain Eukaryota; kingdom Metazoa; phylum Chordata; class Lepidosauria; order Squamata; family Lacertidae; genus Podarcis; species Podarcis cretensis. The sequence goes on from NC_137182.1 coordinate 13,736,360, forward strand.
TCAGTAGGAAAGTGAGAGTACAGTGGTACTGAGGCATCTAATCATAAGCCTGCATTTTTATCAAAGCTTATATGTTTAATCAGGGCTTGTATTTTAAAATGAGCTTAAAGATTTTCAAATGTTCATGCCAGGCAGAAGAGCAGCTGCCTAAGAACCTTGGCAAAATGTTTTTACTCCTAGACAAGGGGGCCCCCTGATTTATAGCAGAAAACAATTCTCAAAATCGTAAAAAGGGAATTACAGGCTGAGAGCCAAGGTTACACTGACCCTACAAATTAAGGGTTGATAAATAGTAAAAGCCTAGGGCTTGCCGATCGAAAGGTCGGCGGTTCGAATCCCTGCGGCGGGGTGCGCTCCCGCTGCTCGGTCCCAGCGCCTGCCAACCTAGCAGTTCGAAAGCACCTCCGGGTGCAAGTAGATAAATAGGGACCGCTTACCAGCGGGAAGGTAAACGGCGTTTCCGTGTGCGGCTCTGGCTCTGGCCAGAGCAGCGATGTCACGCTGGCCACGTGACCCGGAAGTGTCTCCGGACAGCGCTGGCCCCTGGCCTCTTAAGTGAGATGGGCGCACAACCCCAGAGTCTGTCAAGACTGGCCCGTATGGGCAGGGGTACCTTTACCTTTTTTAAATAGTAAAATGAGCCATATCTTCTTCCTAAGGTTAAAAAGGCCAAGAGCAAAATTGAAAAGCAACTGGTCTGGCTGGCAGAAAGGCAGAAAGGGAGCATTTTTGGGAAGTCTTTTCTAAAGCTGTTTCTTTCTTAAACTAAGATCCTTTTAAGATTTCTTTTCCTTTTAAAAGGTTATTTATGTATTAAATATATTAGCTTAAATATAATTATGCAAAGGATTTAAGAAATGCTAGATTCTTATTTCATATAGTTGTAAGAGTTGTAACTATCCTGAAATTAAGTCAGCCACCAGCCCAGCCTCCTGTCAGACAGGAGACGCCATCGAGCACTCCTGATATATGGTTGTCAGGCCTTTTGTTTAGAAACCTTCAAATGAAGGAGATCTCTCAATGTTGATGTGAACTCAAAATCCTTGACATATGTTTAAGATAAAAATTCAAGATTAACCATCTGTTTTGGAAGGCAATAGGGCAAGGAGGGCAAGAGGTGAGCTGGTAATTAAGATTCCTTGTTGAGACACATGTAAGATATATTACTACTTATTTGTCATTTATAGATAGCTCTTTGTTTCCCATAAAAGGACAGAAGGAAATGGGTGTATCTTTTGCGATTGGTTCTAGCAAACAGCCAATAGGAATTTCAACCAGGCTGATTGGACAGAGGCAGCCACAGGAGGAGCAAGGGGGCTGGATTAAGGAAATATAAGTGCTGGCCAGAATGGCAGGAGGCCAGGCCAGAGCTTGGTAACCATATACCACTGTGCCTCATATTTATTTGTCTGACAAATAAATTATTATTTTAATTTCTCTATTGCTGCGTTGAATATTTCATTCCAGCTAAGTGTTAACCACAAGCAGGGTGCTACAGTACCACAGGTTACATACGCTTCAGGTTACATACACTTCAGGTTACAGACTCTGCTTCAGGATGAGAACAGAAATCGGGCTCCGGCGGCAGCGGCGGCAGCAGGAGGCCCCATTAGCTAAAGTGGTGCTTCAGGTTAAGAACAGTTTCAGGTTAAGTACAGACCTCCGGAACGAATTAAGTACTTAACCTGAGGTACCACTGTACCCCTAAACAATTTTTTTAAAGAAAAAAAAGCACTGTTTCTATATGTGTTGGAAGCTGCCCAGAGTAGCCGGAGCAAGCCAGCCAGATGGGTGGGGTTTAAATAATAAAATTACTATCAATAATAATATTAGTCAGGAGCTGCAATCCTTCCATCTTGTCCTTGGAAATCAGCAGTGAAGCCAGATTTCTCGCTAGACTGTGTGCGGCTTGGCTGCCCTTAGTAGTGGCTGGTCGGCTGCCCAAAGCCTGGAGTTTCTGGCAAGAGTAATTTCAAACATTGTTCTCGGTCACAAAACCAGCCATCCGTTGGAAGGAATTTGGTCACAGCCTTTGGGCTGTTCCGCCAACCGCAGATCTCGATGGGTGACTGCAGGCTGGGCAAAGGGCTCCCTTTTTATTTGTGCTAAATTTACCCGCTGTGAAATGAATGGCACGAGCACCTGTCCCAGCTGAAAGGGCCTATGGTGGAGCCGGTCGTAGGAGGTGGCATTACACGGGTTCCTTGCCAAGACCCTTCTGCGAAATACCTTGCATGTATGGAAAAGAATGCCAAGTTTGTTGCCAAATGGGTCGTATCTCGCGGCAGGCATTGTGCTGAGGTCACAAGGGCAAGTCTACTGTTCTTATCTAAGCAGCATCAACAGAATGGGAGGAAATACATTCCAGAGATGCAAGGCTGCTCACACCGTAGCTTGGTCGAGACAGGAGTATTTCTTGGACCCTGAGAGAGGACTTGTTGTGTGTATGTACTGTATGTATGTATGTGGGATGTGGTTGGCGCTGTGGGTTAAACCACAGAGCCTAGGACTTGCCGATCAGAAGGTCGGCGGTTCGAATCCCCGCAACAGGGTGAGCTCCTGTTGCTCGGTCCCTGCTCCGGCCAACCTAGCAGTTCAAAAGCACGTCAAAGTGCAAGTAGATAAATAGGTACCGCTCCGGCGGGAAGGTAAACGGAGTTTCCGTGCAGTGCTCTGGTTCGCCAGAAGCGGCTTAGTCATGCTGGCCACATGACCAGCTGTACGCCGGCTCCCTCGGCCAATAAAGCGAGATGAGCGCCGCAACCCCAGAGTCAGTCCAGACTGGACCTAATGGTCAGGGGTCCCTTTACCTTTACCTAGGTATGTATGTATGTATGTATGTACAGTGGTACCTCGGGTTACATACGCTTCAGGTTACAGACTCTGCTAACCCAGAAATAGTACCTCAGGTTAAGAATTTTGCTTCAAGATGGGAACAGAAATCGTGCTCCAGCAGCGCAGCAGCAGCGGGAGGCCCCATTAGGTAAAGAGGTGCTTTAGGTTAAAAACAGTTTAAGGTTAAGAACGGACCTCCGGAACGAATTAAGTACGTAACCAGAGGTACCACTGTATGTATGTATGTATGGATGGATGGATGGATGGATGGATGTACAGTGCCGGATTTACATATAAGCTAAACAAGCTATAGCTTAGGGCCCTACTATCTTGGCCTCCCTCCCAAATATACTTCTTCTTAATAGTATTTCACTATTAAATAGAAGCTGAGGCTCCAATGCTTTGGCCATCTCATGAAAAGAGAAGACTCCCTGGAAAAGACCCTGATGTTGGGAAAGATTGAGGGCACAAGGAGAAGGGGACGACAGAGAGAGGATGAGATAGTTGGACAGTGTTCTCGAAGCTACCAGCATGAGTTTGACCAAACTGCGAGAGGCAGTGGAAGACAGGAGTGCCTAGCGTGCTCTGGTCCAGGTGGTCATGAAGAGTCGGACACGACTAAATGACTAAACAACAACAACATTAATATACCATATTTCTACTTTATTGTATTTCAGTTCAACAATTACTTTGATAAGATACATATTTTGTTATGTGCAAATGGTTTTAGATACCTGCTAGGTCCATAATTTACCATATAGCATATATTCAACACAATAAACAGTGACAATTTGTTGTTGACAAAGGGCAGCTGGACATATAAAGGGGCCCCATTACCTTCAGGAGCTTGAGGCCTCATCAGACTTAAATCTGGCCCTACATACATACATTCGGTGGAACCTTGGTTCTCAAATGCTTTGGTACTCAAACATTTCGGCTACCGAACACCGAAAACCCAGAAGTAAGTGTTCCAGTTTTCGAATGTTTTTCAGAAGCTGAATGTCTGATGCGGTTGTCGGCTATTGTTTCCGCGGTGCCTGCGGCAATCAGAAGCCACACCTTGATTTTCTAACGTTTCAGAAGTTGAACGGACTTCCGGAATGGATTACGTTTGAGAACCAAGGTACCACTGTACATACATACATACATACACACACTGCCTTTTTTTCTGACAGGGACAGTTAAAAACAACAACAGCTAAGAACATAGAAAAAAAACAATTAGAAAAATGATATACAATGAAATGAAAAGGATGTTTAAAATATTGTTTGTAAAAAAACCAGAAGGCTTTCTCCTTGGAATTATAGGGATAGAACTACCTAAATTGTATAGAAATTTATTCATGTATGTGACTACAGTGGCAAGAATGTTACTTGCCCAAAAATGGAACGAAGAAGAAGTCCCAGCAAAGGAAGAATGGATACAAAAACTTATGGAATACTGTATGCAGAAATGTAGGCAGAAACTTACCTGAAGAGTAAGAAATCAAGATAAAAGAACGGAAATGGTTTATTGAATATTTACAGACAAATTGTAAACAGATAAAAACACTGGCAGGATTATTGTAATAACCTGCAGCTACGTAAGAGTACTGTATATATTTAAAGAAGATAAATAAATGAGTAAGCTAAGTTAATTTGAATATGCAGAAGATATTAAAAGTAAATTTAAGGAACCGCAGAAAGAGGGGGAAGGAAGTCAAGTTTTAAAATGTCAAAATGACTGTATAATCAGTGAAATGTATATACCATATACATGAAAAGTAAATACAGTGGTACCTCGGATTAAGAACTTAATTCGTTCCGGAGGTCCGTTCTTAATATGAAACTGTTCTTAACCTGAAGTAACATTTTAGCTAATGGGGCCTCCTGCTACCGCCAGAGCACAATTTCTGTTCTCATCCTGAAGCAAAGTTCTTAACCCGAGGTACTATTTCTGAGTTAGCAGAGTCTGTAACCTGAAGCGTATGTAACCTGAAGCATATGTAACCTGAGGTAGCACTGTGTACACACACACACACACACACACACACACACACACACACATTTGTGTGTGTCTGTTAAAACATATAGATAATTACAATAGCAGCAGCAAAGCAGCAGCCTTTTCATTAAAAGCAGTCAGTTTCCAGGAACCTGTTGGAACAAGAAGGTCTTTACGTGTCAGCAGAAGGAAGCAGCCAATCTCGCTTCTCTAGGGAGGGAGCTCCAGAGTCTGGGAGATGCCACTGAGAAGGCCCTGTCCTGCATCCCCAAACAAGCATGACTGAGAGGGTGGCAAGACTGAAAGGAGGTCCTCCAACAAAGATCTCACTACCCAGGTAGGTTCATCAAGGGAATAGGGCTTTTGATTGTGCCTCAAAACAGACAGGAAGCAAGAGGAGCTCTTTCTAGTAAGGAAGCTACAGTGGTGCCTCGCAGGACGAAAAGAATCCGTTCTGCGATTCTCTTCGTCTAGCGGTTTTTTCGTCTTGCGAAGCAAGCCCATTGACGGCTTAGCGGATTAGCGCTATAAGCACTTTAGCGGCTTTTAGCTTATCGGCTTAGCGGATAAGCGGCTTAGCGGCTTAGAAAAAGGGGGGGGGGGAGGGAAAAAAACCAGCAGGAACTCGCAAGACATTTTCGTCTTGCGAAGCAAGCCCATAGGAAATTCATTTTGCGAAGCGCCTCCAAAACGGAAAACTCTTTCGTCTAGCGAGTTTTCCGTCTTGCGAGGCATTCGTCTTGCGGGGCACCACTGTATATGCTCCCTATAACCAGCCCTGGTCAACAATTACCTTTTAGAGAATTACAGCCAGCACCTGTGCTACTGCGGAGAAAAATTCAGCACACACACAGAATGTGCTCTCCTCTCTCCTGAACAGGAATGGATTACTATAGCAACAATGGTCAACACGGCATCCTCCAGATTGTGGTTGACTACAAAGCCACTTCCGACATCAGGAGGAGGTGGTGGTGTGGGCTTCACGCCCCCAGCACACGCGTGGAGGCTGGCTTCCAGCCCCTGCGCGACCTGGGGAATCCTCCGGCCGCGTCATCCCCTGAGCCAGCCAATCGGCTGGCTCGGGGTGTGTGGCTTGCCCCATCTAAGGCAAGCGCGGCCCGGGATCTCCCTCTTTGGCCGGCGCAGCTGCTATTGTTTCCCACCGCCCGCCCTTTAAGGTTTCCTTCTGACCTTGCTATGGACCTCGGTTGGTCGCCGTTAAGGGGCCTGGTAGGAATTTTCCCCACTTGGCAAATTGGCAATGGCCATTTGGTTTTTCGCCTACCTCGTAGCAAATCATCACAACTCCTTTAGTTTTGGCGGTTAGGCGTTGGTAGGGGTATTGTTATTTAGATGTGTTGGGGGGGGAGAGCGCCATCACCTCCCCCAAATATTGAAAAGTAGTCCAGTAAAGGATTCCAGGGGGCATGGCCTCGTCTGAAGCCTATGGAGGCCAGGGCCTAAAGCACGCCCCCGAGCGGTGACCCCGGGGGAGCCCCTAGTTGATGTGCATCAGCAGGGCTTCCCCTGCTGGTGTTAACCCTTCCCGGTCTTCAAGCTAACAGGCTGAAGCCGGATAGTCGAATAGGACCAATGCCTAAGCCAGTACCGCTCTTACCTGTAACCAATAAAGTTGTGGCCAATTTTAGCCCATTAGCCTTAATCAATGGTGTCACCTGTCTTTATTTCTATTGGGGGAGGCGGGAACTCGCCACACAACTCCCTTCGGTCCCAGACAGTGCTGCCAATGGTCAGGGATTATGTGAATTGTAGTCTGGCAATATCTGGAGAGCACCGTGTCAGCGGAGCCCGAACTACAGAATTAATTTCTTGAGAACCGGTATAGGAAGCATCCTTGCTTCACGATTTGTTGCGTATGCTTCCTTCCTTGTGGCTTGCAATATATACACAAAACTAACCACAAGCAAATGTAACGTTGGCAAAGGCTGGTCTATACCCACAGCCTTCCTGCAGGGGATTTACTCTAAGACCCCTATTACTCAGCGTCTATGTCCATGCACAATGAATGAAGTAGAGGACTTCATACATTTCTTTTTCTACTGCCCTATTTATGAGCTAATAAGAACTAAGCTTCTCCTCTTGATCCCGTCCACCATCACATCTAAGGAAGACTGTTTGAAATCGCTTCTTGTGGACGCAAATCCCCAAGTTACACGTGGGGTGGCAATCTTTATAGTGCAGGCCTTGAAACTCAGGGCTACTCTGACGGGGTAGTGTGTCCTAGACCTGGACCTGTCTTAATTCTTTTATTACCTTTTAACCTAATGTCCCGAGCCTATTTTGGGGCCATTATATGCTTTATATACATTCGCAGTAATATTGCTTTGAATTTTGTTTGGCTGTTTGTCTCTAGCATTATTTATTTATTTATTATTTATTTATTTTATTTATTTATTTATTTATTTTTGTATCCTGCTATGGCTGTATGCTAATGCAATAAAGGTTTGATTGATTAAAAAACTAACCACAAGCAAATGTAACGTTGGCAAAGGCTGGCCTATAGGTGTGATTCTTGCATTTGTTGAGAGAGAAATCCCAAGTTCAGGAGTCTACCTTCAGTTCTGGAGATGGTATGCTAAAGGTAAAAAAGGTAAAGGACCCCTGGACAGTTAAGTCAAGTCAAAGGCGACTATGTGCTCTTCTTGCTTTCAGGCCAAGGGAGGCTCTCTTGCGCCCTTGGCAAGGAGCTCCGCCGAGGCACCCAGAGGAACCTGCGCACCTCACCCAGCTGCCCAGAGCAGCGGAGAAGGAGTCCAGGGAGCACATGTTTGTGCCCAGCCCCCTCAGGGCTGAGCCCTTGGCGGGGGCCAACCTAACCAAGCCTAGGTACACCTCTGCTTAGTTGGATTCCCAACTCAGATTTGGTACTGAAGATCCCTTGGTTGTCTTGGTGGATGTCTTGGAAGAAGGATAGGGGCCTCAACCCTCTTAACTCTTGTGAACCTCTTGTTGTTGTTGTTTAGTCATTTAGTCGTATCCGACTCTTCGTGACCCCATGGATCAGAGCACGCCAGGCACTCCTGTCTTCCACTGCCTCCCGCAGTTTGGTCAAACTCATGCTGGTAGCTTCAAGAACACTGCCCAACCATCTCGTCCTCTGTCGTCCCCTTCTCCTTGTGCCCTCCATCTTTCCCAACATCAGGGTCTTTTGCCATGGAGTCTTCTCTTCTCATGAGGTGGCCAAAGTATTGGAGTCTCAGCTTCAGGATCTGTCCTTCCAGTGAGCACTCAGGGCTGATTTCCTTCAGAATGGATCGGTTTGATCTTCTTGCAGTCCATGGGACTCCCAAGAGTCTCCTCCAGCACCATAATTCAAAAGCATCAATTCTTTGTCGATCAGCCTTCTTTATGGTCCAGCTCTCACTTCCATACATCACTACTGGGAAAACCATAGCTTTAACTATACGGACCTTTGTTGGCAAGGTGATGTCTCTGCTTTTTAAGATGCTGTCTAGGTTTGTCATTGCTTTTCTCCCAAGAAGCAGGCATCTTTTAATTTTGTGACCGCTAAACCTCTTAGTAGTGTTCAAAACCATTGGTAGGACCGAATATACAAAAGTGTTCATGCACAAAACAAAACCCGACGTAGAAATAACCATCCTACCCACAGAAGGATGAACAGTGTGTGTGTGTGTGTGTGAGAGAGAGAGAGACAACCAAAAACCAGACCATTCAACTAGACTGTTACACTTTGGACTATGATTGGAGGATTTCTCATTTGGCAAGGATAGAGCAAGGATGAAGAATCTTGGATCATCCAGATTTTGTTAGATTCCATTGCCCGTTGGCCCCAGCCAGAGCAGCCAGTGGTTAGGGGTGATGGGAGCGGTGGTCCAGAAACACAGGACCACAGAACTGTAAAGTTGGAAGGGATTCCTAGTTGTTATGTACTGAGTTGAATAGGATCCAAAAGGCAGCAGTCTGATTGGTCCACAGGAGCCACCCAATCCAGCTCCAGGTAGAAGGGAATCCGCAACTTGATTGTCCTACAGGAGAATCCCAGAATTAGCCAATCACGTGGGGCCCGTTGTGTAAATAATGTATATAAGGCAGACATTCTGGGGGAACTTCCATTCCTCCTCACCAATATGAGCTGAATAAAGAGCATGAAATCCACTCTCGATTCCGAGTATATTTCACTGGTGACGAGGATGGGATCCTGCTGAGCTGACCACCACACACAGCACCGCAGCACTGCCACCTGCCGCACCGCTGCCTCGCACCGTGTATCCAGGCTTCAGCTCCGGGACCAAGAAACTGAGAATGGCAACCGACAGCAGCTTCTCACCGTTCAACCCAGCATCAGGAGACTAGGAAGCGTACGCCTCCCATTTCACCTTCCCCCTAGAAGCCAAAGGGGTCACCAGCGAAGAAGACGCCAAGAAGAGGGCGATATTCTTCAGTGTCTGCGGAAAGGAGACATTCAAAATCTCCCGGGCTCTCCTTGCGCCTGAAGATGTCGCTACTGTTCCTTACAAAACAATAATGGAACGGCTGAAGGGGCACTTCTCGCCGCAGCCCTCGGTGGTGGCTCGTTGAAATGCCTTCTACGCAAAGTGGCAAGCCTCTGGGGAAACCATAACTGGGTTTGTGACCTCCCTCCACAATGCACAAACCCTTTGCCCAGTGAGGGACTCATATCCATCACCCTGAAATTAAGAACTGCAAGTTCTGCCTGTTGAGCTATCCCAGGCATCTGAAAGGCTGCGTATTCCCTGCTGTTGCCGTGGAGGATGCTGTGATACATCTCTTGGGTTGAGCAATGCAGCCACTTAGGTCAGCAAAATCTATGCCAGTTAATCAGGGCTGCAATTCTCTGTTCACTTACTAGCACTCAGCAGGACTTTCTTTCTGAGCAGGCCTGCTTTGGAGTGGGCTGCAGCCCTAGCAACTCTGCGTGCTAAACAATCTGACGCAGGATGGCCAAGCAGAGTTTACTAGCTGGTGATTCATTTGGCACCTCTGCATTTTGAGGAAGGTCAAGAGGCCCGGTGGTGGGCCGTATGCAGTGTGTGTTTCTACATGCTCCAGTCATAACAAAACTGCGCATTATTCACTGAGGATGTTGCCTGGATAAACATCATCACTGTAGCTGATGGGTTCGGGTGCCTGCAGGCAGGGACACTTGTCAGTTCATGTTTGCAGGATATTAAATAGCCCATACATTTCTCATAGAGATTCCCTCCCTGCCCCATGTCCCCACATTTTAACAACACTGGGGTCATTTCTGGGCTGTGTTGGAGCAGATTCTTGCTTTACTTCCATTAAAGGGGATATTCCGCCACAATTCTCTGCCCTGGATTCATAATGTGCTAATTGCAAGGATGCGGGTGGTGCTGTGGTCTAAACCACTAAGCCTCTACGGCTTGATGATCAGAAGGTTGGCAGTTCGAATCCCTGCAACGGGGTGAGCTCCCGTTGTTCAGTCCCAGCTCCTGCCAACCTAGCAGTTCGAAAGCACGTCAAAGTGCAAGTAGATAAATAGGTACCGCCCTGGCAGGAAGGTAAACAGCATTTCTGTGCACTCTGGTTTCCGTCACGGTGTCCCGTTGTGCCAAAAGTGGTTTAATCATGCTGGCCACATGACCTGGAAAACTGTCTGTGGACAAACACCGGCTCCTTCGGCCTGAAAGCGAGATGAGCGCTGCAACCCCATAGTCGCCTTTGACTGGACTTAACCGTCCAGGGGTCCTTTACCTTAATTGCAAGGGGTTCCTACGTTTTGTCAGGTATCCCATTGTGTAAAAGAAAAGAGAGAAATATGAAATGATTGCTGCTATTGTTCCTGAGGGGATTTTTCACACTTGCAGCAGGTTTCACCCAAATACTTCCACCGACCTCTTACCCTGTAACTAATTTATCTCATAGACTTTGCTATTGTTTATGATTGCTAGGGAAACATTGGATTGCTGCCTGGTGATATTGATTTACTTTGGTTACAGACTGGTATCCATTTGAAGCTAACATGACTGGAACAATTAATTGGAATATTTTTTTCATATTGTGGTGTACTGAAAACCATTATCACCATCTCACCACAGGGCATAATCTTATCTCCAGGGCTATTTAATATCTATATGAAACTGCTGGGAGTAGTCATTATGAGTTTTGGAGCAAAGTGCCATCTGAATTGAGAGAGGCCATGTAGTTCATGGGCCAGAGCCTGGATGCAGTGGTGAGATGGAGGAGGAAAACTAAGCTGAGCTTGAATCCTGCCAAGATGGAGGTGCAGGGGGTGAAGAGAGAAGAAGAAGAGTTCGGATTTGATATCCCGCTTTATCACTACCCGAAGGAGTCTCAAAGCGGCTAACATTCTCCTTTCCCTTCCTCCCCCAAAACAAACACTCTGTGAGGTGAGTGGGGCTGAGAGACTTCAGAGAAGTGTGACTGGCCCAAGGTCACCCAGCAGCTGCATGTGGAGGAGCGGAGACTCGAACCCGGTTCACCAGATAACGAGTCCACCGCTCTTAACCACTACACCACACTGGCTCATGTCCGAGAAATTGGTCAGTTGCACTTCCTCTGAAATAGCAGCCTGGCAGTCTGGGGGTGCTGCTGGATCCAACTTGGTCAACGGAAACCCAGGTGGCTTCCGTGGCTGGCAGACCTTTTCCCAGCTGCCACAGCTACAAGAATTCCTGGCTCGGAATTGCTTGGCCACAGCAAATCATGCATTGGTTGCTTCAAGACTATATTACTGCAAAGCAGTCTATGTGGGGCTTCCCTTGTGTCCCAACTGGCACCCAGACCGATCAAATGCCTGCATTTTATAGTTCTCTGTTAATGAATAATCCATCACAGCGGGTCCTAAGGCACAAGCGATCAGTGGCAAAACTCCCTTCTAATGAGCTGCCCAAGCAGATCGTTACTGGGAGTGCTGTTTTTCTAGAAAAAGAGGCGCCGGAACTCACCATGAACGCCTCCCTTGTTCTCTTACAATGGCAATGGTGCTCACCTGAGAGGTGACGGAACTGAGTTCCGGTGAGTTCTGACTGGAAAAAAAGCCCTGGACTGATCATTTGTACCAGTCATAGGAAGCTGGAGGGACAGAGAATTCCTGCCAACCCCCCCCCCCCACTTAAAAACCCTTAGCTGACATGTTCCATTCAGGTAGACGTTGTTGTTGTTGTTCCACTCATAGCATCTTAGAATTGTAGAACTGGAAGGGACCCTGAGGGTAATCTTGTCCAACCCCCTGCAGTGCGAGAATTTCAACTAAAACATCTGTGACAGATATAATAATAATAATAATAATAATAATAATAATAATAATAATAATTTATTTATACCCTGCCCATCTGGCTGAGTTTCCCCAGCCACTCTGGGCGGCTCCCAATCAAGTGTTAAAAACAGTACAGCGTTACATATTAAAAACTTCCCTGAACAGGGCAGCCTTAAGATGTATTCTGAATGCCCATCCAACTTTCCAGTCACACCTTGTATAATCTTAAAGCAATAAAATCTAAAAGATTTTTTTTTTAAGTATAGATGTACTTTATACTTTAGTTTAAAACACCCCAACATTTCATCTGGATCAATACTAGCTTAACTTGTAACTACGCATTAATTACAAGTGATCTGCTTTGTCTCAGGACATTCGGAGAGGTAAATCTCCATCCTTGGGTTTATTTTTACACATACTTGGGTAATCACGAGATAACAGAGGAAGGCATCACTCACCTCAACCCTGGAGAGCCTAGCTCATGTTTCATTAAGCCCCTTAATCTTGGCATTCCAGTTTAATCAAACAGAAACAGAGGGAGCGCGCCAAATCAAGAGAGAGAGTCAGAGAATCATAAAACTGTAGAATTGGAAGGGACCCCAAGGATGTCAAAGAATTGGCATAATAAGGTCTGATACTGGATTATTTATTGAAATAAAATTAATGAAAAAAATAGGGAGAGTTTTCTCTGGATTTAAAGAGCCCTGGGCCAGGAATCAGAAACCCCACAAGGATGTAGGCAATAGATGAAGAAGCAGAAGGAAACCTACCTGTACTCCAGTTTTTACCAAAACTAAAAGGTAGAACGCAGGTGGCGCTGTGGGGACGCAGGTGGCGCTGTGGGTTAAAGCCTCAGCGCCTAGGACTTGCCGATTGAAAGGTCGGCGGTTCGAATCCCCGCGGCGGGGTGCGCTCCCGCTGCTCGGTCCCAGCGCCTGCCAACCTAGCAGTTCGAAAGCACCTCCGGGTGCAAGTAGATAAATAGGGACCGCTTACCAGCGGGAAGGTAAACGGCGTTTCCGTGTGCGGCTCTGGCTCGCCAGATGCAGCTTTGTCACGCTGGCCACGTGACCCGGAAGTGTCTCCGGACAGCGCTGGCCCCTGGCCTCTTAAGTGAGATGGGCGCACAACCCCAGAGTCTGTCAAGACTGGCCCGTACGGGCAGGGGTACCTCTACCTTTACCTAAAAGGTAGAATAACCATAACCATACGAGGATGAAGCTCAAGATGATGGTGGTGATTTTTTAAAAGGCTTCAATATACTCTTCTCTCCCCCCAAAAGGTTGATTCTGTAATCTTTGGCAAGGCACTAAAAGTTCCAGCCATTCATGACCTTTAGAATGAAGCAGACCTCAGAGATTCATTTGTTTTAATTGTTCTTGTTTATTTGGAATGTGGAGAGGGTCGGGGGGAGACGCCGACATTGTTTTGGTCTACGGATTCGCTTACTAGGTGCCCTGTTGTCTTCCCAACCCAAACCTGATGAGATGTATTTCTGTTATTTCTATAACTGCATCTGTCAGAGCTGCCCCTAGGTCCCAGCTCACAGAGGACCAACGCTAGGCTGTCGTTATGTACAAAAGTCTTTATTGAGGTTCAGTTTCCATTTCAAAGCCGCAGCGCGCAGCTCTACGTCTTACACCCTAGACCGGCGAAGTACCGTCTGAGTCTCCTCCCCTATGACACCAGTTTAAGATCCTAGCCCTGCTCCACCTTTTACGCTGCTCTCTCCTCCTCTGGGTCCTCCTGCCCGCTGGGGCATTGCCCTTTCTGGACTCTTCCAACGCTGAGTCGCTTAGCTCCTCCCCCTCCCTCCGGCGGGCTTTAGGACCCGGTTCCCAATCCTCATTCTCTGCTGTCCCGCGCTCCTGTACATTTGAACTTGCCTCTCGCGCCAACCCAGTGACCTTCCTCCTGACCGTTACACTACTTCTGTCACTGCTTCCCTCTTCCGGGATACTGGCCGGATCTGACCTCCCCTCCGTTGTCTGACTCTCCGATGGAGGTGTGGTCAGCCCTGCCTTATCTTCTCTCCCTGGTGGGGAATGCACTGGCCCCGATCCTTGGGACTCTTCCCCCCCACTCTGCTCTGGTGGGGAAGCTGGTCCTGATTTCCAGCTACTGCTCTGGGAGTCCCTGCTGCCCCCTTGCTCCTGGGGCGTTCAACTTGGGAACCCCCTACCCCTGGCCACTGGCGCCCCCTTCTGTGAATCTTCCGATTCGCTGGAGAGGCTCATGGAATCCCTCGGTCCACTGTCCTCTTCTCCTACGCTCCCCTCGGATTCTTCCCCTTCGCTCTCCATCTCCTCTCTTCCCTGTGCCTCTGCTCCTGAACCCCTGACAGCATCTATGCATATAAATTGGCATAAGGACCAGGGCATTTTTTTCCCAGCTGGAACTCGCTGGAACTCAGTACCGGTACATCTCGGGTGGGCGCCATTGCCATTATGAGAGAACAAGGGAGACGTTCACAGTGCCTTCTGGCACCTCTTTCTCTAGAAAAATAGCACTGGCTAAGGACCTGTGGTGCAAATGGGTCTCTACAGCCACAGCAGACGCTGTGACTCTCCAACAGCCTTGAAATTTCCTATCCAATGTGGGCAGCAGGCTGAGCAGATGAAAAGGTGTGCCGAATCTGTGAAGAGTAGGGCACCCAAGGAAGAGAGCCACTGACCTTATCTCCTCCCCTGCAGACCCACTTGATCACTCTGATTGACCCTTTCATCTTCCCACACACCCCACTTATTCACATCCCAAACAACCCACCCCTCTCTCTCAATCCATCACATTCACTTAACTCGTGAAACAGAGATTAGATTTTATGATAAAAGCATCATGCATCCTGAACCACCCGGTTGTCCCAACTGAAGTCAGATCTACCACATCACACTGGTCAGTGTGATGCAGCAGCAAGCATGCTGGACATGTGTTGCGAAATCTGGGTTCAAATCTCCACACAACTGCAATGCACTGAACGTAGAGACCAATTGCCCTCGCTCAGTTCAACTAATCCCACAGGAAACCAATGTAGCTGTTGTTCCACTGAAATTCTTCACTTTCCCCCCTTGCAAAACACTGATATCACAGGCTTTGAATGGAGTTAGCCACTTCACTCAGAAAAAGTCAATTGTTGCTTTTGCTTTTGCATGGAGGTTTAAAACCCAGCAGTGAAGATGTGGTGTGTTTTGTTCTGGATGTCAGGTCTGGTTTATTGAGGACCTGAAGTCAAGCTTTGGTTAGTAACTGGATCTGGATCCTGTGCACAGTGTAAATCCCATCAACTCAATGAGATTTAAGAAGCCCAGTTGTGCAGGAGTATGTCCTGGTTTTCAGATGTTTGAATGAGTTGATAGCTAGATGTATCAATGGAGCATGCAGATGCTCTTTGTCTTCCAGCTGTGCCCCAGCAAGCCCTTTCTTGTGATAAGGATGGCGTTAAAAGCAAGGTTTCCTAAACTAGTATCGTCTTCCAGGTGTTGCTAGACTACAACTCCCATCATCACTCCCTGGCTGGGGCTAGTGGGTATCTGATAGTATCTGGAGGGCACAAGGCTGGGAAAGTCTGACTTAAAGAGAATTTAGACAAACTCATGAAGTTCTCAATAGCCATGATAGTTAAATGGAAGAAGAAGGAGAAGAGGAGGAGGAGGAGGAGGAGTTTGGATTTGATATCCCACTTTATCACTATCCTAAGGAGTCTCAAAGCGGCTAACAATCTCCTTTCCCTTCTTCCCCCACAACAAACCCTCTGTGAGGTGAGTGGGGCTGAGAGACTTCAGAAAAGTGTGACTAGCCCAAGGTCACCCAGCAGCTGCATGTGGAGGAGCGGGGAAGCGAACCCGGTTCACCAAATTATGAGTCCACTGCTCTTAACCACTACACCACATGCAGAAGTATGCCTCTGAATACCAGAATCTGGGGACAAACAACTTGAAGAGGGCTGTTTCCTCTGTTCCCTGTAGGAGATATGATAGCCATCTTCAAAGATCTAAAGGGGTGTCCTATGGATGATGAAGCAAGCTTGTTTTCTCCTGCTCAGGAGGGTAGGAACTGAACCTATCGCCGAGAAATGAGATTCTGATGAAACACCAGGAAGAACTTTCAGGTGCTAAGAGCTGCTCAGCAGTGGAACAGACCACCTTGAAAGGTGATGGACTCTCCTTCCATGGAGGTTTTGAAGCAGAGGTTGGATGACCACCCGTCATAGATGCTTTAGTTGAGATTCCTGCATTGCAGAGGGTTGGACCAGATGACCCTCAGGATGCCTTCGAACTCTACAATTCTATGATGCCATCTTCCTATGACCAGTAGTGATGTATGGAAGTGAGAGCTGGGCCATAAAGAAGGCTGATTGCCGAAGAATTGATGCTTTTGAATTCTGGTGCTGGAGGAGACTCTTGAGAGTCCCATGGACTGCAAGAAGATCAAACCTATCCATTCTGAAGGAAATCAGCCCTGAGTGCTCACTGGAAGGACAGATCCTGGAGCTGAGGCTCCAATACTTTGGCCACCTCATGAGAAGAGAAGACTCTTTGGAAAAGACCCTGATGTTGGGAAAGACTGAGGACACAAGGAGAAGGGGACGACAGAGGATGAGATGGTTGGGCAGTGTTCTTGAAGCTACCAGCATGAGTTTGACCGAGCTGTGGGAGGCAGTGGAAGACAGGAGTGCCTGGTGTGCTCTGGTCCATGGGGTCACGAAGAGTCGGACACGACTAAACAACTAAACAACAACAACATCTTCCTATG
This sequence comes from Podarcis cretensis, assembly GCF_951804945.1. Lineage (NCBI taxonomy): Eukaryota > Metazoa > Chordata > Lepidosauria > Squamata > Lacertidae > Podarcis > Podarcis cretensis. The sequence goes on from NC_137182.1 coordinate 13,753,170, forward strand.
ATGCTCATTTACACAGCTGGTAGCTCTTGAACAAGATCTACAGCTAGAGGGAGACCCAGAACCTTTGCCCTCCAGTTTGTTGAGTGCAACAGTGAGGCCAACCTGTGAGCTTTCATCTATGGGGATGCCTCCTTGAGGCCCTTTGAAACATTCAGGCAGGACTTGGATAGGCAAGTTGAGATTTGTCTCATCGTTGAGAGCTTTTCAAAATGCCAAACAAACATATGTATTATATAAGGGAAGCAAAGGAGCCTCTCTGCCCGCGGAAAAGTGATGATGACAGGCTGGGTGAAGAGGAAGAAGTGTCAGGAATTTGGGATGACTAAGTGGTAATTTTCCTTGGGAACTGGCCTCACCGGTTTGTTGGCTCTAGCTTTCGCTAGGACTGGGAGAGCTCTCTTGCCGTGGGTTCCCACAATACCTTCCGGTTTTCCTCTGTGTGGCTTTTCTCGCGATGCAGAGCAGCTCCTCTTCAAAGAAGTGTGGTCCGAAAAAGCAAAGAAATGGGGCACATTGCCCACAAAGAGAACACACATTTGCTTCAAAGCTGGCATATGCTAACAATGACTAGGTCTAGAGGCAAATATAGAGATAATTGCTCTAAGATCAAACCTATCCATTCTGAAGGAAATCAGCCCTGAGTGCTCACTGGAAGGACAGATCGTGAAGCTGAGACTCCAATACTTTGGCCACCTCATGAGAAGAGAAGACTCCCTGGAAAAGACCCTGATGTTGGGAAAGATGGAGGGCACAAGGAGAAGGGGACGACAGAGGACGAGATGGTTGGACAGTGTTCTCGAAGCTACCAGCATGAGTTTGACCAAACTGCGGGAGGCAGTGGAAGGCAGGAGTGCCTGGCGTGCTCTGGTCCATGGGGTCACGAAGAGCCGGACACAACTAAATGACTAAACAACACAACAACAACAACAACAACAACAACAACAACAACAACAACAAATGGAAAGAATAGATCTCATTGTAGTAGTCTTCATGCTTGCTCAGTTTGCTGTCCAGGATTTAACTTCTTGGCTCCTGCTCTGCCTTTATGCCTCTCTGTCTAGAGCAGCCTTTCTCAACCTGTGGGTCCCCAGATGTGGTTGGACTACAACTCCCATCACCCCTAGCTAGCAAGGCCAGAGCTCAGGGATGATGGGAGTTGTAGTCCAACAACATCTGGGGACCCACAGGTTGAGAAAGGCTGGTCTAGAGGATTTGGACCAGAGAGCCCATCAAAACAAGAATTGTCCTCTGACAGCTCTTCAAACAGAAGCGTGTCCTTTGTAAAGTAGGACTTACAGTATGGTCACCCTGCTTGAAAGCTGGCCTTTGGGAAACTGGTGGAATACGCTAAATTAGACAGTCTCTCGGAAAGGATTAAAGATAAGTCAAAGCAGGAGTTCATTTCAAACTGGGAACCTTTAAGGAATTACCTAAAGAATAATTGTTGTAACCTGAATACGGTAATAGCCTTTGAGCAATCTCTGTGAATAATTTAAATTAAAAGAGGAAAATAGGAATATATAAATATTTTTATTGGCAATATATAGTCAAGTTGAGGCAATAGGTTGATTAGAGTGGAATACAAATTGGGAAAGGACAGGTATATGTATCAAGTATATGTATCAAATGTATAGCAGGAAGACCGATATTATTTTGTTGGAGTGTGTTTCGGGAAAAAAAACTTTTTTAATGTATAATAAGACGCGGGTGGTGCTGTGGGTTACACCACAGAGCCTAGGACTTGCTGATCAGAAGGTTGGCGGTTCGAATCCCTGCAACGGGGTGAGCTCCCGTTGTTCAGTCCCTGCTCCTGCCAACTTAGCAGTTCGAAAGCACATCAAAGTGCAAGTAGATAAATAGGGACCGCTCTGGCGGGAAGGTAAACGGCGTTTCCGGGCGCTGCTCTGGTTCGCCAGAAGCAGCTTAGTCATGCTGGCCACCTGACCCGGACCTAATGGTCAGGGGTCCCTTTACCTTTACCTAAGGAAGATATGTCTTTGATGTATCAATGCAAGTATGGAAAATAAAGCCAGAAAGAAAGAAAGAAAGAAAGAAAGAAAGAAAGAAAGAAAGAAAGAAAGAAAGAAAGAAAGGAAGAAAGGAAGGAAGGAAGAAAGAAAGCTGGCCTTTGGGCTTCTGTGACATTAGTTAGCTGGAGCTGACCCCCAGACCTCATTTCCCTATGAGTGGAGCTAGCAGTGACATAGGGAAATTCAGTACTTGCATCACACAAGTGATATGGCTGTCATTCCCTATGCACTTCTATTTGTTTATGCTTGTTTCATCTTCATCATCTTGGCTCAGAAAAGAAGTCATATGAAATGGAATGTTTTTCCACTCCACCCCAGAGTCCCAGACCTGAAGTGCAGTGGGCAGTTGGGTACCATGTTGACTAGGCAATGACAGAATCCCAATCCAGGCTGGCCAATCCAGCAACTCCCTACACTGGGAATGGGGAACTTGTGGCCTTTTTGACATTGGTGGACTACAACTCCCATCAGCCCCAAGCACTGCCCATGTGGCTGGAGCTGATGGGACTCCAGCAGCACTAATAATAATAATAATAATAATAATAATAATAATAATAATAATAATAATTTATTATTTATACTCTGCCCTTCTGGCTGGGCTTCCCCAGCCACTTTGGGCGGCTTCCAACCAAGTATTAAAATACAGTAATACATCAAACATTAAAAGCTTCCCTAAACAGGGCTGCCTTCAGATGTCTTCTAAAAGTTTGGTAGTTGTTGTTCTCTTTGACATCTGATGGGAGGGCGTTCCACAGGGCGGGTGCCACTACCGAGAAGGCCCTCTGCCTGGTTCCCTGTAATTTGGCTTCTCGCAGTGAGGGAACCACCAGAAGACCCCCGGCGCTGGACCTCAGTGTCCAGGTACAATGATGGGGGTGGAGACGCTCCTTCAGATATACTGGACCAAGGCCATTTAGGGCTTTAAAGGTCAGCACCAACACTTTGAATTGTGCTCAGAAACGCCCCACGTTCCCCTTCCTTGTCCTACAAAATTGCTTCAGCTGATGTTACATGCCTGATCCCCTTGGGTTCTTGCTGTGGATTCTGGACCTGGTCCAAGCCCAGCATGTGATCTAGCCTCAGTGATCATCCCTCCTCACGGGACAGGCTCACATGGAGAAAGGCACTCAAGGTATGTAGGTCCCAGGCGATGCCCCAAGCCAGAGGCAGTGTTTGTTTTGCCTGGTAACAGGCAGTTAGATAATGAAAAGGTTTTGCCAGTTAGTAGATTACCCTCTCCACGTTACTAATTGGACACACCTAATGTTATTACAGTTATTGCTAATCATTTATATGCTGACAGTGCCTAAAGTCAAAATCAGAGATATTTTTGGCGTTAGGACAGAACTGGAGAAAAGAACAGCCATTTTCACTGCCCTCGACAAAAGTATTTACAGGCTGGCTATCAGAAAACGCTAGCCAATCCTCATGCTTTCTATTGTACTTCTCTTATTGCCTGTTCTGCCTTCATTATCTCTGCACAGGCCTGGTTGTAATCCGGATCAAATGGACTGAGTTTCAGAAATGCATTCAATGGATGCCAGTGTAATAAACAAAAATCTGCCCTTATTCCCTTATGGGGGACACAAGATCCCTTATAGAGTCCTTTGTAGGTTCTCCATCGGTCAAAGAAAATAACAGAGGCCAACCAGAGAATATTGAGAAGCAAAGCAGCTCGTAAGCCTGATCTTTATTGACTGCTGCAACAGGGTGCTCCCCCACACGCAGAAGAGGAGGACCCAGAACCAAGGTGTGCCTGCCCTTATATAGACATTTTAAATTGCCCGCCCTGCAGTCCAAGACCACCCCCAGATACATCATACTTACATCACAGAAAAGGCGGTCTACACCAGAAATCTGAGTGCGTTGTTTATCTGCTGTCTGGCAGGTTACCTGTTAATGGTCACTTGATTGGATTACCTGGGGAGCCTGGCCAGTTTTTTTTAATGATAAATACTTAGTTCCTGAGCCAGGTCACAGGCTCACCCTATTCATACACAGACATACCCTTAAGACAGGATTTGTGAAGGCAAAGACAATGGGGAGGCTTTTCCATTTTCCTTCGACCTTGTAGAGAAATATTTGAGGTCAATTTGGGAGGGACAAAATGGTTTCAGGATTTTTTCTGTGGGGCTTCAGACATGTGGTTTATATATCTATGTATGTGCTATGTATATATGACCTTAAATTTTTTATTTCACCTGGGAAGTACAAACAGCTCTCAAGTGTTCACACAAGGTAGTTAGGATTTGTCACAGCCAGGGATGTAGTTCCTTTAGGCCAGATGTTGCAGATGTTGCTGAACCACATCTCCCATCAGCCCTAGCAAACACAGCCAATGGCCATCAGTGATGGAAATTGTAATTAAGAATGGGTGGAGATGGCTGGATTTGTCACTGTTGTGTTACAGTGGTTTTCCCCAGCATTGGGCATATCCTGCCATCTTCTGTTTTGTTTCCTGTCCCAGGCTTAAAGTAAAACTAGTTGGGGGCAGACGGCTTTGACGCTGGGCGACGAATAGTAATGGCAGCATTGTAAATAGTGACAAATATAGGATTATGACAACCGTCATGTAATAGGTGATCATACCACCATCAGGAGAACTGAATACAATAACGCTGTTTTTGAAAATCACCATACCAGGCTGAGATCATTCAAACATGAAATGTCAACTCCAGCAGACCCAATCTGAGTTAGGGTAATATGTTCAAAAGATGAACAGGTACAGGGCGGCAAACTACATCCCTAGCGGTAGTGTGCATGTCTTGCAAGCAACTGATCCCAGATCCTAGATCCAGTGTCTGGCATCTCCAGCTAAAGTGATCAGGTAGCAGGTGATATGAAAGAGTTGAGCCTGAGATCCTGGAGAGCTTCTGTTAACCAGAGAAGACAATACCGGGTGATTGATGAGTACAGAATGTCCTGAGGGATGAATTAACTCTTAATTGTCAAAAGTGCACTTACAAACTAGGGGAATGCATGTCCATCAGTCCCACCTCTCTCAGCTGCCCCTAGGTGTGTACTTGATGAAGCAGTTGCTGCAACAGAGAAACCCCATCCCTGACCTTGGCTTATGTATCTTCCCTATATTGGGTGCGGATGGCGCTGTGCTCTAAACCACTGAGCCTCTTGGGCTTGCTAATCGGAAAGTCAGCTGTTCAAATCCCCGCGACGGAGTGAGCTCCCATTGCTCTGTCCCAGCTCCTGCCAACCTAGCAGTTCGAAAGCATACCAGTGCAAGTAGAAAAATAGGTACCACTGTGGCAGGAAGGTAAACAGCATTTCCATGCACTCTGGCTTCTGTCACGGTGTCCTGTTGTGCCAGAAGCGGTTTAGTCATGCTGGCCACATGACCTGGAAAGCTGTCTGTGGACAAACGCCGGCTCCCTTGGCCTGAAAGCAAGATGAGCGCCACAACCCCATAGTTGCCTTTGACTGGACTTAACCGTCCAGGGGTCCTTACCTTTACCTATCTCCCCTATTCAAGTTGCATGCAAGCAGGCAAAGACTGCCTGTTTCTGCTCCTTCCACTTCCTCCTCTTCTTTTTTTTAAAAATAATAATAATTTTTATTAGTTTCCACTGCAATCCAATAATAGCCTCATTGTAACAATACCAATTTATAATACAATTATCAATACCAATCGTTCAAATACCAAATTATATAATTTAGATAAAGTGGGGCCCCGCGTGCTAGAATTGATGGCTTGATTATTTGCTTTATTTCTGCGTTCCAAAACCTTACTAATTTCCATTACACTCCAGTCATAATAACAATCCCTTATACAACCATTGCAATATTCGTGTTGACACATTCATTGATTTATAAAGCTACAAGTGAGGCACTCAAACTATATCCTTGTTCTTCCTGTGTGTGGCAATTATTGCATGGACAGGCGGAGACACGCCCCCCCCAACCCCAGGTCGGCTCCTGTGTGGAATAAAGACACACGACACTGTGTTATGGGGTTAAAATTGGCCACAACTTTATTTAAGATTCAGATGTAGGGAGACCTTGGCTCAGGCATTGGGCGTTTATCCCTCCCAGTCCCCAGCTGCGCATCTGGGGAACATCAGGGTTATCCAGAATGAGTGGGGATTGGATTGGTTCTGGAGAACATCTGTCCAGCAGAAAGCCCGCCCCCCAATTCACTGCAACACTGGGGAGACCAATGACAGCCTCTCGGCGTATGGCCAATGACTCCCCTCAAAACAACCCCTTTAACGGGGAACCCTGGGAACGCTGCCACAGAGGGGGCATGGGTCACCGCTTCACACATACACACCCTTTTAGGGAAGACTAGAAGATTCCACCCAAGGCCTGGAACCGCCAAAGTTGTGACGTTTTGATACAGGGAAGGCAAAGCCTGCCAATGCAGGAAAATTCCTTTCCAGCCCTTTAACAACGACTGCATGATCACTGCAGATGGTGACAGCAGTCACGAAATTAAAAGATGCCTGCTTCTTGGGAGAAAAGCGATGACAAACCTAGACAGCATCTTAAAAGGCAGAGACATCACTTTGCCAACAAAGGTCCGTATAGTTTGAGCTATGGTTTTCCCAGCAGTGATGTATGGAAGTGAGAGCTGGACCATAAAGAAGGCTGATCGCCGAAGAATGGATGCTTTTGAATTATGGTGCTGGAGCAGACTCTTGAGAGTCCCATGGACTGCAAGAAGATCAAACCTCTCCATTCTTAAGGAAATCAGCCCTGAGTGCTCACTGGAAGGACAGATCCTGAAGCTGAGGCTCCAATACTTTGGCCACCTCATGAGAAGAGAAGACTCCCTGGGAAAGACCCTGATGTTGGGAAAGATGGAGGGCACAAGGAGAAGGGGATGACAGAGGATGAGATGGTTGGGTGGTGTTCTTGAAGCTACCAGCATGAGTTTGACCAAACTGTGGGAGGCAGTGGAAGACAGGAGTGCCTGGCGTGCTCTGGTCCAAGGGGTCACAAAGAGTCGGACATGACTAAACGACTAAACAACAACAACAACAACCAACAAAGGAAACATCCTATATTCTAAAAGTGAATCTTGCTTTCCATTTCACATTATTAGTTTTGAATGGGGAAATTGGGCAAAGTCTGAAGATCTATGGATATTTACTTCAGCTCCATGGTTACAGTTAGGAAACGCAACAAGGGATGGGACTACCCAAATGCGGTAAGGGTTTGACTCACCTGCAAAGCCTACGAAAGGACGCTTCATCCACCCCAGAGCCATCTGAGTTGATGCAAATCTATGCATGTGGAGATAGCAGTAGACTGATAACCACAGAACTGGAGCACCCTGGACTTAAATTGGGACCGGCCTGTTCCACCTACATTGTTGCAAGGTGCTGCTGAGGAGATGTTGGCATACACCACCCCCTAGGTTCCTTCATCGCTCTAGGGGTGAGACACCAACCCAACCATTTTGTGGTTCCTCTCAGGTGCCAACATGTCTTGGGCCAGCCCTGGGTACAGTCCTTTTTGAGATGAATGTTAAGAACATAGGCAGAGCTCTGTTGGGTCAGACCAGCAGCTTCCAGGTGCCCATGAGAAGCCAACAAGCATGACCTGAGAACAAAAACCCTCTACCCCTCATTTTCCCCAGTAATGGGCATACTACCTTTGATACTGCTGGTACGATGACTAAGTGTCATGGACTGGTTGGAAGCAGAGGAATGGTGGGAGGAACCAGCTGGGGAACCACCAAGGGAAGAAGGTTCAGAGCCTGGGGACTGGTGGTGAGATGATGATGAGTGGTCACACTGGGAAGAGGGGGAGTCAGAAGCTGAAGGAGTAACAGGGCTTAGTTTGCAAGAGAGGATCTGCGGCAGAGAGAAGTCCAGAAAAGTCAAAACCGGTGAGTGAGAGGGAGGCGAAGAGGCAGAAGAGTTTGGATTTGGATTTGATATCCCGCTTTATCACTACCCGAAGGAGTCTCAAAGCGGCTAACATTCTCCTTTCCCTTCCTCCCCCACAACAAACACTGTGAGGTGAATGGGGCCAAGAGACTTCAGAGAAGTGTGACTAGCCCAAGGTCACCCAGCAGCTGCATGTGGAGGAGCGGAGACGCGAACCCCGTTCACCAGATTACGAGTCCACCGCTCTTAACCACTACACCGCACTGGCTCCAGTGGGCAGAGATGAGTCAGGCTGGTAAAGTGTCTCCCCCTCTTGCTGCAACAAGCTCCCCTCCTCACTTGTCTCCCAGACCAGAAGAGGGCTGAAATGGGTGGAGCAGTGGCACGCTGCACGCAGGCGCAGTCTCTGATTGCTTGAGGAAAGCCTCAGAGAAGAGGGGACTTAGACGGTTGTGGGGAGGTGGGAACATTCAGTCTCGGCAACCAATTCATAGGATCAGACCTACCTGAGAAGAGCTGCTGCGCTCATTAGGCCTGACGCTCGGCCAAGTCTTCAAAGATTGTGTTTTTGCTAATAAAGAGTTAGCTCCAACTTTGAGCAGTGTGATTTACTGCCGGCTCGCTCTTTGACAATAGCCTTATCTGCCATAAAATGGTTGTTGCCATGGGAATTGCTCAAGAGAACTTCCTAATGGATTGGTTCCCATATTCCAAATCCCATTGTTATGTGCTGAGTTGAATAGGATCAAAATGCAGCAATCTGATTGGTCCTAGAACAATGCAGCAGTATGACTGGTCTGCAGGAGCCACCCAATCCGGCTCCAGATGGAAGTGAATCCACAACCTGATTGGCCTACAGGAGAATCTTGGAATTAGCCAATCACGTGCAGCCCATTGTGTAAATAATGTATATAAAGCAGATACTTTGGGGGAACTTTCATTCCTCCTCACCACTATGAGCTGAATAAAGAGCATGAAATCCACTCTCGACTCCGAGTATATTTCACCCATATTCTTCAGTATTGCTGCCATTAATAATACCCACCTCATCGAGTGGTTACCTGATCTCACCTGGCTATCAGTACAGCTAAGCTTCCCCTGTGACTGCCGAGGGATGGAAAGAGCTGCCACTTTTTTCAATTTCTCATTCTTCAAAGCTTAAATTCATTTTTGCAGCCATTTGCAAAAAAATAAAAATAATCCTCATGAAAACTCTTCAGCCTTTTAGTGCAAATTTCTCCCGATAAGCACATTTTTGCATACAGTTTTGATTAATGGTGAAGTCTGGGTAATAAATGATACATACAAAGCAGCTGGAAAACTGAAATTTGATTCGCAAATACCCCTAGGAACCCTAATTTTTAGAAATAACTATTTATACTAGAGGGCAATATACTCCACCAAAGAGGAATCCAAATTATACATAAGACAGGATGTTGAGCAGTGAACTCTGTTGCCTCCATATGTTTGAATCATCCTTGGATTCAGGGAGAAGAAATTTCCAAAAAATCCAGGAATGTACTAGTTGTGTTCTGCAACACAGAGAGTGGGTCCTTACAATCACCAAAAACCAGAAAAAGATGGCACGGATTTGCATTAAAATATGCATTGGTTAATTTATATGTGTATATGCAAGGGACACGTGTGGGTTAAACCACAGAGCCTAAGACTTGCCGATCAGAAGGTCGGTGGTTTGAATCCCTGCGACAGGGTGAGTTCCCATTGCTCGATCCCTGCTCCTGCCAACCTAGCAGTTGGAAAGCACGTCAAAGTGCAAGTAGATAAATAGGTACCGCTCTGGCGGGAAGGTAAACGGCTTTTCTGTGCGCTGCTGCGGTTCGCCAGAAGCGGCTTAGTCATGCTGGCCACATGACCCGGAAGCTGTATGCCGGCTCCCTCGGCCAGTAAAGCAAGATGAGCGCCGCAACCCCAGAGTCGGCCACGACTGGACCTAATGGTCAGGGGTCCCTTTACCTTTACCTATGCAAGTTTAAAATAATGACTACATTCTGGGTTACCTGTGTGCCTGCTGAGTTTTCTGGACAGGTATGAGCTGCTGATGGGCAACTTCGGACCCCTTTCTTTAGAGTTCCTTCTCTTTATTTTTATCCGACAGCCTTTCAGATGGAGAACTGTCCTCAGTAAGGTTGGCCACACCAAGGCGAAAGTTATATTGAGTTGCAACTACACACACACTCATGCAACCACAGTAAAAAAAAACCTGAGAGTCATTGAAGATTTGCTGTTTGTTAGCAACAAATGTCCAGATATTTAAAGTTCCATAGTAAAAAGTTAAAATTGTAAATTCAATAGCAGCAGGGACGTATTTTTTCTTTCTCTTGTCCTACTTCATAAACCACCATGTACATTGGTGCTGTTCTATAAACAATGACAGCTAAGAATATTGCCAAATCTTCCACTGTCACCAACACTCACAATTTCGTTAGAGGGGAATCACTGCTTAAGAGCGTCCGAGGTTTACAAACATAATGTGTTTCCTTTCCAAATGCATCATTTTAATGGCCACAAAGATCTCGTTCGATTAAAATAGAACCTTTACGGAAATCTGATTACACTTTCCTGACGCACTGCTCTTAGGAAACGGAATGCAAATCATAGCGTTCCTTTGATTATCACTTACATCACAAAGCGTGAGATGCCATCTGAATTGCAAATGTTGGAAGATTATGGGCACTTCATGGGGGATCTAAGCACAAAAATTGTGGGGGGTTTCGGCCTGCACTGTTTGGACCAGTTTGTAAACAGGATATTTAGAAACCGTAAACATCCTGTTAGAAATGTTTCCCGGCAAAAATCCAAGGCTCAAAATAAGCTGTTGGGAAGCGTGCCATGATGGAAATGAGGACGCTTACTTAAACATCAGTTTTCCGCGATCGTATTCCAAAGGTTATCTCTGATAAACGCCATATGGTGGGCCTCAAGCAAGTCGCATGGACGCTCTTAATAATATCTTCCTGCTATCTCTAGGTGTTTGCTACATCAGCTGAGCATTGCTCAAGCTTGCTAGGTTAGATCTTTCTCCTGATACAGCTCTAGGTTTCTTTTCATCTCTGGGGAGGTAAAAAACCTCTGCCTTGACCTGCGTTGCACTTACCACAAAGGAGCAGATGTGCTTCTTCCGGTGCTCAGATTGAATTGATTCTGTTTAGAAATGTCCACTGAAATGGAAGTGGTACATATATATCTGAACTGTGCTTGAAAGGAGTTCAGAGAATTGCCAGGTGAACTGAACAGGAATGTCAGGGAACTGCCATCAGTGCCGGAGGGAGAGAGCGGGCTCCGGAGGGGTCCCAGAGAGCGTCCCGGGATGGGGAGAGGCAGCCCATCTTCTGGGGAAGAGAATCAGCGTAGCACCAGTGGAGAAGGGGGGCAGATGGGGGAATCGGCGAGGCGGTCCCATGACTCCTTGCTGGGGACCAGCGGGGAGAGTAAGGGTCCTCCGCTGCCCACACCCTCCTTGCGCAGAAGGCTTCAAAGAGCTTCTTTGCTGGAAGAGGCTTAAGAAACGCCCACTGACGGATTCTGCCAGCGATTGAGACAGCCACGGGTGAGTGGCTGTCCGGACAGAAAAGGTTCACTCAGGCAACCCAGCCAGGTGTTGGCACCGGCTTACGCACGAGCAACCTCTAGAACCATTACAATGAATTAAGTTGGTTTTGGAATAGAACTTGGAACAATATCTTGTTCAATCCTCATGCTATTACGCAGTGGCGTAGCTACCCGCTCTGGTGCCTGGTGTGGGGGGGTGTCCTGCAGCCGGGGGCGGGGCAATCTGCCCATGAGGGCAGGGCAAGCCTCTCTGACGCTTGGAGCCCCTCCGCCGCCTCCCCCTCAGCTGTAGGGCGGACGCAAGTCCCACGCTGCCATATTAGGCAGCGCGGAACCTGCAGGCACCTAAGCCACCATGTCACTCCTTTTTTTATTTTTAGCAATTTCAACATAACAACTTATCAAAACATATCATATTCATTATTTCCCCCCTTTCCCCCCCTCTCTCCCCTCCTCCAGAGATTTCCCTCAGCTCCTCCCTCTGATTTCTCAACACATATTATTCTCTGCATGTTATAAAATTATACAAAGCCTTACATTATCTGTCTACCATGTTATCAGTCCATAAATTTGTGTACAGTGGTACCTCAGGTTACAGACGCTTCAGGTTACAGACTCCGCTAACCCAGAAATAGTACCTCGGGTTAAGAACTTTGCTTCAGGATGAGAACAGAAATCGTGCTCCGGTAGCAGCGGGAGGCCCCCATTAGCTAAAGCGGTACCTCAGGTTAAGAACAGTTTCAGGTTAAGAGCGGACCTCCAGAACGAATTAAGTTCTTAACCCGAGGTACCACTGTATGCTTATTCAAAACCAGGGAGTCCAATTCATTTTGTTGTGTTTTTAAATAATAGCCACCACGTCACTCCTAAAAAGTTTTGTGAGCCCAATTTTTTTTATAAAAACCTAATTTTGTCACCCCCCCTCAGTGATGACATTCAGGGTGGACCACCTCCCCCACCCCCCCTTCCTCCGCTACTGCTATTATGTGTGTGCCTCCCCCTCTTTAGACCAGAGGTTCCCAAGCTGATCCCAAAGAGATTCCTCCTTCCTTGGAGGTTTTTAAGCAGAGGTTGGGTGGCCATCTGTCATGGATGCTTTAGCTGAGATTCCTGCATTCCAGGGGGTTGGACTAGATGACCCTCGGGGTCCCTTCCAACTCTATGATTCTATGAAGAAGGGCCTCCTTCGTGTCCTCACCCAATATGCACGTGAGGGTGGTGGGACCAAGAGAAAGGCCTCCCTTGAAGACTTCAAAATACAGACAGGCCCATCTAGGGAGATACAGTCTTCCAGAATGCCTGGACCCAAACCTATAACCTCTAATTGCCTTTTTATTGGTTCTTTTGCAGCTTATCTTGTGTTTTATTGTACAGTGGTACCTCGGGTTACAAACACTTCAGGTTACAGACTCTGCTAACCCAGAAATAGTACCTTGGGTTAAGAACTTTGCTTCAGGATGAGAACAGAAATCGTGCGGTGGCATCGGGAGGCCCCATTAGCTAAAGTGGTACCTCAGGTTAAGGACAGTTTCAGGTTAAGAACAGACCTCCAGAATGAATTGGATTCTTAACCCGAGGTACCACTGTATTACCATTTGAATTCTGTGTGATGCAAATTGGAATACAATAAGACACAGTGTGAGAAATGAAGGAAGGAACAAAAACGCAATTAAAAACCATACAGCACCTAGCACAGCTCATCAGAATTGCTGCAACGGGAAGAAAAACCATTAAGGGATCCGCTATGACCACCTGCAATTTTCAAGTGGTCCATGGGAGGCGGGAGTTTGGGAACCTCTACTTTAGACTCTTCAGGCCTAAAAATAAGTTAAACAACTGACATTCCAGTCCGTGTGTGTTTTGATGTTTTCTTAGTCTTCTTAAGTATAGTTTATACTTCAGCACAGCAGCTTGTAAAATTCTGGTTGCTGTGGGTGGATTTGCCCAGGACTGTGAACTTTAGGGGGTAGGAGGTCACAGCAAGCCGAGGGACAGGCAACACAACTCAACCATAACGGCTTCCTATGGAGTTCTCGGGGCGAAGGACCTATTCACAAATATATCTGACTGCTCTGTCCTATCCTTTGGGTGGTGGTGGTGTTTTGGACCAAAAAGAGACTGGGGGTTTGGAAGTTGGCCAGGGCAACTGGGTGTGAGGTGACAAGAAAAGGGAGTCTTTAGAAAGGTGTGCTGGGAAGAAGAAGAAGCGGAGAAGAAAGACTGGGGTCATCCATCTTGGGCAGACTGGCTGAAGGCAGGCTGGGAGAGGTGTCTTGGACTGCAGGGCTGCCCCGCTGTGGCGGGACAGGACAAGCCCCTCTTGAAATGACCATTCTGTAAGAGCTGGACTCCCTCCATGCTGATTGAAGGTGTTGTTGTTGTTTAGTCATTTAGTCGTGTCCGATTCTTCGTGACCCTATGGACCAGAGCACACCAGGCACTCCTGTCTTCCACTGCCTCCTGCAGTTTGGTCAAACTCATGCTGGTAGCTTCGAGAACACTGTCCAACCACCTCGTCCTCTGTCATCCCCTTCTCCTTGTGCCCTCCATCTTTCCCAACTTCAGAGTCAACTTCAGAGTCAGGGTATTTTGCCAGGAAGTCTTCTCTTCTCATGAGGTGGCCAAAGTATTAGAGCCTCAGCTTCAGGATCTGTCCTTCCAGTGAGCACTCAGGGCTGATTTCCTTCAGAATGGATAGGTGTGATCTTCTTGCAGTCCATGGGACTCTCAAGAGTCTCCTCCAGCACCATAATTCAAAAGCATCAATTCTTCGGCGATCAGCCTTCTTTATGGTCCAGCTCTCACTTCCATACATCACTACTGGGAAAACCATAGCTTTAACTATACGGACCTTTGTTGGCAAGGTGATGTCTCTGCTTTTTAAGATGCTTTCTAGGTTTGTCATTGCTTTCCTCCCAAGAAGTAGGTGTCTTTTAATTTTGTGACTGCTGTCACCATCTGTACTGATCATGGAGCCCAAGAAAGTAAAATCTCTCACTGCCTCCATTTCTTCCCCTTATATTTGCCAGGAGGTGATGGGCCCAGTGGCCACAATCTTCATTTTTTTGATGTTGAGCTTCAGATCATATTTTGTGCTCTCCTCTTTCACCCTCATTAAAAGGTTCTTTAATTCCTCCTCACTTTCTGCCATCAAGGTTGTGTCATCTGCATATCTGAGGTTGTTGATATTTCTTCTGGCAATCTTAATTCCGGCTTGGGATTCATCCAGCCCAGCCTTTCGCATGATGCATTCTGCATATAAGTTGAATAAGCAGGGAGACAATATACAGCCTTGCCGTACTCCTTTCCCAATTTTGAACCAATCAGTTGTTCCATATCCAGTTCTAACTGTAGCTTCTTGTTCCACACAGAGATTTCTCAGGAGACAGATGAGTTATCCCATTTCTTTAATAGGTGAATAAACCACATTTCTTAAAGCTATGACAGTCTCTGCTGTGTCTGGAATCTTGCTACGTGTCCAGAGGAGGGCAACGAAAATGGTCAAAGGCCTGGAAACGATGCCTTATGAGGAACGGCTAAGGGAGCTGGGCATGTTTAGCCTGGAGAAGAGGAGGTTAAGGGGTGATATGATAGCCATGTTCAAATATATAAAAGGATGTCACATAGAGGAGGGAGAAAGGTTGTTTTCTGCTGCTCCAGAGAGGCGGACACGGAGCAATGGATCCAAACTACAAGAAAGAAGATTCCACCTAAACATTAGGAAGAACTTCCTGACAGTAAGAGCTGTTCGACAGTGGAATTTGCTGCCAAGGAGTGTGGTGGAGTCTCCTTCTTTGGAGGTCTTTAAGCAGAGGCTTGACAACCATATGTCAGGAGTGCTCTGATGGTGTTTCCTGCTTGGCAGGGGGTTGGACTCGATGGCCCTTGTGGTCTCTTCCAACTCTATGATTCTATGATTCTACCTCTCGGCAACTTCTGTAACTTCTGTAACAATAATCAGGGTCTGTGGGTCTGATAAGTGTTTGGATGGGATACCTCATAAGAACCAGGTGCCACCATAGGATGTATGATGGAAGGAAGATGGCATAGAAGCAGAAGAACAGAAATAAATGATCTGGCTGTTCAGACATCAGCTCTGGCTTTGTTTTGCCTTTCCTGTTTGAAGCAATGGATCAAAAGATCAACGTTCTTTTCTCTCTTTGGGGAAGAACATCTGCTATGGTCAAGCATCTGCTTTTGAACTCTACAAATTTTATCATTCTATAATCCCCGACATCTCCAGATAGGGACCCCGGACAGAAACCTAGCAAGCTTCAGCCAATCAGTGTAGACAATACTGAACTAGATGGACCAATGTTCTGATTCGGTATAAGACAGCTCCCTCTTTTTCTCTGTCTTCTCTACCTTCCGCTTTCTGGGCTTCCTCTGTTGACGTAGTCTGAACACGAAAGATGGGCTCTTTCAAACACAGAGGCACACGGAGGACGAGCAAGAAAGCCAGGGGCAACGGGGAGGACTTGCACAACGAGTCACCTTCGCTTTCTGTTATAACATGTTCCCTCTGGGGCGATATTGTTCATTGCGCAGGAAAAAAATACAGTTACGGACAGAGCTCCAGAAAGCCCAAACCTGTAAAAATGGAAAGCTAGATAAGGGAATCCTTTTCAGGTCCTGATGAAGTGACATTTTCAGCTCGGTCCTATGTAGATTTAGAGCCAAATGACACATTACACCTGGAAACCTATGACAGATAGAAATTTCTGGAACGACAATGGGATATCAGCTCCGCCCAACGCATGATGGGTAACAGCAACAACCGGGGGAAAGAAAGATATAACATCTTACAAGGACATCTTACAAACACCACAGACAGAATAACTGCCACACCCAGGAAGAACAAGGATATAGTTTGAGTGCCTCACTTGTCGCTTTATAAATCACTGAATGTGTCAACACGAATAGAAGTTATTAATATTGCAGTTGTTGTATAAGGGATTATTATTATGACTGGAATGTAATGGAAATTAGTAAGGTTTTGTAATGCAGAAATAAAGCAAATAAAGAAGCCATCAATTCTAGCACGCGGGGGGCCACTTTATCTAAATTACAGTAGTACCTTGGTTCTCAAACACCTTGGTACTCAAACAACTTGGAACCCAAACACTGCAAACCCAGAAGTAAGTATTCTGATTTCGGAAGCCGAATGTGCTCTGTTTTGAGTGTTACACTTCCAATTTGATTGTTATGCTGATGTTACGATTTGAGTGCCACACATCCATTTTGAGTGTTATGCTGAGATCTGTCTGTTTTTGCTATTTATTTTGCATTTTTGTTTTCGCTGCTCTTTTTTGTTTGTTTTTGTGACTGTGTGGAACCCAGTTCAGCTACTGATTGATTGATTGACTGATTGTGTGACTGCAGTACATTGTTCATTGCTTTCATTTTATGGATCGATGGTCTCGTTAGATAGTAAAATTCATGTTAGATTGCTGTTTTAGGGGTTGTTTTAAAAGCTGAGAACGGATTAATCCGTTTTGCATTACTTTCTATGGGAAAGCGTGCCTTGGTATTGGAACGCTTTGGTTTTGGAACGGACTTCCGGAATGGATTAAGTTTGAGAACCAAGGTACCACTGTACAGTGGTACCTCGAGTTACAAAGACCTCAGGTTACAAACGCTTCAGGTTACAAACTCCGCTAACCTGGAAGAGTTACCTTGAGTTGAGAACTTTGCCCCAGGATGAGAACGGAAATCGTGTGCCGGTGGCGCAGCAGCAGCAAGAGGCCCCATTAGCGAAAGAATGCCTCTAGTTAAGAACAGTTTCAGGTTAAGAACGGACCTCCGGAACGAATTAAGTTCGTAACTAGAGAGGTAACACTGTACTGACAGACACAGCAACTTAACTACAGTGGTACCTCGGGTTACATACGCTTCAGGTTACGTGCGCTTCAGGTTACAGACTCTGCTAACCCAGAAATAGTACCTCGGGTTAAGAACTTTGCTTCAGGATGAGAACAGAAATCAGGCTCTGGCAGCGCGGCAGCAGCAAGAGGCCCCATTAGCTAAAGTGGTGCTTCAGGTTAAGAACAGTTTCAGGTTAAGAACGGACCTCCAGAACGAATTAAGTACGTAACCAGAGGTACCACTGTAGATATTTTTCCTGGCTTTGTATCCCCTGTCCAAATTCCAGCCCAGCTGAGGCATCTAATCATAAGCTTGCATTTTTATTAAAGCTTATATGTTTAATCAGGGCTTGTATTTTAAGAATGAGCTTAAAAATGTTCTGTTTCATGCCAGGCAGAAGACCAGCTGCCTAAAAACCTTGGCAAGATGTTTTTACTCCTAGACAAGGGGCCCCCCTGATTTATAGCAGAAAACAACTCTCAAAGTCGTAAAAAGGGAATTACAGGCTGACAGCCAAGGTTACACTGACCCTACAAATTAAGGGTTGATAAATAGTAAAATGAGCCATATCTTCTTCCTAAGGTTAAAAAGGTCAAGAGCAGTGAAAAAGCATCTAGCTGGCAGAAAGAGAACATTTTTGGGAAGTCTTTTCTAAAGCTGTTTCTTTCTTAAACTAAGATCCTTTTAAGATTTCTTTTCCTTTTAAAAGGTTGTTTATGTATTAAATATATTAGTTTAAATATAATTATGCAAAGGATTTAAGAAATGCTAGATTCTTATTTCATATAGTTGTAAGAGTTGTAACTATCCTGAAATTAAGTCAGCCACCAGCCCCCCTTGCCAGACAGAAGACGCCAATCGAGCACTCCTGATATATGGTTGTCAGGCCTTTTGTTTAGAAACCTTCAAATGAAGGAGATCTCTCAATGTTGATGTGAACTCAATCCTTGACATATGCATAAGATAAAAATTCAAGATTAATTATCTGTTTTGGAAGGCAATAGGGCAAGGAGGGTAAGAGGTGAGCTGGTAATTAAGATTCCTTGTTGAGACACATGTAAGATATATTACTACTTATTTGTCATTTATAGATAGAAGAATATATAGCTTTTTGATTTCCATAAAAGGCAAGAGGAAATGGGTGTATCTTTTGTGATTGGTTCTAGCAAACAGCCAATAGGAATTTTAACCAGGCTGATTGGACAGAGGCAGCCACAGGAGGAGCAAGGGGGCTGGATTAAGGAAATATAAGTGCTGGCCAGAATGGCAAGAGGCCAGGCCAGAGCTTGGTAACCATATACCACTGTGCCTCATATTTATTTGTCTGACAAATAAATTACTATTTTAATTTCTCTATTGCTGCGTTGAATATTTCATTCCAGCTAAGCGTTAACCACAAGCAGGGTGCTACACAGCAAGAGAGAATGTGACTTCTAAACTCTTCTAAAGCAGAGTTGAATCATCCCTGAGTTAACTTATTTGCTCAAGCTTCCTATGGCAACCAACAACTACACTTGTGAACTTAATATGCATACGTTCAACGCAGAGAGGTGCTGTTATGTACTGAGTTGAATAGGATCCAAACTGCAGCAGTCTGATTGGTCCTAGAACAATAGGATCCAAATTGCAGCAGTCTGATTGGTCCTAGAACAATAGGATCCAAACTGCAGCAGTCTGATTGGTCCTAGAACAATAGGATCCAAATTGCAGCAGTCTGATTGGTCCTAGAACAATAGGATTCAGAATGCAGCAGTCTGATTGGTCCTAGAACAATGCAGCAGTATGATTGGTTGGCAGGAACCACCCAATCATGCTCCAGATATAAGTGAATCCACAACCTGATTGGCTTACAGTAGAATTCCAGAATTAGCCAATCATGTGCAGCCCATTGTGTAAATAATGTATATAAAGCAGATACTTTGAGGGGACATTCATTCATTCATTCCTCCTCACCACTATGAGCTGAATAAAGAGCATGAAATCACTTTGCGACTCTGAGTATATTTCAGGTGCATTCAGTACCACCTCAGACAACATCGTTTATCTATGGAGTGTGCACTGAAACATTGAATTTAATATGGTAACTTTGGGCAAAAGCCCTACCAGCCCCGTAACGTTCAGCTGCTTTGATTCTACTCTTTGCTGCCTCTTCAAGCTCTTAAAGATGTGTAAGGCGATCTGAAGATCATTTCACAGGCCTCAGTCAAGAGGAAACGGTAATCTCTATACAGTATGTCAACTGTAAAGGAATAAGAGAACCATATGGCCTGGAGGAGGAATGTGAGGTATTCAAGGAACAAAGGTTGCCTGCCTTTCTGTCACATATCAAAGCGGAATATAAACATAAACTGTTCTGTTCAAATAAGGTTTGAAAAGCAAGTCCGCAGCAGGAAAGAAAGAAAGGCTTTTTCTGCCTCTCTTCCTAAACCAGGCCCTTTGCAGGGTCAAGGTGTGCAACCAAACAGAAAAATATTTCCAAACCGCATGCAAAGGCCATTGGTCCTGTATTGTCAGAGCGTTGCGGAGATGGATGCCAATAGGAAAATGGAGAGCCTGGGTTGTTAATAGCAAGTTTCTGTCAACCGTGCGAGTGTAATATGCGTCGCTGCAAACTTTTGTAAATGATGTACAAGAAGTGCTCTGAAAAAGAACATGGGACTCTTGGAATTACAGTGGTACCTCAGCTTACATACGCTTCAGGTTACATACGCCTCAGGTTACAGACTCTGCTAACCCAGAAATATTACCTCGGGTTAAGAACTTTGCTTCAAGATGAGAACAGAAATTGGGCTCCGGCGGCAGCAGGAGGCCCCATTAGCTAAAGTGGTGCTTCAGGTTAAGAACAGTTTCTGGTTAAGAACGGACATCTGGAACAAATTAAGTACAGTGGTACCTCGCAAGACGAATGCCTCGAAAGATGAAAAACTCGCAAAACGAAAGAGTTTTTCGTTTTTTGAGTTGCTTCGCAAGACGGATTTCCCTATGGGCTTGCTTCGCAAGACGAAAACATCTTGCAAGTTTGTTTCCTTTTTCTTAAAACCATGCATCCACTTCGAGGAGCAACTCATAGCACGCGGTGTGTGGTAGCCTTTTTTGAGGTTTTTGAAGACTTTGGTGATTTTTGAAGCTTTTTCAAAGTCCGTGCTTTTTGTGCCTGCCAAACAGTCATGTCATACTTATGATAATATTTTATTATCTTGTTAATTGCGCTGTTTTAAATGTGCATTTTATATTTGACTTCACTTGGCAATGGTTTTCATGTTTTTTTTAAATAATGTTTAAGATTTTTTCTGTTAGCTTTCTTTGCGTTAAATATGTATTGTGTAGTTGACCTCCTCT
Organism: Podarcis cretensis; assembly: GCF_951804945.1. Classification (NCBI taxonomy): domain Eukaryota; kingdom Metazoa; phylum Chordata; class Lepidosauria; order Squamata; family Lacertidae; genus Podarcis; species Podarcis cretensis. Next base: position 13,773,823 of record NC_137182.1, read on the forward strand.
GTAGCGTTTTATTTTGAAATACAGTCATACCTCGGGTTGAAGTAGCTTCGCGATGAATATTTTCGGGTTGCGCTCCATGGTGACCTGGAAGTAACGGAGCGTGTTACTTCCGGGTTTCGCCTCATGCGCAGATGCTCAAAATGACTTCACATGCATGCGCGGAAGCAGCGAAATGCGACCTGCGCACGCGCAGACCGTCTTACGTTTACTTCAGGATGCGAATGGGGCTCCGGAACCATTCCCATTCGTATCCAGAGGTACCACTGTATTTAAGATAATATTTTAGTTTTCTGTTAATTATGTTGCTTTGACCGTATGCTCTATATGTGACTTACTTCAGAAATGTTTGATTCTGGATTGTTTTGCTGGTGTTTTAATATGCTGTAAACCGCTCTGAGTTTTTTCTTAAAAACATAAAGCGGTGTAGAAATGAAATAAAGAAAAAGAATAAGAAACAATAATATTTGTAGACCTAAAAAATAAGAGGGAAACAATTCCACAGTCTGAAGACAGAACTTCCTGGTTATTCTTTTAATGGGTTTGCCCCCTGCTTGCAGGGTAAAGGTGACCACTGCTCATAGAAAGCAAAGGAGGATTTTAGAGAGCTGTAATTGGACACCCCACAAAAGACATTGCTTGCCTTCCGTGACATCACAGCAAACAGTGATGCTGCTAGAAGTGGCCCCATCGACTGCTTCTGCATGAGTAATACATTTTGGGGAAATTGAATCGAGGGTGTGTGATCTTGGTTGCAGGGTAAGGTATTATTTTGGGGAAATAATTCAAGATAACTTTATGTAGGGATAATCTGGGGTGGAACGGAAGGGCAACTGATCTGGGGTCCTCTGGCGTGGGGTGCAAATTAAGTAAATAACTTATCTGTGACCTTGCAAGCAAAGAAAGCCTGAACTATCACCTTTTAAGCTGCGCTCGTGCTGACTAAGTCTAACATTCAGGAACTAAGTGCAAAAATATTTCATTTCTGGTTACCAGCCGGACCTTGTGGGTGGGATTTGCATATAATCCGGGAGACACTCATGCAGCCCAGATGGAAGTTGATAGTCTCACAGAAGCCAATGGGACTACTCATAAGTAAGTACAGTCATATTTCGGGTTGAAGTAGCTTTGGGTTGAGCATTTTCGGGTTGCGCTCCACGGCGACCAGGTTTCCCCACTTGTGCATGCGCAGACGCTCAAAATGACATCACGCGCATGCACGGAAGCGGCAAATCGCGACCCGCAGACACACGAATTGTCACAAAGTTATTCCTGATCTTCAGTCAGAATCTCTTTTCTTGTAGGAAGAATACATTGGTTCGGAAATCAGTGCTAGATAAATGCCCCACCACCGCAGAAAAGAGTAAAAATTGTTGTTGTTGTTGTTTAGTCGTTTAGTCGTGTCCGACTCTTCGTGACCCCCTGGACCAGAGCACGCCAGGCACTCCTGTCTTCCACTGCCTCCCACAGTTTGGTCAGACTCATGCTGGTAGCTTTGAGAACACTGTCCAACCATCTCGTCCTCTGTCGTCCCCTTCTCCTTGTGCCCTCCATCTTTCCCAACATCAGGGTCTTTTCCAGGGAGTCTTCTCTTCTCATGAGGTGGCCAAACTATTGGAGCCTCAGCTTCAGGATCTGTCCTTCCAGTGAGCACTCAGGGCTGATTTCCTTCAGAATGGATAGGTTTGATCTTCTTGCAGTCCATGGGACTCTCAAGAGTCTCCTCCAGCACCATAATTCAAAAGTAAAAGTAAAAATTAAATGCCCTCAAAATGGCAGATATGTGGAAGGGAGGGATGTTTATTATCGCAAGTGATTTCGCAGATGTCATCAGATAGACATCTATTTTTTGCATGGCAGCTGAAAGAGCAACAATCTTGAAGGAGAGGCGATTGGCATGCTCAAGGTCCTATAGCAGGTATCAACTGGGAAGCTCCTCTTCTGGAACTCACATCTGAGTCCTCCTCAGGCATTACTTGTGTGAAGAGGGCCAACATGGCGAAAGGGTCTGCATCTTTCAGCCCACTCCCAAATGTACACAGCTTCTCCTGCCCCTCCTATTGCTGTGGTGGGTCGTCATTTTCAAAGCAGGAAGCCTGTTGTACACACAGGAGCATAGACAGGATGCTAAAGGTAAAGGTAAAGGGACCCCTGACCATTAGGTCCAGTTGTGGACTACTCTGGGGTTGTGGTGCTCATCTCGCTTTATTGGCCAACGGAGGCGGCGTACAGCTTCCGGGTCATGTGGCCAGCATGACTAAGTCACTTCTGGTGAACCAGAGCAGCACACGGAAACGCCGTTTACCTTCCCACCGGAGCGGTACCTATTTATCTACTTGTGCTTTGACGTGCTTTCGAACTGCTAGGTTGGCAGGAACAGGGACTGAGCAACGGGAGCTCACCTGTGACAGGGATTCGAACCGCCGACCTTCTGATCAGCAAGTCCTAGGCTCTGTGGTTTAACCCACAGTGCCACCCACGTCCCTTGTAGACAGGATGCTACTTTTGCCCTTAAACCAGGGAGCACTTTCACTGGCTTGCAGTCTTTCCCTATATTTAATCCTTCCTTCCATGGCAAGTTTCAGCAAACCGATCATTTCACAGCTCGGGGCTCTTGGCATCTTCAGCTCACCCGCTCTCTCCACCTTGGAATTTTTGTGTTTCCTTGCCCACTTGGCCAGCTTCTCGGTTTCTTTGATGTTGCTGGTTACTCATCCCTTGGCGCTTCCTCTCTTTCCAGTCTGGTTTGCCCTGCCTTGATTCCGAGATCTTTATCCGGAACTTGCCTTCCACTTCATTCTGCAAAACACTTTCCCATTCTGAGATCGCAAACTTGATGACTCAAGATCCATATCATCCTCCATCAGTCATTACCTTGGCTTAACCCTCCGTTTTCCAGCTGTCATTGCTTTGCCCGGGATCATTTGGCCTCGTATGTAGACCACTCTGCCCCCCTGTGATTTCCAGCAACTGGTATTCAGAAGCAGTGGTGTAGCATGGGTTGCCACCACCAAGGGCCCCATGGAGGGTGGTGGTTGGGTGGCGGGAGGGAAATGGACAGATTCATACACATTCGACTGCCTAATGGTGTCCAGGTCACCCAGGAGATCGCAGCCGCAGAGATAAGAAAAGAAGAATCGTTCCGTTGTCTGGAGAGATCACTTCCAGGTTTGCATGGAAAAGCTGTTTTCGTATACATTTATGAAGAAACCAGAAGCCTTTCTCCTTGGAATAACAGGTTCTGAACTGCCCAAAAAAGATGTAAAAGTATTTTTGTATGCCACAACTGCTGCATGGATTTTACTAGCCAAAAAATGGAAATCACAAGAACTACCAGCGGTAGAAGAATGGCAGATGAAGATGATGGAGTTTATGGAGCTGGCTGATCCCACCAGGAGAATCCGCAACCAGAAAGAAGAGGAACACCAAGAAGAGTGGAAGAAATTTAAAGACTATTTGAATAAATATTGTAATATTAAAGATATGCAACCACTCGAAAGAATTAATTAGGCCTAGGCCTAAATTAGGATTAAATAAATAAATAAGAAAATGTATGATAAGAAAAGTTAGGAAATATGATTATGACTGTGATATGGTTTTATGAAATAATGATATTGGAAACTGCTATATATAATTACTAAGAAATTCAGATGGAAGAGATTAGAGGAAGTCAAGTAATATGTTTATGAAGATGAATTTTAATTAATTAAGTTTTAGTTTACGTGGTGATTTGATGTATTTTATGTTTCATATTCTTTTTTCTTCTTTCTTCTTTTTCTTTTCTTTTTTTCTTTTATTATTGTTTACTTTTTCTTTTGTTATGTTTTTGTATGAAAAAGAATAAATATTATTGTGGGGGGGGGAAGCTGTTTTCAATAGAGTCCAGCAACGAAAGTGCACAGCTGTATGGAGGCAGCACCAGGTGCTGAAATTTTGCACCCCTAATAGTTTTGTGTCTGGGACAATCACCCCTGTGGGCCCCCAACGCTGTGCCACTGCTCAACCTCATCTGGTGCCAGCCTTTGGGTGCTATGTGAACAAACATGCCCTTCCAAAGGAAAGACTGAAGTACAGAGTGGAGACATGAGGCAAACAGGTAGCGTTGTTGTTGTTTTTTTAAAAAATATTTACCCCTTTTTGTTTTAAAAATTATATCCCACCAGGTAGCTCTGAAAGCAGATTAGAACAATAAAATAGGCAATACAGCGGAACCTCGACTTACATATGCCTCGTCTTGCGGATGTTCCAAGTTGCGTCTGTGCAAACCCAGAAGTAAACACTGGGTTTGCCGCGATTCGCACATGCGCAGAAGCGGCTTCTGCCATCTGCGCATGCACAAAAGCAGATGCCGCTGTCTGCGCATGTGCAGAAGCGCACTACAGCCAAATGCGCACGCACACAAGTTGCCTCTTCTGGCGTCCCGTTTCGACCAGACTCTGGAACAGATTACAGTGGTACCTCGGGTTACAGACGCTTCAGGTTACATACACTTCAGGTTACAGACTCCGCTAACCCAGAAATAGTGCTTCAGGTTAAGAACTTTCCTTCAGGATGAGAACAGAAATTGTGCTCCGGTGGCATGGCAGCAGCAGGAGGCCCCATTAGCTAAAGTGGTGCTTCAGGTTAAGAACAGTTTCAGGTTAAAAACAGACCTCCGGAACGAATTAAGTACTTAACCTGAGGTACCACTCTATGTCCGTAAGTAGAGGTTCCACTGTACTAAGCAAATTTCAAACAATGAACAAAACCTCCAAAATTTAAAACCTAAAAATTTAAAGTCTTGACAGAAATTTCAAAAATAAAGTAAAACACTTGAGTAATGTTCAATGTGTTCACCTCAACTCTCTCCTGAATTTCTTGGCTTTCGAAGGGTCCCCAGACCAATTCTCATTACTGTGCAAGGCCTGGGCTTGACGTTTACCGTAGACTGCGCTAAACTGACATTTATTGCCACTGCTGTCAACACAGATGCAAATCCACTGCCCTCTGGTTCCTTATCTCCAGGTGACTGCTTCTAAATACACCCTCCTCCCCTGCCCGGCCTTTAGTCATCTAATTCTAAGAAGCAGGACCTACGGATCTTTTGAAGAGTCTTAATAGTTCCAGGAACATTTTGACGGAAGCTACAACGGGGACTCGGAAGGGACAGGCCTAGGAAGTGGGGAAGGGGTCTCTCAAGTTAAAGGGCAGGTGGTGAAGTCCGGAAGCTTTCACTCAGGAATTCCCGGTGCTATTTTATTATTATTATTAAAGATTTTCTTGATTTACAAAAGTGTTTGCAATGTCTCTCTCTCATATTCCCCCCCCCCATGTAACATTTTTACAAATCATTTTTACAAATTTCACAGTCCTCTAGAGGACACGGGTGGTAAAGGTAAAGGTAAAGGTACCCCTGCCCGTACGGGCCAGTCTTGACAGACTCTGGGGTTGTGCGCCCATCTCACTTAAGAGGCCAGGGGCCAGCGCTGTCCGGAGACACTTCCGGGCCACGTGGCCAGCGTGACATCGCTGCTCTGGCGAGCCAGAGCCGCACACGGAAACGCCGTTTACCTTCCCGCTGGTAAGCGGTCCCTATTTATCTACTTGCACCTGGAGGTGCTTTCGAACTGCTAGGTTGGCAGGCGCTGGGACCGAGCAGCGGGAGCGCACCCCGCCGCAGGGATTCGAACCGCCGACCTTTCGATCGGCAAGCCCTAGGTGCTGAGGCTTTAACCCACAGCGCCACCTGCGTCCCTTGACACGGGTGGTACTATGGTCTAAACCACTGAGCCTCTTGGGCTTGCCAGTCAGGAGGTTGGCAGTTCAAATCCCTGCAACAGGGTGAGCTCCCGTTGCTCTGTCCCAGCTCCTGCCAACCTAGCAGTTCAAAAGCACGCCAGTGCAAGTAGATAGATAGGTACTACTGTGGAGGGAAGGTAAACGGCGTTTCTGTGTGCTCTGGTTTCCGTTTGGTGTCCCGCTGCACCAGAAGTGATTTAGTCCTGCTGGCCACATGATCCGGAAAACTGTCTGTGGACAAAGGCCAGCTCCCTCGTCCTGAAAGTGAGATGAGTGCCACAACCTCATAGTCACCTTTGACTGGACTTAACCGTCCAAGGGTCCTTTACCTTTTTGCCTTCCTTGAGCTCAGGGGTGAGGGAAATAGGGTGACCCCAAAATCATTTCAGAAGCCAGGATGGCTTTTGTAATTCCAGGACTGCCCCTGGAAAATTGGGACACTTGGAGGGTATGTCGTAGTCCCAAGCCGATGGAGATCACAAACACATCCTCCTTGCTCAGGGCTCAGCAACCTTTTTCGGCAGGGGGCCGGTCCACTGTCCCTCAGAACTTGTGGGAGGCCGGACTATATGGGGGGGGGGGGGTGAACGAATTCCTATGCCCCACAAATAACCCAGAGGTGCATTTTAAATAAAAGCACACATTCTACTCATGTAAAAAGACACTGATTCCAGGACCGTCCGTGGGCTGGATTGAGAAGGCAGTTGGGCCGGATCTGGCCCACAGGCCTTACGTTGTCTACCCAAGTCCTTGCTGAACTTTAGGCTCTTGACGGAGGCTTCCTTATGCCTTTTAAGGAAGTGCTGAGTTTTATGGAGGCTTTTTATGGCTTAATTCTCCGTAAGTTTTCTTTTCAGGTACACTACTTAGAAATGCAAATGATTAAGCGGTATGCACACAGCTTTAAATAGATCCGATAAATGTTGCCTGCTTGGCCCTCAGTTCCGTGTTGAGCCAGCAACATAGAAGCTGGCGCAGCAACCCTGGCAATGAGTGTGTGTGTGTGTTTGGGTGTGCGTGTGCGTGCGTGGATTCAGGCGAGGCCATTGGGGTTCCGGTTCTTTTTTCATGTTAGCTGCAGGTGAGGAAGCTGGGTGAATCTATTGCAGCTGTACGTTAAAGGCAGAGGCAGCTACAGGAATAAGATAGTCACTAGGAGCATGTCGGAGGGACGCGGGTGGCGCTGTGGTCTAAACCACTGAGCCTCTTCGGCTTGCCGATCAGAAGGTCGGCGGTTCGAATCCCTGCGATGGGGTGAGCTCCCATTGCTCAGTCCCAGCTCCTGCTAACCTAGCAGTTCGAAAGCACAAAGTGCAAGTAGATAAATAGGTACCGCTCCGGTGGGAAGGTAAACGGTGTTTCCGTGCACTGCTCTGGTTCGGCAGAAGTGGCTTAGTCATGCTTCATTATACATCTTTAGGCGCCAGGCAAAAACGCTTTTTTTAAACCAGGCCTTTGGTTGATCTGATTTACATCCTATGCCGTTTTAAAATGTGTTTTTTTTGGGGGGGGTATTGGGTTATTTTATTTTTATTAGGTATTTTATGGTTTTATATCTTGATTTTATTCTGTGAACTGCTCTGAGACCCCCAGGTATAGGGTGGTATATAAATTCAATCAATCAATCAATCAATCAATCAATCAGACATACATTTAGCTTTAATTTTGGCTTGGTATATGTCTGCAGATTCAAAATCTTCCATTGATTTCAGTGGGAGTGGAAACTTCAGTGATTTGATTTCAATGGGAGTGGAGCTTAGCCTTTCTGTTCAGCAGTTTTTATTTGCAGGCATAACTAAAATGGTTAGTTCAGCGCAAACTAAAAATGAGCCGTAGTTTCAGAAATCTGCGTAGCAACTGGAAAAAGCTGCAAGCCTCCGAACCTGATTAATGGTGCAACAGTGGCCTCTAGAGGCGTGCGCTCTGGTTTCTGAATGGCACATGACTGAACCCTTCTGCACATTTTATATGAATAAAAAAGTTGTTTTTCATGCGCAAAGCGATTTGCGGTCCACTCGTCTGATCGAGTTACGCTGGCTGGACATCCAAACTGATTTTCTTCTTCTAGCAGATCTTGCAACTATACCACCTTTGAAAATTCTATATTGGTGCATCACCCCATTATGCCAGCATGGGGTTACACCAGGCAGAGGCAAACTCGGCCCGCCAGATGTTTTGGGACTACAACTCCCATCATTCCTTGCTAACAGGTGGTCAGGGATGATGGGAGTTGTAGTCCCAAAACATCTGGAGGGCCAAGTGTGCCTGTTCCTGGGTTACACTGATGCAACAGGGGCCAAAAATGGGTGGTGATTAGGTTACAGCATGGGAGCAGTGGTACTTAGTCAGGATTCTAAGGTTACTGAGACCTCAGTTACACCCCACTCCATGCTTCCATCAATCTTGTAATTTAATTTTATGCAGCAAAAGAATAGTGAATGTTAAAGCATTCCTGCAGAACTTAACTGGGAGCCAAATAGCACCATTCTGTCCCTCTCCTTATTCCACCCAAACCATCATAACAGAGCTTAGAATGCTGATCATATATTGGGCATAGCTGTCAACTTTCCCCCCTTTTTAAGGGAAATTCCCTTATTCCAAATAGGATTCCTCGCAAGAAAAGGGAAAACTTGACAGCTATGATATTGGGGCTCATATGACCCCGCCCTCCACAGGTTCATTCTTCCATAATATTTACAGAATGTGAATTATACAATTGTAGTCATTGTTCTATCGTTTTTAGAATTTGGCTCTTTTGCATTTTACCCCATCTTACTGTACATCTTACTGTACAGAGGGACGCGGGTGGTGCTGTGGGTTAAACCACATAGCCTAGGACTTGCTGATCAGAAGGTCAGTGGTTCGAATCCCCGCGACGGGGTGAGCTACCGTTGCTCGGTCCCAGCTCCTGCCGACCTAGTAGTTCGAAAGCACGTCAAAGTGCAAGTAGATAAATAGGTACCGCTCCAGCGGGAAGGTAAACAGCGTTTCTGTGTGCTGCTCTGGTTCACCAGAAGCGGCTTAGTCATGCTGGTCACATGACTCGGAAGCTGTACGCTGGCTCCCTCGGCCAATAAAGTGAGATGAGCGCTGCAACCCCAGAGTCAGTCACGACTGGACCTAATGGTCAGGGGTCCCTTTACCTTTACCTTTACTGTACATCTCTGGTTATGAAATGATGGATAAATCTTTAAAGAAAGAAATGGCATTTGTGGGAACAGATGAGCAAGCCCTAGCCTCTGACATGGCCCAGTTTCCCCAGTGTCTGTGTATTCAAGCTATGTCAGAAGGAATTATATTCACTTACTAATGGATGAACACACAGCTCCTCCCTGTGAGGAGGGACCCTGGACCAATCAGAGGTCCTGGTCCTCACATGGAGGAGCTCTACATGATTCCCTAGAAGCCATTCAGGCATGCAAGTAGTAGATCTGTGAGTGAAATGATAGCAATAGGAACACATGTTGGAGAGAGAGGTTTAGAAGGTCAACTGCACAATGGCAATTGCTCCAAGCACATCGGATGTTGCTTAGATTTACATCTGCTCTCACCCACCTTTAAATAAACGTTCCCCATGAAAATGCTTAGGCTAGAATAAATCAGAGACACTTAGCTTTGCAAACAAGTGAACATTTTACTCATAGAATTTCCAGAAGTTGCAACAAATAAGTCTCCATCTGCAGGTAGTGAAACAAAGATGTGGAAAAAATAGTTCCAAACAACTTAAAAACAAAAGAACTTGGTTTCCTCACAAAAAGGATCATGCAATCTTTGGGTTAGCAAAGATGCAGGCTGTAAAATCTCATTTTGGAGAGATTCAGTTCAGTTGGTTATCATTGCAGCTGGGAGCCATTGGCCGCACGACTCCTTCTTCGCTTGGCCCTGGGAGCATTAAAAGAAGACTGAGAAGCGGAGGACAGCAGAGGCTGCTGAGAGGCTGGTAGGCCACACCCACTTGCAACCTGAGCTCTGGGCTCAGGTTAACTCTTTTATGCATGCAAGTGTGATTCAGTTACTATACAGTGGTGCCTCGCAAGACGAAAAGAATCCGTTCTGCGATTCTCTTCGTCTAGCGGTTTTTTCATCTTGCGAAGCAAGCCCATTGACGGCTTAGCGGATTAGCGCTATTAGCGGCTTAGTGGCTTTTAGCGGCTTAGCGGCTTAGCGGATCAGCTGATAAGCGGCTTAGCGGCTTAGTAAAGGGGGGGGGGGAGGAAAAAAACCCCGCAGGAACTTGCAAGACATTTTCGTCTTGCAAAGCAAGCCCATAGGGAAATTCGTTTTCCGAAGCGCCTCCAAAACGGAAAACCCTTTCGTCTAGCGGGTTTTCCATCTTGCGAGGCGTTCGTCTTGCGGGGCACCACTGTATATTACAATAACACATGCATTGGGCTGTGAGTCGAACGCCTTCTGATGAAATCCGAATGTATGGGCATCTGGGAAGTGGGGTGCAGGGCTTCCACAAGTCTTCTGCAAGCGTGTGCTTTGCCATCAACATTTGGGTCTAATGTTTGTTTTTCTTTCATTTTGCATTTATTTTGACGCTGTCGAATTTCACACATTGTAATGTTGGCATCCGTCTGTCTCGCGAGACAATGGAGGAGTGCACCTTTGGGGGTGAAGTCAAACTATTGGAAGGTTGTGGTGCTGGCTGTGGCTGCCGCTCAGGAGGAGTGGCTGGGCGCTGGCACCCACCACATTTGATAATAATAATAATAATAATAATAATAATAATAATAATAATAATAATAATTTATTTATACCCTGGCCAGGGCCGGGCTCAGGGCAGCTAACACCAAATATAAATTACAATACAACGTAATAGAAAAAAGAAAAGGGGAAAAAAACACACACCAAAAAAAGTTAATTAAAATATGACTTAAAATACAGCTTAAAATGCAGCCTCATTTTAGTAGTAGCCCATAAATCAAGACCCTAAAGGGAGGAAACATCAGATAGTCACCTGAGCCAGCTATCCATGCTGGTCCTACATGGGACAGCAAAAAAGCCAAGGGAAAATTTATATACCAAATCCCATATAAGGGGTCAGAGTGAGGCCAAACAGGAGGCCAAGCAGAACAGCTCCATCTTGCAGGCCCTGCAGAAAGATGTCAAATCCTGCAGGGCCCTGGTCTCCTGTGACAGTGTCCCACCAAGTCGGGGCCAGTGCTGAAAAGGCCCTGGCCCTAGTTGAGACCAATCTAACCTCCTTCAGGCTCGTGACCTCCAAAGTGTTGTTATTTATGGACCTTAAGGTCCTCCTCAGGGCATACCAGGAGAGGCGGTCCCATAGGTACGAGGGTCCTAGGCGTTTAAGTAAGCTGAAAGGGGTGTGGTCAGACTGTTGCTCCAACTGTCTGGGATGGAGCGCAGAGCTGTAGAATTAGATTGCTGAGGCAGCTAGTTAGCAAGGTGTGTATGGGCATATAACCCTTGCACCTTAGGAGCTGAAGTAGCCAAAGGCGTTGCCAATAAAGAAATAACCTCCCAAACGATTGTCCTCATTGGGCTGGGTGTGGTTGGGCAGCTGGTTTCTGGAAGAGACGATTTGTTTTCCCCCCCTGGGTGCTTGCCCTGGTTCTACCCATCCGCCCAATTCAAAGTGCTGGTTTTGACCCATAAAGCTTTAAACGGCGCAGGACCGCGATACCTCAAGGACCGCATCTTCCCATATGACCCTACCCAGACCTTGAGATCATCTTCTGAGGCCCTTCTTCGTGTGCCTCCTCCTCCAGAGGTCCGGAGGGAGGCAACAAGAGAACGGGGCCTTCTCTGCAGTGGCTCCCTGTCTGTGGAATGCTCTCCTCAGGGAAGTTCTCCTGGTGCCTTCATTACATATCTTTAGGCACAAGGCAAAAACGTTCCTTTTTAACCGGGCCCTTGGCTGACCTAATCAACATCACTAAAATGTGTTGTTGTTGTTTTGTGGGAGGGGGCTATTGGGTTGTTGTTTTTATTTTTATTAGGTGTTTTGTGGTTTTATATATTGATTTTATTCGGTGAACCGCCCCGAGACCTCTGGGTATAGGGCGGTATATAAATGCAATAATAATAATAATAATAATAATAATAATAATAATAATGTGTCCTTCTCATACGAGTTCCCAACAAGCCTTGAATCTTGACGCTGGGGTGTCTGTGTCTTGTCTATGCCAGGCATTGCCAATGCAGAGGCCCAAAGGAGTCCCCTACCCTCTCCAAAATTAGGTTTGAAATATTCTAGAATAAGTTAAGCGCATGTGTGCCCATGACAGTGTCACCAGTTTGCAAAAGCACCCATGGACTCCAAAAGGTTGACAACACTTCCTCCAAGGTGAGGTTTGGTGAGGTCTGGAAGCACTATCCATCTTTCCTTTAACTTTCCTGTGGAGTGAACTGCCCAGTTGAAAGAGTATTCATTTGTGGGTTGTAGGTAAAGGTAAAGGACCCTTGGGTGGTTAAGTCCAGCCAAAGGCAACTATGGGGTTGTGGCGCTCATCTTGCTTTCAGGCTGAGGGAGCCAGCGTTTGTCCACAGACAGCTTTCCGGGTCATGTGGCCAGCAGGAATAAACTGCTTCTGGCGCAACGGGACACCGTGATGGAAACCAGAGCGCACGGAAACACCGTTTACCTTCCCGCTGCAGTGGTACCTATTTATCTACTTGCACTGGTGTGCTTTCGAAATGCTAGGTTGGCAGGAGCTGGGACAGAGCGACGGGAGCTCACCCCGTTGCGGGGATTCGAACCGCTGACCTTCCAATCGGCAAGCCAAATTCAGTCCCCCACATCTCTAGATGCAAAAAAGAGACCCAAGACTCTGCAGAAAACTACCACTCGGAGGCGACAACATTGAACCACATAGATCAACAGTGCCACTTGGGAGGACAGAGAGCACATATTTCGCCTGGTCCATGGTGCAAGGCTTCTGTAGCGTTCTGTTCAGAAGCTAAGGACAAGGCGGGCGAGAAGGGTCCTTGCAGCTAAAGGTAAAGGTACCCCTGCCCGTACGGGCCAGTCTTGACAGACTCTGGGGTTGTGCGCCCATCTCACTTAAGAGGCCAGGGGCCAGCGCTGTCCAGAGACACTTCCGGGTCACGTGGCCAGCGTGACATCGCTGCTCTGGCGAGCCAGAGCCGCACACAGAAACGCCGTTTACCTTCCCGCTGGTAAGCGGTCCCTATTTATCTACTTGCACCCGGAGGTGCTTTCGAACTGCTAGGTTGGCAGGCGCTGGGACCGAGCAGCGGGAGCGCACCCCGCCGCAGGGATTCGAACCGCCGACCTTTCGATCGGCAAGTCCTAGGCGCTGAGGCTTTAACCCACAGCGCCACCTGCGTCCATTCCTTGCAGCTAGCAGCCTGCAAAGTCTTTTGCCGACTCTGGTTTTCTTTGGCCACCACACCTAGTTCATCAGGAAACTCATACACCACCCAGAAGACCTTCACAGTGCTGTCTCCTCACGGCAGACTTTGTAGGAGTGTAGTCTTTCTGTACCTAGGGAAGAAAAGGCAGCATGAATGGAATTGAGATCTAGGCCCCCGCAGTCATTTCTGATTACAGTGGTACCTCTAGTTACTGTTAAGTTGTGGGTGAACATATCAGATGACACAGCAATTCTTCAAACAGCTCTTGTTTATTCACAGGCCAGAACAGAACTGAACTGAAGGGTTCAGCCAGCCTGCTTATATAGAGCTCCACTACAACGCAACAGTAACCATTTTCTGTAACTATCCAATCACTGAACGTCACTTTCAATCCCTTACTTGCATATGTGGACCTGAGTGAAAACTATCTACAGTATCCCCCTGCTGGCCCAGGGTGAGAACTTCAGTACATAACAGTTACGTACTTAATTCATTCTGGAGGTCCGTTCTTAACCTGAAACTGTTCTTAACCTGAAGCACCACTTTAGCTAATGGGGCCTCCCGCTGCTGCTGCTGTGCCGCTGCGCGATTTCTGTTCTCACCCTGAAGCAAAGTTCTTAACCCGATGTACTATTTCTGGGTTAGTGGAGTCTGTAATCTGAAGCGTATGTAACCTGAAGCGTCTGTAACCCGAGGTACCACTGTACATGGAACGCTGGCAAGAAGAGTTTACAATGCATTGTCATCGGGTATCATCGTCAAAGTACCAGAAAAGTTTAGTAAAAAGGGGGTCGTGTTTTTTAGTAAGTGTACTAGTGCAGGGGTCGGCAAGGCTTACCAGCGATGGGATGGATCACTCCCGTGGAGATAATCCGTGGGCCGGACCGGCGCAGCGCAACACCGAAAATCGCGTCTGCGCATGTACGCGACGCTAGAAATCGCTTCTGCGCATGTCAAGACACCGAAAATTGCGCCTGCACAGAAGCAATTTTTGGCATCTGGGCATGTGCAGAAGCGATTTCCAGTATCTGTGCGTGCGCAGACGCGATTTCCGGCGCCACTCGGCGAGTCCCCGCGCCGTGCCGCTCTAGTTTAATGCAGCGTGTGGGGGACTCGCTGAGCGGGTCGCTCGGTTCGGGGGCAGATCGGGGGCTGGTAAAATGGTCTTCCCGGGCCGCATCAGGCCCATGGGCTACATGTTGCTGGCCCCTGTACCATAGCTGTCAACTGTCCCTTATTTGGCGGGAAAGTCCCTTATTCCAGCGCTATGTCCCACTGCTGTCCCTTATTGATGATGTCCCTTCAATTTCCTGGATATCAAAGGAAGGAGCTCCTCTCCCTCCCTCCCTGCCGGCCAGGGAGGAGGGAGGCTCCAACTGTGTTGCTTGGCTGCGTTGCTCACCCAATAAGGAGTCTAAGAATGACTGGGGGGTGGAGCTTGCATGCCTTGTGCCAATCAAATCGGCTGCGTTGCCTGGGGACTCACCTTTGCTCAGCGCTTCCCAGCGGAGAGGTGACGGTGGTTTCCCTTGCTGCATCCCTTTTGCCGGGTTGCTGTGCTGTGGGAACCACTGCTTGAGGCTTCGCTTGGCTGCTGGCTGGGCTTTCTGCCTTTGGCTCAGAGGGGCTCAGAAGTTGAACCTACCTGTACTTGGAAAACCCTTATTTTGGCTGCTGATCCCTTATTTTCAAGGCTGCTGGTCCCTTATTTTCAAATCTGTAAGTTGACAGCTATGCCTTTTACTAGTGAATGCCTGAGCGTACCTTGGCTACATATGGAAGCGACTCAGTATACAAAGCAGTCCTGGGAAGCGTACACGAAAGCTTATCTGTTTTCTGAGAATCCTTGCAATGTTGGTGCAAGTGTGATCATGACACACCTTACTGCTTGCTTGCCTCCCAAAACTAGGAATGGATGGATCAGCCTATTTCTGGCCTGTGTCAGTTATGAATATATTTATGTGAATCTTTGTACTTTTGTTCATTTACTTTATTTATACTTTATTTATTTTCCCCGATTTGAACTATAAAATGGTGGTTTTCTTGAGTCAAAATGAGAGTACTGTACCCCTAAACATTTTTATAGAAGAAAAAGCACTGGATAAGAGAACTGGAACTGTACACCCAAAAACAAGACACATCCGCACCACCGGTGGAACATCCCCTACAAAATGCAACAGGCAAGACAAATACGATTCTCTTTCGTACCTTTTTCTTAGGCAGCAGTAGATGGCAGCAAAAATACCTATTAGCAATATTCCAGCCCCAATTCCGACAGCAATGTAATGGTCATAAGGGTTCTGCGCATGGGAGTTCAACATCAAATGTTCACATCTCTCGCCACTGTAACCTGCGAGGCACCTAGAGTGGGGGAAATATAATAAAATTCCTAAGGAAAGGCTGCCTGGAAGATAAAACCTAGCTTGCAGTAGTCACAACCAAAGGGGCATCAATTAATAGCCAAATCACTCGCCAAAATGGCTTCTGGAGTCCCGTGCCCCAAGAGTAAAGAGCTTTTTCAGGTGCATCATAACATCGAGATTGCTGCACAACTAATAATAATAATAATAAATTTTTATTATGTATAGTTGTTTACCTGCAGGTGGGCACCTGTAGTTCCTTGTTAAATATGCAGATACCATTAATACAATAGCTGTGTTGATCTTCAAGACAGGATTGTACGTTTTCCTGATACGTAGAACTGGCCAGATGTCCTGCTAAAAGGGAGGAATAGATAAGAAAAATTAACATGGACAATAAATGTCCAGAATATTGTGTTACCTTGAAATGTCTGGGGCACAGGGCATTTATTTCTTCTTGATTAACTCTTGCCTACGAGAGAGGTTTTTAAATAAAGCCAGCCTGATACACTTTTGCATGTGAAACATTGCATTTTAAATCCTCCACAGAAATGGAACTTAAAGGAGTTCAGTTCTGTATTATTTCAGCATTCTGCTTGTGCACAAAGTGGATAGATAAGAACAGAGACCTAAGGGTCTGGTGGACCACAAGTTTAACATGTCAACAGTGCGATGTAGCAGCAAAAAAAAGCTATTCTAGGCTGCAGCAACAGAAGTCTAGTGTCCAGATCAAGGGAGGTAAAGGTAAAGGGTAAAGGGACCCCAGACCATTAGGTCCAGTCGTGACCAACTCTGGGGTTGCAGCGCTCATCTCGCTTTATTGGCCGAGGGAGCCAGCGTACAGCTTCCAGGTCATGTGGCCAGCATGACTAAGCCGCTTTTGGCGAACCAGAGCAGCACACCGAAACACTGTTTACCTTCCCGCTGGAGTGGTACCTATTTATCTACTTGCACTTTGACGTGCTTTCAAACTGCTAGGTTGGCAGGAGCAGGGACCGAGCAACGGGAACTCACCCTGTCGCGGAGATTCGAACCACCAACCTTCTGATCGGCAAGTCCTAGGCTATGTGGTTTAACCCACAGCACCACCCGCGTCCCAGATCAAGGGATGTCCCACTTTATTCTGCCTTGGTCAGACCACACCTGGAATCCTGTGTCCAATTCTGGGCCCCACAATTTAAGGATGTTGACAAGCTGGAAGGTGTGCAAATGAGGGCAACCAAGATGATCAAGGGTCTGGAAACTAAGCCTTATGAGGCACGCTTGAAGGAGCTGGGAATGTTGAGCCTGGAAAAGAGGAGACTGAGAGAAGACACGGTATCCATCTTCAAATATCTTAAGGGCTGTCATATGGAGGAGGGAGCATGCTTGTTTTCTCCTGCTCTGGAGGGGGAGGACTTGAAAGGAGATTCCGACAACAACAACAACAACAACAATAATTTGTACCCCACCCATCTGGCTGAGTTTCCCCAGCCACTCTGGGCGGCTTCCAACAAAGATTAAAAATACATTAAAATGTCACACATTAAAAACTTCCCTGAACAGGGCTGGCTTCAGATGGCTTCTGAATGTCAGGTATGTCAGAATGTTTATCTCTTTGACATCTGGTGAGAGGGTGTTCCACAGGGTGGGTGCCACTACTGAGAAGGCCCTCTGCCTGGTTCCCTGTAACTTGGCTTCTCGCTGTGAGGGAACCGCCAGAAGGCCCTCAGTGCTGGACCTCAGTGTCCGGGCAGAACGATGGGGGTGGAGATGCTCCTTCAGGTATACTGGACCAAGGCCGTTTAGGGCTTTAAAGGTCAGCACCAACACTTTGAATTGTGCTCGGAAATGTACTGGGAACCAATGTAGGTCTTTCAGGACCAGTGGGATATGGTCTTGGTGGCCGCCCCCAGTCACCAGTCAAGCTACCGCATTCTGGATTAGTTGTAGTTTCCGGGTCACCTTCAAAGGTAGCCCCACATAGAGCACATTGCAGTAGTCCAAGACTAAACATTTGTCCAAATTTTTTGACAGTAAGAGCTGTTTGGCAGTGGAGCAGATTCCCACAAAAGGTGGTGGACTCTCCTTCCTTGGAGGTTTTTAAACAGAGGTTGGACGGCCATCTGTCATGGATGCTTTAGCTGAGACTCCTGCTTTGCAGGGGGTTGGTCTAGATGACCCTTGAGTCCCTTCCAACTTTATGATTCTCCGGGTCTTCCTGATGAAGCGGCTTCAAAGCACCAATTGCCCTTGCTGCTTCTCCAGCTGTGTTTGAGGAAACTGGGGGTGGGTGGGGGGTGGGGTGACCATGTGACAACAGCCATCACTTCACCCAGCGACATCATCACGGTATAACTCAAGCAGCAGGTAACTTTAGACAGAAAGTTGCAGAGATTTAATTTGTCCAAACATCCTTTTTGAAATGAAATGAACTCCTGCTATTTAAATGATTCGGTATTTGTTTTGATGTAACCCATGATGACGCGGGTGGCGCTGTGGGTTAAACCACAGAGCCTAGGGCTTGCCGATCAGAAGGTTGGTGGTTCGAATCCCCGCGATGGGGTGAGCTCCCGTTGCTCGGTCCCAGCTCCTGCCAACCTAGCAGTTTGAAAGCACATCAGAGTGCAAGTAGATAAATAGGTACCACTCTGGCAGGAAGGTAAACGGCGTTTCCATGCGCTGCTCTGGTTTGCTAGAAGCAGCTTAGTCATGCTGGCTGTACGCCGGCTCCCTCAGCCAATAAAGCGAGATGAGCACCGCAACCCCAGAGTCGGCTACGACAGGACCTTTACCTTTTTAACCCATGATGATGATGAATTGCTTTGGAAAATATTTGAAAGGAAAATATTTGAAAGGGGAAAAAATATTTGAAAGTCCTTTGATGGACTGCCTAGAATGTTAATTGCAATACCTTCCTCATCAGACAGGTTCCTGTAAAAGGATGGACAAACATGCTGGTACACACTTAACATGCCTTTGGACTATACAGATTCTTAGAAGAAAGAAAGAAAGTTCTCACTTAAATCATAAATGTTTATCCCAAAATGTAGTGGGGAAAGTGATATATTACTTAATTCCATTTAAACTGCTGGAAAATAGCCTCAATTTTTTTTTTTTAGCAAATCACCTACTTTTTAAATATTTGCATGTCTGCTCAGAAGTAAGTCCCACAGAGTTCAAGGGGACTTACACCCAGGCAAGTGGGCATCCGATTTCAGCCTGGTTGTAAATTACCTTTGCCCATGAGCAAAACTAAAATGCAGGTGTGTTTTTGAAATACTGAACAGCAGGTAAGAGAACTTGGAATTTAATAAGCAAGAGCTACCCCATTATTAGAAAAGAAAGGGATATTTGGTATATTTCTTTCCTACTACAGTAACACATCAACACCAAAATGGCTTTAAAAATAAAAATGTGCCCTTCAACAGGCGCAACAGAAACTTACTCTCTCACTAATTAATCAACAAAACTTTGATTATTCTGCAAACCAAACCCGTAAGAGTTTTCCACCCTGGTTTAATCACAAAATCATGTATTCTAGAACCTTTTAGCAATCTTTATTCCTGTCTCTATAAAACTCAAAAGTCATACCAGTCATCCGTGCTTGTGGGCCCTTTTCCCCTGTTTTTCTTTCCAAATATTTCTGTTCTGTTTGTGTCCTTTTGCCTCTCGCACATTTATAGAGCACAAACTGCCGTCTTCTGTTCTTTGCAACTGAAGAGAATTGTGCATCTGGCAACAGGCACGAAGCCCCAGAGCACCTAGACATTGATTTAGGAAGCCGCTATCTTGCAGTGGGATCAGGTGAGATTTCTTTTTAAAGCACCAGCTTCCTGTTACCTGCGGGCATCGTTGTGCATTCAAGGACACTGCTTGAGGGGAAAACGTGCTTTGCAATAGGAGAAAGAAGGTGCAAAACTGACTTTGCTGGATGTGCACATATGGAACAAGCCAGACACACGTTTGTGATCCAGTTGCTCATGAGAGAGGGAGCAATCGAAGGGACAGCGCCGTGAGATTTGCTGTAACCAATTTCTAACTTTTAGAAATTTTAGTCGCAAACTCAGGAATCAAAAGTTTTGTGTATCTTTTGTAGGAAATGTATATTTTTTGGTGTGCATTCTGCAATCTCCATTTTGTCTGCAAAGGATTAAAAGGATAATTTGCAGAAATATTGTCAAAAGCCAAATTGTGCCCCACTACCAGATTAAGGATGGGACGCAGGTGGCGCTGTGGGTTAAAGCCTCAGCGCCTAGGACTTGCCGATCGAAAGGTCGGCGGTTCGAATCCCTGTGGCGGGGTGCGCTCCCGCTGCTCGGTCCCAGCACCTGCCAACCTAGCAGTTCGAAAGCACCTCCGGGTGCAAGTAGATAAATAGGGACCGCTTACCAGCGGTAAGGTAAACGGCGTTTCCGTGTGCGACTCTGGCTCTGGCTCTGGCCAGAGCAGCGATGTCACGCTGGCCACGTGACCCGGAAGTGTCTCCGGACAGCGCTGGCCCCTGGCCTCTTAAGTGAGATGGGCGCACAACCCCAGAGTCTGTCAAGACTGGCCCGTACGGGCAGGGGTACCTTTACCTTTACCTTTACCAGATTAAGGGGATACAGGGGGCGCTGTGGTGTAAACCACAGAGCCTAGGGCTTGCAGATCGGAAGGTCGGCAGTTCGAATCCACATGATGGGGTGAGCTCCCGTTGCTCGGTCCCAGCTCCTGCCAACCTAGCAGTTCGAAAGCATGTCGAAGTGCAAGTAGATAAATAGGTACCACTCCGGCGGGAAGGTAAACGGTGTTTTTGTGCACTGCTCTGGTTCGCCAAAAGCGGCTTAGTCATGCTGGCCACATGACCTGGAAGCTGTATGCCGGGTCCCTCGACCAATAAAGCGAGATGAGTGCCGCAACCCCAGAGTCATCCGCAACTGGACCTAATGATCAGGGGTCCCTTTACCTTTCCATACCAGATTAAGGGGATGCGGGTGGCGCTGTGGTGTAAACCACTGAGCCTTGGGCTTGCCGATCAGAAGGTCGGTGGTTTGAATCCCCACGACGGAGTGAGCTCCCGTTGCTCGGTCCCTGCTCCTGCCAACCTAGCAGTTCGAAAGCACACCAAACTGCAAGTAGATAAATTGTTACTGCTCCGGCGGGAAGGTAAACAGCATTTCCGTGCGCTGCTCTGGTTTCGCCAGAAGCAGCTTAGTCATGCTGGCCACATGACCTGGAAAAACTGTCTGTGGACAAACGTCGGCTCCCTCGGCCAGTAAAGTGAGATGAGTGCCGCAACCCCAGAGTCGTTCACGACTGGACTTAACTGCCAGGGGTCCTTTACCTTTTTACCAGATTAAGCTTTGAGAATTGCTGAAATTTCACACCCTCCCAACATTCCTCAGATGACAGACATTTTCAACTGAGGAATATTGGAGGTATGCTGCCCCTTTGGCTTCTGTGTTTCTGCCACCACACCTGCCCTGGAGTTCTCACTCCTGCCAACTGACCCTTATTGACCTCCCTGCTTTTTCGGTCCCCCCACAGAGCATCTCCTACCAGAGGAAGGGTGAGATC
This sequence comes from Podarcis cretensis, assembly GCF_951804945.1. Lineage (NCBI taxonomy): Eukaryota > Metazoa > Chordata > Lepidosauria > Squamata > Lacertidae > Podarcis > Podarcis cretensis. The sequence goes on from NC_137182.1 coordinate 13,794,840, forward strand.
CAGCACTACCCCAAAGGGACACAGCACATTCACTACCTGAACAGGTACTTCTGGGAGTGAGACCCCTTATGCTCACTCACATACTTGCCCCCCCCCCCAAATATGGGATCATGTGACAAATGGATGGAGATCTGTCGGTGTATGTCCATCTCTCTTCTGCCTTGCAGATGCCCCCTCCATGTCTGCGTTTTTGCCTCTGTAGGCAGCTCTGTCACTGAAATAATTCATAATAATAATAATAATAATAATAATAATAATAATTTATACCCCACCCATCTGGCTGGGTTTCCCCAGCCACTTTGGGTGGCTTCCAACAGAATATTAAAATACAATAACCTATTAAACATTAAGAGCTTCCCTAAACAGGGCTGCCTTCAGATGTCTTCTAAGAGTCTGGTAGTTGTTTTTCGCTTTGACATCTGGTGGGAGGGCGTTCCACAGGGCAGGTGCCACTACCAAGAAGGCCCTTTGCCTGGTTCCCTATAACTTGGCTTCTCGCAGCAAGAGAACCGCCAGGAGGCCCTCGGTGCTGGACCTCAGTGTCCGGGCAGAACGATGGGGGTGGAGACGCTCCTTCAGGTACAGTGGTACCTCGGGTTACAGACGCTTCAGGTTACAGACTCCGCTAACCCAGAAATAGTACCTTGGGTTAAGAACTTTGCTTCGGGATGAGAACAGAAATCGCACGGTGGCAGCACGGCGGCAGCGGGAGGCCCCATTAGCTGAAGTGGTACCTCAGGTTAAGAATGGTTTCAGGTTAAGAACGGACCTCTGGAATGAATTAAGTTCTTAACCTGAGGTACCACTGTATACTGGACTTTAGGGCTTTGAAGGTCAGCACCAACACTTTGAATTGTGCTCGGAAACGTACTGGGAGCCTGTGTAGATTTTTGTGTGAGGCGGTAGCAGTGGCTGGGTAACTTCCTTAAAACATGAGCAGTAAATTCAGCAGTAAAAAAAAATCAAGTTGAGATGAGAAAGGAATAACATGGACTATTTAAAGTAAGCAGCAGAAAGTGGTAACTAGAAGGAACCATGGAAGGGGGGGGTAAGGGAAGTTGATGTTCCATTCAAGGTTCTGTTCTGTTTATGTAATTATGGAAATTATAAAACTATATATAAACAATTTTCTAAGTGGCACGGAATTCCAGTGGTTGGTCCCCCAACTCATTCCCACTCCTTGCTCCATGCTAAATTGGAGACTTTGGGTTTTTCCTCAAAATAATGAATGCAGAAGGAAGACATTCCAGATAGAGCAGAAATGGAAAGTATAGGGGGATTTTTGTGCTGGGAGAAGGGTAGGGGTTGAATTTGGTTGAGCGTAAAGGAAGTAAATGTTGTTTATAAAAGGTTACAAAAGCATAAAATCATAGAGTTGGAAGGGACTCAGAGGATCTCTGATGAAAGGACTATTCAGCTACTAATTAGTCCCCTTCCCTTTGTGGGAATTAGCAATGCAATTTCACGTTACAGTCCTACCTCGGCTGCCAAACGCCTTGAGAGTCGAACATACCAGCTCCGTAAAGATCGAAAACCGGAAGTGACTGTTCCGGTTTTCTTTTCTTTTTTAAAATAATTTTTATTAATTTTCCATTAAGAACATCCAATTAATAGCAAATCTAATCTAATCAAAATCCAATTCAAAAAATAAATAATAATAATAAAACCAAATTATAATCTGAATTATTATTAAATTTCACATGGACTTCCCACATTCTGGACCTCGAAGAATTCCTCTGTTATATTTCTGCCCTCTTTTTGTTCTCATATTTTCCACATTCCGATCTTAAACTCTCAATGTCCTCAGTCCCTGGCTGACTGAGTCTCAATCATGTTAAACAATCATATATCCTTTCATCTTTCGGGTACAGTTTAGTGTGTGTGTGTGTGTATTCCCTTGATAGTTTGTCAGCGCAGCTTTTTCCTGGCTCACTCTTATCTTCAGTCTGGGCTGTTGTCCAAGCCTGCCATTTGAAGTTTTATGATGCAGTAAATTCCAGAGTTCTTGAATTGAACATTCTTTTGGAAGCCGAACGTCCGACGGGGCTTCCGATTGGCTGCAGGAGCTTCTTGCAGCCAATCAAAAGCTACGCTTTGTAAGTCGAACATTTCGGAAGTCGAACAGACTTCCAGAACGGATTCTGTCCGACTTCCGATGTATGACTGTACTAGTAAGTCACCTTGCATCCTGAAAAATGGAATGTGCAGGTTGAGATACAGCTCAGCATTTTCTCCTCAAGCATGTTCAGTCACATAATTATATCCAAGCATTTTGAAAGCCTCTTAGGTGCTGGGGGGTTGGGGAATTTTGCTGTATCTTTAATTTTTCTGCCTAAAGCAGTATCTGTATCTGGGGGATCTTGCTCTCCAAATGGATTATGTACTATTTTTAACATTTTCCTGAAAGGCAAATGAAACTGGAGGTGGTTTCTCATTTCACTCTTGCACACATTTTTATCTCCTGGTTTTAGCCAGACACACAGCACAGCTTACTTCAGTTATACTGCTCCTTCCTTTGCAGTCAAATGCAGTGAATTCAGTCAGCAGCATCTAACAGGCGTTAATTTTCACCATGTTTGGAAATTGTATCTTTTGTACAATTGTATAGTGGTACCTCGGTTTTCAAACGTCTCAGAAACCGAACATTTTGGTTTTCCGCCAAAAACCCGGAAGTGAATGCTTCCGTTTTCAAACGCGCCTCAGAAATTGAATGGCTTCTGCTGAGGTTTTTTTTTTTCAATTTTCTCCATTGAATTTGCAGACCACCCTCGGCACCTTGGTTTTTGAATGTTTGGGAAGTCAAACGGTCTTCAGGAACGGATTACGTTCGAAAACCGAGGTACCACTGTATCAGGAAATTTTATATGTCTAATGTTTTACAATTTTTTTTTTTATAATAATATTTATTAAATTTTTGTATAACCAATAAAAAACATACATAATAACAAAATATTTTCCATTATCCACATTTCATTCTCAACTTTGGACTTCCTCACATCTCTTGTTCCTGCTTTCTAAACATAGATTTTACCAGCAAATTATTAACTTAATTCATATAATATAATTTTCCAATATTTAATGTCTCAAATTTTGGGATTTAACATACTCTTATTGAAGCTTAATCATAAAATATTACTTATCTAAAATTTATCTTTTCATCTACCAATTAAATTTAAATTTATATTCTTTATAACTAGTTTGTTGGAGCCGTGTTTTTGCTAATCTTACATCTTTCTTAACATTCATACAATTTACAATATTTTTGTAGATAGTCCTTAAATTTCTTCCAGTCCTCCTCCACCAGTTCTTCTCCCAGGTCTCGGATTCTGCCAGTCATCTCCGCCAGTTCCATATAGTCTATCAGTTGCATCTGCCATTCTTCCAGTGTGGGTAATTCTTGAGTTTTCCAGCTTTTACAATTTTTAATGTGCTGTAAGCCACCCAGAGTGGCTGGGGAAACCCAGCCAGGTGGGCAGGGTATAAATAAAAAAAATTTTTTTTTAAGCACATTGATAGATGTCAATTTTCAGGAATTCCTGTGGGAGGCAGTGGAATCAGAACCTAGCAAATCATGTGTGGAAGTATGATGGCTTCGTATATCATTATACTTGTTCCGATACTGGCAATTGCTCATTTTGTGCAAGTGTCGTCACAAATAACCTTGACACAGCTATTATCTTCCACATTGTAAACACTTACCATACTGACCATTATTACATCTGTCTCTTCATTAATCACTATGCGGGTTGGAATTGCAATCCAGCATCATTTGTGGGGCCACAAATTAAGACATCCCTCCTCAGGTGGATGAAGAGAGTACCTGAAGGAGCGTCTCCACCCCCCCCATTGTTCTGCCCGGACACTGAGGTCCAGCTCAGAGGGCCTTCTGGCGGTTCCCTCCCTGTGGGAAGTGAGGTTGCAGGGAACCAGGCAGAGGGCCTTCTCGGTGGTGGCACCTGCCCTGTGGAACACCCTCCTGTCAGATGTCAAGGAGATAAACAACTATCTGACTTTTGGAAGACATCTGAAGGCAACCCTTTTTAGGGAAGTTTTTAATGTTTGATGTTTTATTTTGTTTTTATTCTGTTGGGAGCCGCCCAGAGTGGCAGGGTAAACCCAGCCAGATGGGCAGGGTATAAATGATAAAATAATCATAATCATAATATCTGGAAGGTCAGGGGAGCTGGCAGAGAAGGGGAAGGGGAAGGGGAAGGGGAAGGGGAAGGGGAAGGGGAAGGGGAAGGGGAAGGGGAAGGGGAAGGGGAAGGGGAAGGGGAAGGGGAAGGTGAGAATTCTTTTCCAGTTAAGATGTTAATTCAAGCCACAAAAGATTCTTGGTCTATAAAGCTCTGCTCCACTATGATGTAGGCTTTCATACTGTAACTTATAAAATAGTCACTGCGATTTTCTGCCACACCTCGGTGTAGCCAAATCTAAATGGCAAGGCAATATAGCTAAAGTTTAATACTTAAACATTCCCATCTTATATTTTTGAACATATGAAGCAACAAAAAGAGCACATTTCCCTCAATTAACTTATTGTGGATTTATCCATTCATTTGAAGAAAATCTGTCTTTGTTCAAGCACTTGCTTGGAACTATAGCAATAACTACTAAATGAGTCTTTATATTCAAGCCCCTCCTCCAGCTGGAATAAAGACCAACAGACACCTAGTTGGTCTTCCACCAACTTGAGTCAATGAAAAAATAATAATCAGGTCCTCCCTCCGTATGGTTTAGTTTCAGCAATCATGGGTATTGTTTTAATATTACAGTTCACTGGAATGGAAATACAATTCAGAAGGATTTTTTTAAAGTTGATGATCTATAATGTAGTCATTTTAAAAATATTTTGAATTCTCCAATACAGAATAAATTAATTTTACAGATGTTCTCCTGTCCCTTCTTGACAGAAATGATGCTTCTTCAATGAGAATGAAATTGGTCAGCTCACATCTATTAATCTAAATAGGAATAATGCTGATACTGTGTTTTGGGACGCGAGGGCAATACTAGACATAGAAGCAGACTGCAATGAAGTGTATTAACTCCCTTTGGAATGACTTTTTCACCTCTGACTTGGGATTACAGTACTAAGCATGCTTTCAAAAATCACACACAATTCACTTTGTTTTTAGCGTTTTCATACATGTTCAGTTATCGATACCTGGATTTTCAGAGATAAATTCCTGATTTATTTCTATCGAGCATACTGGGTTCTGGGAGTCCGCCCCCCCCCCCCCTTATGCATAATGTAGTTCAAAGTATGAGCCCTTTATTGTCCTTGGCTAGAGTGTGGCATGCAGTTAAAGCTCAGGCCCAGATCTCCTTTTCTGTTGCAAAAGAGACTCGCATTGGCAAGGGGTGTTTTGCAAAAACCGCACACCTCAAACTTGGACCAGGTGCTTTGACTGGAATTACATAGAGAAATCACACACATCCGGACATGAAGAGAGTAGGTGCATATTCAGCAGCAGAAGTAATAAACATTTTTGTAAGTATGCAAGGAAACCCATTGTCCATATTCTGACATGAATAAATACAATTTAGAAATAAATATATTTGTAATAAAAATAAATGTATATGTATCAATAAATAGAATGGCTTGAATTCATAGATCTTAATAAATAAGCTTCTTGGCCGCAATTAAGGTATTCTTCAAAAGCATAGCAACTGTCATTGGTCCTACACCTCCTGGGACAGGCGTGATGAAACCAGCTTTCTTCTTTACCTCTGGGAATGGGGGGAGCAATAGAAAATGCAAATAAAACTTAAGTTAATATGCTGGTCATCAAACAAAGCAGCCCACAAACAACAGTGTGAGGAACAACATTTCTATTTGCCGGTCAAATTATTAATACAGAGGCCAATAGGCAATACATTTCAAAATGGTTTTGTTTTTTTTCCAATCCCAGGATTTTAGAGTCTGACAATCAAATTTATTATTTCATAAGCTTAATCGCAGTTGATATCTGCGAATCAACTCCGAAGATGGGTTGAAGTCTTCCTTTGTTACAGATTCATTATGAGGCCTTGGCCAAATCAGTCTCCACACACCCCCACCCCCAAATCTACTGTATTTTTTGCTCCATAAGATGCACCTGACCATAAGACGCACCTAGTTTTTAGAGGGGGAAAGCAAGGAAAAAATATTGTGCACAGAGCATGTAAGCGGATCTCGCTTTGCTTGCTTTAAAGCAAGAAAAGCGAGAGCCGCTTATGGCACATGGCTTCTGTTCTGCTTTGTGCAGCTCTCACTTTGCTTGCCCAACCCTCCTCCCGCCTTGCTGTAAAAGAGGAGGAGGAGGGGGAGACACTGGGACAGGTGCTTTGCTTGCTTTACAGTGAGGCGGGAGGAGGGATGGGCAGGCAAAGTGAGACCTGCACAAAGCAGAACAGAAGCCATGTACCGTAAGCGGCTCTCGCTTTGCTTGCTCCCGTCCGTCCCTCCTCCCACTTCGCTGTGAAGCCAGCAGAGCAAGAGTGATAGCTGCACAGCGGCTCTTGTTCTGCTGGCTTCCCAGCAAAGCAGGATGAGGGATGGAAGAGGCTCCGTGTAAGAGGCGCAGCTATCTCTATCGGTGAAGCCAGCAGAGCAAGAGCGATAACCGCGTAGCGGCTCTTGTTCTGCTGGCTTCACAGCAAGCGACGGACGGGAGCCATGGCTCCGGCTGCGGAGGCATCCCTCAGCTCGCGACTGCAGCAGTAGCCGAGGGATCCCTCTGCCACCCAGTGCATTCGCTCCATAAGACGCACAGACATTTCCCCTTACTTTTTAGGAGGAAAAAAGTGTGTCTTGTGGAGCAAAAAGTACGGTATACACTGAGAACAAGAATTTATTAGTGCTAAGTTGTTTACTCCAGTCCTAAAAGTAAAGCCATGTTTATTTCAGAAGAAATTGAGGGACGCTCATAAATCTTGAAAGCATAACTCCTGTTCTCGGTGGGGGGGGGGATGTCACAAGGGGGTGAGAAAAGCTAAAGGTTTGTTGTTTCTCAAGCAACTGTCATGTTTTCATTGAAATTTATGGGAATACAAGATTGGAACAGGTCTGAGCTGATAGTGTAATTTAGGCTTGATCTGAAAAGTGTCAATGTGAGGCCATTTTAGAAGGGTCCGTTCCAAATCAAGTTTAGGGAAGGTTGCCCACAAATACCGTATTTTTCGCTCCATAAGGCACACTGGACCATAAGGTGCACCTAGTTTTTAGAGGGGGAAATCAAGAAACCCCAGAGCTTCTCGCGGCTGCCGGGGGGAAGCCTGGGTTCCCCCCCCCCGGCCCCAAAGAGCAAAGAAGCCAAGACAGCGAGTGGGATCCATCCACGTCAGTCCCTTCTCCCTCCTGGGGAAAAGCCCGCAAGAGGCGCGCTGAGCTTGTGTGCGGCTCTTGGGGGCTTTTCCTGCCTGCCTCCCCCCCTGCATTCGCTCCATAAGACGCACACACATTTCCCCTTTTTAGGAGGGAAAAAGTGCGTCTTATGGAGCGAAAAATACGGTACATCAAAGGATCTATTTTAGGTGGTGTGTTTTAATTCTCTAAATACAGCTAAACTTGGTGGAACAGTATCAACATTTTGCAATGCCTTCAGTACTTTCAATGTTTTTTCAGCTTCTAAAAGCAACAAAATCCATCCTTGACAAACTGGATCCCCAGCTTTGGAAGCACTCATTCTTGGGGCCTTTTTTAAGTGGAGAACTTCAGGCCAAATAGGATATATTAGCCCAGAATACTCATCTCCCTTTAGTTAGCAAGAGCCAAGCAAGGAGAAAATACATAGTTCTTTGAACAAACCTGGGACACAAACCTGATCACCTCATCTGTCTCCTGAGAAATCTCTATGTGGGACAAGAAGCTACAGTTAGAACTGGATATGGAACAACTGATTGGTTCAAAATTGGGAAAGGAGTACGGCAAGGCTGTACATTGTCTCCCTGCTTATTTAACTTATATGTAGAATTCATCATGTGAAAGGCTGGGCTGGATGAATCCCAAGCCGGAATTAAGTTTGCCAGAAGAAATATCAACAACCTCAGATATGCAGATGACACAACCTTGATGGCAGAAAGTGAGGAGGAATTAAAGAACCTTTTAATGAGGGTGAAAGAGGAGAGCGCAAAATATGGTCTGAAGCTCAACATCAAAAAAACGAAGATCATGGCCACTGGGCCCATCACCTCCTGGCAAATAGAAGAGGAAGAAATGGAGGCAGTGAGAGATTTTACTTTCTTGGGCTCCATGATCACTGCAGATGGTGACAGCAGTCACGAAATTAATAGACGCCTGCTCCTTGGGAGAAAGGCGATGGCAAACCTAGACAGCATCTTAAAAAGCAGAGACATCACCTTGCCAACAAAGGTCCGTATAGTTAAAACCATGGTTTTCCCAGTAGTGATGTATAGAAGTGAGAGCTGGACCATAAAGAAGGCTGATCGCTGAAGAACTGATGCTTTTGAATTATGGTGCTGGAGGAGACTCTTGAGAGTCCCATGGACTGCAAGAAGATCAAACGCATCCATTCTTAAGGAAATTAGCCCTGAGTGCTCACTGGAAGGACAGATCGTGAAGCTGAGGCTCCAATACTTTGGCCACCTCATGAGAAGAGAAGACTCCCTGGAAAAGACCCTGATGTTGGGAAAGATTGAGGGCACAAGGAGAAGGGGACGACAGAGGACGAGATGGTTGGACAGTGTTCTCGAAGCTACAAACATGAGTCTGACCAAACTGTGGGAGACAGTGGAAGACAGAAGTGCCTGGCGTGCTCTGGTCCATGGGGTCACGAAGAGCCGGACACGACTAAACGACTAAACAACAACTAAGGGTTTTTTTGTGTGTGAAAGAACTATATTAGCAGAACACTGTTGGTTAATGTTTTAATCATATGAATATATGCACACACACACCACTATTAAAACGCTTAACATAAAAGAAATTTGCAAGAGAAAATGGAAGTACTGATAAGCCCCATGAGATGAACTTTCTCAAAAGTTACACAAGGAAATAGCTGGGTAAAGCACCCTTCAGATTCTCTAGGGTGTCCAATTCCCCTAAATATGCGGGTTAACTTTCAGTATGGCTCTTAATATTTCTCTTTTGGCTAAGGGAAAAATAATGTGTTATTTAAACTCCCTGCTTCAAGAGCAGTTGTAACTGGAACAGATTCCTACCCCCCCCCAAAAAAAAAAACCACTGCCATTTTACTTACCTTCAAAGTCCACATCCCCCACTAAGTTGGTCTTTCCTGTGAGAGGATCGTGGATATGGTTGATCCCGACATCGATCACGGCTGCCCCTTCTTTAACCATATCAGAAGTAATCAGCTTTGGGACACCTGAAACCACCAATCCAATTAGGATTCACAGATCCTGAGGGGTGGGGGGGGGGGGGAGAAATGTGAATTCTTAAGCTTTTAAGCACTTTATATCTGATGAGGGATACTAATACCTCAGTCATTATGTCCATGTTTCATTGGAGAAATGATAGATGGTATGGTTATGCGAGCCAAGGAGATGAGTAACTATACAGCCTTTAGAACATGGGTAGAACATGGGGCCGGATCTGGCCCAATCACTTTCTAAATACGGCCCGCGGATGGTCCGGGAATCAGCGTGTTTTTACATGAGTAGAATATGTCCTTTTATTTAAAACGCATCTCTGGGTGATTTGTGGCGCCTGCCTGGTGTTTTTACATGAGTAGAATATGTCCTTTTATTTAAAACGCATCTCTGGGTGATTTCTGGGGCCTGCCTGGTGTTTTTACATGAGTAGAATATGTCCTTTTATTTAAAACGCATCTCTGGGTGATTTGTGGGGCCTGCCTGGTGTTTTTACATGAGTAGAATGTGTGCTTTTATTTAAAACGCATCTCTGGGTGATTTCTGGGGTCTGCCTGGTGTTTTTACATGAGTAGAATGTGTGCTTTTATTTAAAACGCATCTCTGGGTGATTTCTGGGGCCTGCCTGGTGTTTTTACATAAGTAGAATGTGTCCTTTTATTTAAAATGCATCTCTGGGTTATTTGTGGGGCATAGAAATTCGTTCATTCCCCCCCCCCCTTCAAAATATAGTCCGGCCGTCTACAAGGTCTGAGGGACAGTGGACCGGCCCCCTGCTGAAAAGGTTTGCTGATCCCTGCTTTAGAAGACATCTGAAGGCAGCCTTGTATAGGGAAGTTCTTAAAATGTTTAATGCTTTATTATGTTTTTATATATGTTGGAAGCTGCCCAAAGTGGCTGGGGCAACTCAGTCAGGTGAGTGGGGTATAAATAACTTATTATTATTATTATTATTATTATTATTATTATTATTATTTGAATAGGACATGTTATGTACTGAGTTGAATAGGATCCAAAATGCAGCAGTCTGATTGGTCCCAGAACAATAGGATTCAGAATGCAGCAGTCTGATTGGTCCTAGAACAATGCAGCAGTATGACTAGTCCTAGAATAATGCAGCAGTATGATTGGTCTGCAGGAGCCACCCAATCCAGCTCCAGATGGAAGTGAATGAATCCACAACCTGATTGGCCTACAGGAGAATTCCGGAATTAGCCAATCATGTGCAGCCCACTGTGTAAATAATGTATATAAAGCAGATACTTTGGGGAAACTTTCATTCCTCCTCACCACTATGAGCTGAATAAAGAGCATGAAATCCACTCTCGACTCCGAGTATATTTCAGGACATCACTATTGTCATCAGAGAAATGTTGGGAGGGTATGTAGTGGTGTGTTTATAGCGTTGTGCATGGCTTGAAACAAATATTTAGAAACCATAAGGTCCCTTGAACCTTATAGACTAGCAGAATAGCAAAGAAGGCCAGCACTGCCACTACAACCTTCAAGGGCAAGTTACGAAGAAGAATTACAGACCTCTGGAGGAAGGGCAAAGCAGTGACAATGTCAGAGGAGGGGAAAAATAATACTCAGAAAATGTTGGTATTTGTAGAATTAAACAGGCCTATAATTATACTGGCGTACCAAGAATTCTGCAAATACTCAGGTGTAATTAGGCAATTAAGGCATTTCTAAGTTTGAGGTTGATTTTTTCCATTTTGGGCTACCATGAGCTATCAGCTCCTCCTCACCCCCAAGGATTTCAAAATAAAACCTCTTGCTTATATAACTTAAACCTATTGCGTAATAAATACAGCATTTTTACAATTCCAATACTGCAACTGTAAACCTGGCTGTAATTTGGATATAAGGACGGTAGAACCCAGGACCAAAGTTTTCCATCTCCCTATTTATTAATTCTGTATTATTCTTGTAAATGCTAGACACTCTGACTGAATTTTTTTATTCCTAAAATGCCATTGTTCCCAAGCTCTTGCCAAACTCTAGGCAAGTTAAGTAAATGCTGGGCCACTTTGCATAAATAGCTGCTAGTGAAAATGTGAACTCTTCAGTGCAAAAGTGAGCCTGCGCCATAGCTTGCCCCCATAAAATCCACATTGTATGTAATTTTCACTTTATTGCAGCACAAGCATGAAACATGCTAAGTTTGTGGTCACAGAGACAACATAATAGTGACTTTCAGACCTACGACACACAGGCCCCATTTACAAAACATAATCCATTCCTTGGAAATTGTTAACTAGGCAAGGATTTGCATACGAGTCGATGATTGCAACTGATTCCTATGGAAAATTCTCTAATGTGTTCCCTGTTAGAATTCCGGCTCTGTGATTGCAGTCATGGGATTGTTGTCTATCACATGACGGTGTATATTTTGACTCCACAGTGACGGAGACAGGATGTTTGTGTTACTGTGTTCCGTGAAGTGGGACTATTGTCTTTTGTTCTTTCTCTCTTTGCTGTCTGATGCTAGAGGGAGAGGAAGCCATGTTGCAGTACTCTGTGTGTATTTATATGTAAATAAAGTAAATAAAGTAGATGCATAAATAAAGAGGGATGCGGGTGGCACTGTGGGTTAAACCACAGAGCCTAGGACTTGCTGATCAGAAGGTCAGCGGTTCGAATCCCCGCAACGGGGTGAGCTCCTGTTGCTCGGTCCCTGCTCCTGCCAACCTAGCAGTTCGAAAGCACGTCAAAGTGCAAGTAGATAAAGAGGTAAAAGTAAACGGTGTTTCCGTGCACTGCTCTGGTTCGCCAGAAGCGGCTTAGTCATGCTGGCCACATGACCCGGAAGCTGTACACCGGCTCCCTTGGCCAATAAAGCGAGATGAGTGCCACAACCCGAGTCGGCCACGACTGGACCTAATAGTCAGGGGTCCCTTTACCCTTTACCTTTAAAGTAGATTAGCCAAAATGCTGTGTTGCTGAGGTCTGTTACGCAAACTGCGAACACTCTGCGGATCCCTAAGTGTCCCGGTGTCTGTTGGCATCGGTTGCTGTGATGTTCGGGCTGAAGAAAGCTTTTGAATCTCCCAAACAAAAGACCAGGAGGGAGAAAACATGCCAGTCGGGCATGTGTCTCTGCCAGGGTCCTATTCGAGTGTAGGGTGAGCTCCTGATGTTCCCTACCACACCCTCACCCAAAAGCAAAAAGACCAAACAAACCCTTGGGAACACCTAGAAGAAATGCTCTCTTATCTGCTCAATCGCTCCCTGTTCCTTGCATTCCTCGCCAGATATCTGAATCTGCTGTGTGTATAGCAAGGTTTGGGTACTAATTCCTCATATTTGGACATGAGAATTTTTTCATAATGAACGTTTGTAAAGCGGGATGTGTGTGTATATTTGAATTTTATTGTATTTTAAAACATTGACAGTGCTACATTACCTGCAGCAACTATTACAATATCAGCAAGCTGCGTGTGGATCTTCAGCTGATCTTTGGGTGTATATCTGTGAGCAATTGTAACTGTAGCATCACCTGAAATACATATGTTTTAGTCCCAATTACAGATCATTTACAAAACTGCAATGCAGTTGTGACTGAAATGATCATCCTAGTGTTAGCACAATGTTTACAGCACTTTCTTTAGTTTGCCATTATTTTGGAAGTACGGTATCAGGCCCTGTAAAAGCCTCAAAAGCAATACAAATGTCTTATCACACAAGGTTTTCATTCTAGAATGCACTTTTGGCACAGTCCACTGGGAAATTGTTCTGTGCGAGGCCCATTGAAATAAATGGGGCATGTGCAAGAGAACTTTGTAACCGTAGCCTTCTTTTCCCCTACAAACATTAAAAAGAAAAACTGACATCCGAAAATATCCTCATCTTATCTCAAACTCAAACTCTAGAGTAGTCCAAATGATCACAGTTTGGAAGGTCAAAATTACTCCGTGCCAAATGTCCAGCAGATTCTGTTAAGAATAGCTGGCATTCATCATACTATATGGGCAGGTAAGAGTATACAAATAGCAAAATGGGTTATGTCCCTAACAGCTAAGGATCTAAAACATTATTTTGAAAATCAGACATTCTAAATCCTGTCATGCATTCAGATGCTTACGAACTATTTTTTCTTCCTTTGCACCTTCCCTTTTCTCTGTGCTGAGGGTTTCAACAAAACAGAATGTTATTCAACATACCTCCGGGCCTTTCATGTCCTCCGTCGGTATGCAAAAGCATTGAAATAGGCATTCCAACATTCTTTGATCTCCCAACGACAACGACGTTTCTTCCAAATGTTTGTATTCCTTTCAGAACGAGAAAAATAATATCGAAGAGAGTGACTCATTCCTATGGAATGAAAGGCTTTTGATCGTACAGATTGGAAATGTTAGATTATTATGAATTGTGATTAGTGGCTTTTCTTTACAAAACATAACCCAAAACATCTAACAAAATAGTACGAAGATTAAAACCAGCATAGTGTCAAAACAGAATAAAACCTTTAAGAAATCCATACATATAAAAGGCAGGTCTAACGCACCCCACCAGTTGAAAGAGGGCACAAATATCTGAAACTCTCCAGATTAAGGGCTTGGGTAAAGAAGGTCTGGGTAAAAAGAACATTTTATGCCTGGCACCTAAAAGTAGATAGTGATGTCCCATAATCTGGGAGCTACCACTAAAAAGTTATCATGTTGCCACTCTCTGTACCTCCTTGAATGCCACATGCAGAGTCCAGTTTGGTTCATGTGGCGAGTGGCAGTCATTGTCTGCACCAGTAAAACCAGATCTAGCTATCATATGTCATTTTCCTTTTGGAAACATTTGTTCTTCTTCTAGCATAGAAACTGTGGTAGGGTACCATAGTTAAGTGTTCCTTGTTGCTGAATTAACCACTACGTGACTGACATTACAGTTGTACCTTGGAAGTCGAACGGAATCCGTTCCAGAAGTCCATTCAACTTCCAAAACGTTCGGAAACCGAACGGTGGCTTCTGATTGGCTGCAGGAAGCTCCTGCAGCCAATCAGAAGCTGCGGAAGCCCCATTGGACGTTCAGGTTCCAAAGAATGTTCGCAAACTGGAACACTCACTTCCGGGTTTGCAGCGTTCGGGAGCCAAAACGTCCGAGTACCAAGGCGTTCGGGATCCAAGGTACTACAATACAGCAACGCTGTATGCCTTTTGGAGGCAATAGCTTGCTAGATAATTTCTTCTTGAAATACCACATCTTATATCGACACCAGACTTTATACCAGAGCTTACATATTTATGTAGCTCTATATAGAAGGAGCGTCTCCACCCCCATCGTTCTGCTCGGACACTGAGGTCCAGCGCCGAGGGCCTTCTGGCAGTTCCCTCGCTATGAGAAGCCAAGTTACAGGGAACCAGGCAGAGGGCCTTCTCGGTAGTGGCACCCGCCCTGTGGAACACCCTCCCACCAGATGTCAAAGAGGAAAAATAACTACCAAACTTTTAGAAGACATCTGAAGGCAGCCCTGTTTAGGGAAGCTTTTAATGTTTAATAGGTTATTGTATTTTAGTGTTCTGTTGGAAGCCGCCCAGAGTGGCTGGGGAATTAAGTTCTGGAAACATCCTGGGCTGGGTTAAAGTAATGCACTGCCTTGGGGGCTGCTGCTAAAAACAACCCAAAAAATTAGTGCAGAACTCAGCTGCCCAAATTTTGACTGGTCCAACCAGAGTGACCATATTACACATCAAAAAAAAAAAATTACAAACGCTCCCTATTTGGGAAATTATTATTAAATTATTACATTTATGTCCTGTCTTTCCTCCAATGACCTCAAGGTGATGCGCATGGTTCTCCTGCCATTTTATCCTCATAAGAACTCTGCCAGGTAGTTTAAGCTGAAAAATAGTGACTAATCCAGTCTCCCATTTGAACTCCAGTTTCCTCATTTCTAGCCTACCCCTCTAACCGCTATACCACACTGTTCGTCTGAAAGCAACAGGGATCAAAAAAGAGAGAAAACTGTGGGTTCTCTGCACCTTGTACCAAGCAGCTTCTCCCCGTTTGCTAAATATTAACAAAAAATATTTTGGTGCAACAAAAAGATGGACTAAGCATATCCAATGCAACAAACCACAGTGCAAATCCAAATTTTATAGCATCTCCTATTTCATTTTTAAAAAGCAGAGACATCACCTTGCCAACAAAGGTCCGTATAGTTAAAACCATGGTTTTCCCAGTAGTGATGTCTGGAAGTGAGAGCTGGACCATAAAGAAGGCTGATCGCTGAAGAATTGATGCTTTTGAATTATGGTGCTGGAGGAGACTCTTGAGAGTCCCATGGACTGCAAGAAGATCAAACCTCTCCATTCTGGAGGAAATCAGCCCTGAGTGCTCACTGGAAGGACAGATCCTGAAGCTGAGGCTCCAATACTTTGGCCACCTCATGAGAAGAGAAGACTCCCTGGAAAAGACTCTGAAGTTGGGAAAGATAGAGGGCACAAGGAGAAGGGGACGACAGAGGACGAGATGGCTGGACAGTGTTCTCGGAGCTACAAACATGAGCCTGACCAAACTGTGGGAGGCAGTGGAAGACAGGAGTGCCTGGTGTGCTCTGGTTCATGGGGTCATGAAGAGCCGGACACGACTAAACAACTAAACAACAATTTCATTTAGGATTTAAGCACCGTAGGATCGTATAACTTGATACCCCATACTTCTCTGAAATACCTCATTTCTCTTACCTGTTCTTTTTATTATTTCCCAGACAGCAGCAGCAGTGGCAGGTATAACAGAAGGTTGGTCAAGACACAGTTGTCCTATATTGAAAATATGAAATCCATCCACATCCTTTTCAGGGGAAACAGTGTTACACACAGTTCTTTCATCAATGTGACCTGGAAAATACGATTTCATGTCCTTTTTGTTATTTGGAACTTGTCTGATGGGCTTTATGTTCAGTGGATAACAAACAGTGTTGAGCGTAAGGATGTTTCTAGGATATATTTACCATTACAGTGGTACCTTGGTAGTCAAACAGCTTGGCTCCCGAACAAATTGGCTCCTGAACGCCGCAAACCTGGAAGGAACTGTTCCGGTTTGCGAATGTTTTTTGGAAGCCGAACGTCCGACACAGCTTCCAGTTGAGTGCAGGAAGCTCCTGCAGCCAACTGGAAGCCGTGCCTTGGTTTTCGAAAGGTTTCAGTAGTCGAACGGACTCCTGGAATGGATTAAGTTTGATAACCAAGCTTCCTTTTCTATTACACATTGTTATCCATCTTATTTAGTATTCCAGTAAAACGGAACTTGTCTATTCTAATAGAAAAAGAAGCATGAAATTAGGTTAAAGGTGTGTGGAAGAAAGTAATAGAAGTGGAAAGAAATTGCAATTGGGTAGATTGGAAGTCTAACACAAAGGTGGGGTGAGGGGTGGTGGATGGTGATGGGAAAAGGAATTATCTGTGGGGTTGAGTGTAGGTATGTTTGAACATTTTTAAGGATTGTATGAAATGTATGTTTGTATATTCGCAATATGTGTGTAATAATGCTGAATTATTTTAACAATAAAAACTTTTCTAAAAAAAAAAAGGTTCAACAACCAAGGTACCACTGTACTCCTAGATTTTTGATGTCCACAATCTGTCCTGTGGGTTTCTGGAGATCACCAGCACATATCCTTAGCATTACTGTCAACATGATTTGGACAGATGATCTCCTCCCACAGACCACCCACAAAAGCAAAACCTATCAGACTGTTTGTGCTGCCTTTAGAGGATGAAGAGGCTCTGGTGAATTTTCATGCAGAACTTCTGGTCAATAATCTGGACTGTGGCAATTTGGGCTTATATTTGGTTGAATGGGAGAACAATGAATGTTTTTTGGCTGTCCAAAAGGACTGCTGTGGTTTGGCCTGCCTTCTTATTTTTGGTTTCAAAATTCACCAAGCCAAAGAACTTGGCAATGGAAAAGGGGCACCCTTTTATTACAATTCTAGGTCCACAATCCAGTGACAAGAGCCATATGTGCATTCTGGCTATGATCTTGGAAATCATGAGTTTGGAGTTAAATCTAATCATTTCCAAGGACAAATTTGTCAACAGTGCAGCATACAAATAGTTTTTCCTCAAGACATCTTTTACTGCCTTTGGAGTAAGGTAAAGGTAAAGGGACCCCTGACTATTAGGTCCAGTCGTGGCCGACTCTGGGGTTGCGGCGCTCATCTCGCTTTATTGGCCGAGGGAGCCAGTGTACAGCTTCCGGGTCATGTGGCCAGAATGACTAAGCCGCTTCTGGCGAACCAGAGCAGCACACCGAAACGCCGTTTACCTTCCCGCCGGAGTGGTACCTATTTATCTACTTGCACTCTGAGGTGCTTTTGAACTGCTAGGTTGGTAGGAGCTGGGACCAAGCAACGGGAGCTCACCCCGTTGCGGGGATTTGAACTGCCGACCTTCTGATCGGCAAGTCCTAGGCTCTGTGGTTTAACCCACAGCGCCACCCGCGTCCCAACCTTTGAGTAATCAGGTTCAATTATGTCAGATACACAGGTCATACGTTGACTGCCCTTGCAAACATCAAGTTGGCAACTGATGCTCTGAGCAATACTGCTGAGGCTTTAAAGCTTGTCTTTAGAGCTACCTCCATGGACATGTCACAAGAATTCATAGCTTTGCCTTTGCTCTCTGCAGTACATAAGAGCACAGCCTAACCTGCATTCACCACACAAGTTTTAAGTTTGTCTATGGTGCAAAGAGTCAACGAACAGTGCTGAGCCTGGTTCAGTTTATGTTACACTGCCACCATGTGGTCAATCTTTCATTCTCATTTATTTATGAAATGTATAATTTGAACCAAATAGTTCTAGGGTAGAAACTGCAAACAGGTGAATAAAATCATCATCATCGTCATCAATCTTTATTACGGTCCAGTGACCCAACAAATCGTTACAAAGCAATACACAATTCATACAGCCTACCTCCAGGTTAAACAAGCATTTTGTTCAGAATATAGGGATCGTTGGTTCTTGCAATCACCGATAAAAACTTTGCCACTGCTAATGTTCTAGCGTTTGTCTGGTCTTCCAATAGGAACCTGACATAGTGAGCCTCTGATTTTCCCGGGAAAGCTACCAGCAAGGGTAATATCAGTTCAGCCCTGGCTTGCTCATATTTTGCACAGTGCAACAAAATATGTTTTATGGAATCGATGTCTTGAGCACACGAGCAAAGTCTGTCCTGGTAGGGAACTTCTCTCAACCTGCCATCCATAACTGCAGAAGGAAAGATGTTTAGTCTGGCTTTGGTGAAAAGCCTTTGATAATTTGGTACTGTCAGGTTTTTAATGTAAGATGTTAACTTAAAGACATGCCCATATTGTACTCCTACTGCCAACGGACTACAGACTGCGTGTGATCGAGATCGCAAGTCACTGTGTGCATTATCCCATAATCTTTGCTTTAACGTCTTTAGGGCGCCTTCATAACCCAGGTAATACAGTTGGGGGGGGGGTGACAGGGTGGATGTGAGGGCGATCTGGGTGCGACATCTGTCACCCCATTGATCGCCAGGGTTGATTCGGCTGAATAAAATCAGCATTCTAGCCTGCAAGCACATTAATAAAAAGTGGTATTGAAAATATGGCCCCCACTGTATGTTGGAAAAATAATTACCAATACGGTCAAGGTACTGAATAGTTTGGTTATTTATAAACCCTTTCTCTCATTGCAAGGTTTATATCAAGTTAAGTGCACTTGATTTTTCTCATTTATTCCTCAAAACCACCCAACTTTGTGACATTGTATAAAATAACATTACCTGGCAGAGGTAACTGGACTAATATACCACTGACTCTTGGATCCTTGTTTAATCTGCCAGTCAGATCTAAAAGTTCTTCCTGAGAAATATCTTTGGGCCTCAGTATTATTTCACTACAAATGCCTAAAGTAAAAAGAGGAAGCAAACAATATCATCAGCAAAACATTAGTTCCGTTTAGTCACATGCAACAAAATTCAGATTGTGCAATTCTATCTATTGGTAGCATTTTTAATTAGAATACTAAAATAAATTCACACTCAGTATTTAATGGTTTATTTATTTTTTAAATATATTTTTCCTTACAGATAGTGGGTGAGGAACCCACAGCCATGGGGAAGCTACAAGCCTTCTCTAGCTCTCAAGATCACTCTTCTGTAATGTATCTCTGTGTGTGTGTGTGTGTGTGTGTGTGTGAAAGAGAGAGAGAGAGAGAGAGAGTGCGACAGAGAGACAGAGACAGAGAGTGATGCAGTAGCCTGGGAAAAAGAACCTTGCCATGAGCCTCAGGGTGGGGAGCCTGGATGGGAAAAGAGAGGGGAGGGCAAGGGGGAACACAAATAAGAAATATTTGAGGGCGGGGGGTTTGCCCGATTTTGTCCTCGCTCAGGGAGCTATATTACCAAAGTCTGGCCCCGGAGGAGGAGCCTTCTGCAAGTCATCAGTTCCAAAATTTGTTAATTTCTGTATTTTTCGCTCTATGGGACGCAGTTTTCCCTTCTAAAAAGGGAAGTATGGAGCGAATGCAGGCCGCGCGGCTAAGCCCAAAGCCAGAACAGTGCTCCGTCTCACTGTTCTAGCTTGGAGATGGCTGGGCAAAGCCGCCGCAGGGCAATGGGGTGCCTTCACCTCGCTGCCCTGTGGAGGCTTCACAGGCTGTCCCAGAAGCCAGAACAGAGCCAGGGGCTATCCCAGAAGCCATGTCCCTCTTGCTTCTTCTGGCTTCTGGGGTTCAGAATTTTTTTCTTCTTGTTTCCTCCCCTCCAAACTAGGTGCGTCTTATAGGGCGAAAAATACGGTCATGGGGAACAGTGGGGAGCCGAAATGGAGAGATGGGAATGGGGGTAGGAAGGGGAGTAGAGAGACTGACAGAGCTCCCAGCAGGTGTCAAGGCAATAAACAACGATTTTACTTTTAAAAGACAACTGAAGGCGGCCCTGTTTAGGGAAGTTTTTAATGTCTGATGCTGTATTGTTTTTAATATTCAGTTGGAAAACGCCCAGAGTGGCTGGGGAAACCCAGCCAGATGGGCGGGGTATAAATAAATTATTATTATTATTATTATTATTATTATTATTATTATTATTAATGCCACAAATTCTGCCCTCTGCCAGCATGGAGATTACCTCCCGGGGAATGCAGCCTCTGAAAGGAAACACGCATTGTGTCCAGAAAGTTGCCATTGTTCGGAAAAGTGTTTGAAGAAAAAGGCATACCTACGGCTGCTGCTGCTTTTACTTTATTTCTCACATACGTGTGACTGGCTGGGTTGTCTCCTACTAAAACAACGGTGAGATGAGGCCTCTTGTTCCCAAGGGCAAGCCAGGAGTCTACATCCTTTCGTATCTCCTCGCAGACCTGGGCAGCCAGCTTTTTCCCTGAGATAATAGTTGCTTCGGTACTATAAAATACAAAGGATAAAAACGAATCGTTAAAAGGCTAAAGTTTTAAGGCCAACATTTTACCGCTCAGCAAATATGTCGTCCTAAAGTGCGCATTAATAAACATTGCCATTATAACACTTTAACCTGCGTATAAATGGCATGAGCACAATATGGCTACCGCACCCAGGACAGGGATCACCAACCTGTTTGGATCAGTGGACAGGTTTGGGAATTTGAGAAAGTGCTGTGTAAAGGTAAAGGTAAAGGGACCCCTGACCATTAGGTCCAGTCGTGGCCGACTCTGGGGTTGCAGCACTCATCTCGCTTTATTGGCCGAGGGAGCCGGCGTACAGCTTCCGGGTCATGTGGCCAGCATGACTAAGCCACTTCTGGCAAACCAGAGCAGCGCACAGAAACGCCGTTTACCTTCCCGTCGGAGCGGTACCTATTTATCTATTTGCACTTTGATGTGCTTTCGAACTGCTAGGTTGGCAGGAGCAGGGATCGAGCAACGGGAGCTCACCCCGTCGTGGGGATTTGAACCGCCAACCTTCTGGTCGGCAAGTCCTAGGCTCTGTGGTTTAACCCACAGTGCCACCCACATCCCTAAAGTGCTGTGTAGGGCATAACAAAACACACGAGAGCTGTTACGGGTTTGCAGCACAAACACAAGATGGCTGCCATATTGAAACAGAGGGAAAGCCAGACATTTGCATGCATCTCCTTCCAGTCAGTCACAGTGAATCAATCCACAAATTCTGCAGCAAAGCACACGACACCGATAGCAACAGACAAACCCCAGGAAGGAAACACACAGCTCATAATACAGAATGTGGAACCAAGCTGTATCACTCTGACCTCAAGCCAGGAGAGTTTCAGTATCCCAGAGGGAGTTTGATGATACAAACCCTTATGCAACAGCGTGGCATCCTGTTCCAATATGACTGATCAAAAAGGCGTATAGCCAAAGTTGATGCTCTCAAAAATCCTTACGAAAATCCTCACCTCAGAAACTTTGAACATTTAACATCCAACCTAAAATTGCACTCTGTTCCTCCAACTAGGGGTGCAAACCTTCCCTCCTCCTCCAGAGCTAATCAAGGAAGAAGGGATCTCATGCCTTATTGTATTACCATCCTCCCCCCCCCCCACGCACCTTGCAATGCATGGAAACTGCACTGGCTGAACAACCCTTCCTTCCTCGATAGCCAATAACAGCGTCTCCCATACAGGTAGTGCTGGATTCACATATAAGCTAAACAAGCTATAGCTTAGGGCCCCCCTCTCTTGGGAGCCCCCAAAAAACTTAAAGGAAAAAAAACCCCACATACAGCAACAGTGTTTTGTGTTGTGTAGGCTCCTATGGTGTAAGTAATGGGCCCTGCCTGCTAGCCTGCTCCCTAAAATACGCCCTTTCTCTTTACATTTCTAACACAGTTTAGAACTTGTTTTGTACATTTTAGCAATTTTACTTGGTGTTAAATACACGCACCAGACCATAACACGCATGTAGTTTTTAGAGGAGGAAAACAAGAAAAATAATATTCTAAACAAAATAGTGGATATATGATTTTTGTGGTTCATGCTGTGGCCACAGACATGTGATCTGACAGTGAGTTTGGAGTAGCCCAATGCAAAAATCCTGAGGATCCATGTGGATCCATGCTTTGTAACCACGGAGGAGGGAAGGAAGGGGAACCATGGATCCTCTGCTCACGACTGCAGCAGATCCCCCCCGCCACCCGCAGGCATTCGCTCCATAAACACGCACAGACATTTCCCCTTACTTTCTAGGAGGAAAAAAGTGAGTGTTATGGTGCAAAAAATATGGTAATTTTCTTTCAACGAACAGCATGCAGTCAGTTTTATTTCCTCTTTCCGTAACTTTTCCCAGGATGAAAGTTGGCTATTATATGCAAAGCCTCTATCATCACTGCCTTGATTTTTGCAGCTTTCTTGAGGCATGAGCAATGTGCAAGACATGACTTGTCCTCAGAGCTGGATTTGCGTATACGCTAAACAAGCTATAGCTTAGGGCCCCACAAAAAATTAAAAGGGAAAAAAACACTGGATGTACATTTCCAAAATATAAGATAAAAAACAAATAAAGTAAAACTTACCTACAGCAACAGCGTTTTGTGTTGTGTAGGCACCTATGATGTAAGTAATGGGCCCCGCCTGCTAGCCTCCTCCCAAAAATATCACTGGTTCGCTCATTTCTATATATAGGGTGCCTACATTCTGCATGGTTGCACGGCAACATGTAGCATGCAGCTGCAGACTGCAGTGCAGCACAGTTGAACGTGGGTCAAGCTGTTGCACCTGTCATCTAATATTAAAGAGTGCTTGTAGACTGATGATCAGGCAACATAGACTAAGATACCCTTAGTCTTATGCCTACTGATTGATTTCATATATTCAACACAAAAAACAGAGGCAATTTGTAGTTGACAAAGGACAGCTGGACATATAAAGAGCCCCATTACCTTCAGTAGCTTAAAGGTAAAGAGACCTCTGACCATTAGGTCCAGTCGTGACGGACTCTGGGGTTGCGGCGCTCATCTTGCTTTAGTGGCCAAGGGAGCCGGTGTATAGCGTCCGGGTCATGTGGCCAGCATGACTAAACCACTTCTGGTGAACCAGAGTAGCACACGGAAACGCCATTCACCTTCCCGCCGGAGTGGTACCTATTTATCTACTTGCACTTTGACATGCTTTCGAACTGCTAGGTTGGCAGGAGCAGGGACCGAGCAATGGAAGCTCACCCCGTCACGGGGATTCGAACCGCCGACCTTCTGATCGGCAAGTCCTAGGCTCTGTGGTTTAGCTTAGGGCCTCATCAAACCTAAATCCGGCCCTGCATACAGGGTGCACAAAATCAATGGGCTGTGTGTTGAAAAGTGGCTCCTAGGCACCCCCACCCCCCCAAGCTTCCAATAAGCTTCCAATATGTCAGGGTTGGGGTCAAACAGTGCAGAAACACCTAAGTAAGCACCAGACACTTTATTCCAACCATATCTACTGCTGGCCAAAGCACTCGTGACCTATTCTATCTTGGAAGCATGAGCCTAACTACACAGAACTGAAACTTCAGAATTCTCATGCAAGTCCCTATGCCAGGGTGCTGTGGGGATCGTGGTCTAACTACTTTTCTTCTTTGGCAATCCCTCGTAGCCGAGTAAGATTGTCTTCCATAAACACGGTTTTAACAATGAGTCCTTAAGTGACTGTGGAGGCCAATTCTGGGGGGCCAGAGTTTGCCTATGCCTGTTCTAGAGCATTGCTATCATCAGCAATGCAGGGATTTTCCCACAGTGCACTGGGCAGGTTGAAGAGCAGCCTAGCTCTCAACCACTCTTTGTTTTGGTGGAAAACTAGGCCCAACTAGGCTTCTCCCTGAATTCATGAGTTCCCCACAACCCCTTTTCTAAATTTGCCATATTGGAGGGAAAGGGAGAGGCAGTGGGAACGCATTGCAAAAATAATAAAAGGAAGACACTTTCCTGTTAAAGGTAAAGGGTAAAGGGACCCCTTACCTTTAGGTCCAGTCATGGACGACTCTGGGGTTGCGGTGCTCATCTCGCTTTATTGGCCGAGGGAGCCGGCGTACATGTGGCCAGCATGACTAAGCCACTTCTGGCGAACCAGAGCAGCGCACGGAAATGCTGTTTACCTTCCCACCATTGCAGTACCTATTTTTCTACTTGCACTTTGACGTGCTTTCAAACTGCTAGGTTGGCAGGAGCAGGGACCGAGCAACGGGAGCTCACCCCGTCGCGGGGATTCGAACCGCCGACCTTCTGATTGGCAAGATCTAGGCTCTGTGGTTTAACCCACAGCGCCACCCACGTCCCATTGGAGCCAAATCAAGACTTTTTGCTGTTGCTATTCTAAACTACTGGGAGCCAAAAACCTTTGCTGATCTATCGCCAGAGATTTAGCAGTACATCCCCATCTACTCACCCCCAGGTTCCTGCTGCTATGGGGAGAAATGAGTGGTAAAATCCTTAGCTATTTGCAGGTTATCACTTGGACAGAGCAGGTACCAGGACATTAGCAAAGACATGGTTTGCTCTGATCATGCTTTGGTTCTTTAGTTAAGCAAATCCATTTTGCAGGAGGGAGTCAAGAGTGTAGTGGAAGTTTCCGTGACAAATCCACTTTTAAATTAAGGGGGGAAAAGACTGGTTTTTAAAGTGATAGGGGAATATATTGAAAAGTATGGTATGAATAAATAACTAATGGGAAGAAAAAAATACTACAACCTGATGATCCTTGTTTTCTGTAACATTAGTATCTCCGGTGTGGTGATAATCTGGACATCAACACTGGCACCCAAATTTAAAGCAGGATTTTTTCCTCCAGCCAACTGAGACTGATGAAAAACATGTCCATGAAGCCTGTAATCAGTGGTGCCCAGATATATGCCTTGAGAACCCAACAGCCACTTCCATAAATAGTTCAGGATACTGGTAGGGAGAATGTTTGAGAGAAAGTTATTTAATTATGGTAAACTGGAAAAAGTATATGGCATAAGAAAGCTAAAAACGCACACAGAAGGGTTGTTTAAATCATTTGTTATCACAGCTTTTGCTGTGAGGCCTTTTCCCTCCAACAAAATGACTTCCCAAAATTTGTGAGGGAGTTTAAAAATAAATCATCTTGTCTTCTTAGCATTGGTTCCTGGGCTCAAGGACAAACTCTTCATGTGGTTTCCCAAATTTGCCACCTTCCACATTCAAAGAGAAAGCTAGTTGGAATCAAAATTAAAACTTCTGAGAAAGAATGCAAAATATCCCCAAAAGATGTAAATTACCAGGAACTAAAATTCACAGCCAACAAAAAGCCACACATTCAAGTCCTCCACACAGACAGCAGCTCAAAGTAACAGATCCTATAACTTTTCGTTGTCATTTTCTGTTGTTCTTTTCCTGCTTATTTTAATTTTATTTGATTTATCTTCTTTTAAAACCTTTTTAGGATGCATGTTACCTTGGGTGATTTTGGTACGAGGCAGAAGGTTGGTAAAAAAATATCTAAAATAAATAAAATGTGCACATTAGTGAGTTCTCACTGCTATTGAAGCATCTCGTCAGCAAATAGGAGTTTGTCCAATAGCCGTCGCTCCTTAACCCTGCTCTTAAATGGGGAACTACAACTGATAGGTTGCTTGGTTTACCCTCCCTCCTCTCTAACCTCTTGATATTCTTTCTAGAAATACTGCACATACCCATGTTGCTTGTGCATGTGGTCATCCTCATTTTCCTTGAAGGGTCAGTGGTCCTTTAAAGCAAGAAGAGGGGTGGAGTTATGCATACAGCCAATATACAGTGTCACACCACTATGAGATGCTACTGTCCATATCAGAATTCAGGTGGAGAACTAGGCAGGCTGCATGAATGGCTTACACTCTTCTTGCCTTAAAAGAGTTACCGACAATCAAGTCAATACTGTTTCCATGAGAAAACCTCACGGAAAGGAACTGCATCACCTGAAAGTGATGTTTCTTCAAGATGCCTCCCTCATGCTTCAAATTAATTAGAATGCACAGTAAATGCATAATGTGCAACACATGTATCGCTCAGTGAATTGCTGCTCCTATAGCATCTAGTGCAGGCTTCCTCAACCTCGGCCCTCCAGATGTTTTGAGACTACAATCCCCATCATCCCTGACCTCTGGTCCTGCTAGCTAGGGATCATGGGAGTTGTAGGCCAAAAACATCTGGAGGGCTGAGGTTCGAAGAAGCCTGATCTAGTGGCTTTCCGAAAACAAGCTGGGAGTGCATTCAATGGTCCTTTACACATGAACAAGCCCACTTCACCTGATTTGCCTCTCCCCAGTCACACACAGGAAAATCAAACCCAAATCCCAAACTGAGGGTGACATCTGAACCAGGGATTATGGCTTGGGTTAAATCAGGGTGGATTTGACTTAAATCAAATTTACGATTTAAATCATGATTTAAAAAATATTTAATAATAGAAATTGCACACACACATCCGCAACACAAGAATCTTTTGCCCAACGTGGGGTGTCAACTTGAATAAAATATTGGGGAGGCCGAAGTAAGCTCTGCCCCACATAATCAATCACACCAATCAAGTAAGCTCCGCCCCACATAATCAATCTCATAACCAATCAGGAAATCTCTGCCCCACATAATCAATCACATAACCAATCAGGTAAGCTCTGCCCCACATAACCAATCAGGTAATCTCTGCTCCACATAATCAGTCACATAACCAATTAGGTAATCTCTGCTCCGCATAATCAATCACATAATCAATCAGGTAAGCTCCGCCCAACATAACCAATCACATAACCAATCAGGTAAGCTCTGCTCCGCATAATCAATCACATAATCAATCAGGTAAGCTCCGCCCAACATAACCAATCGCATAATCAATCAGGTAAGCTGTGCTCCGCATAATCAATCACATAATCAATCAGGTAAGCTCCGCCCCACATAATCAATCGCATAACCAATCAGGTAATCTCTGCTCCACATAATCAGTCACATAACCAATTAGGTAATCTCTGCTCCGCATAATCAATCACATAATCAATCAGGTAAGCTCCGCCCAACATAACCAATCACATAACCAATCAGGTAAGCTCCGCCCCACATAATCAATCGCATAACCAATCAGGTAAGCTCCGCCCAACATAACCAATCAGGTAATCTCTGCTCCGCATAATCAGTCACATAACCAATCAGGTAAGCTCCACCTCACTTAATCAATCACAGAACACGGCATGTGCACGCCATTTGAGTGGCAAAACCCATCTACTTTTTTTTGGGGGGGGGACGCGGCTCCCTCAAATGTTTTATTGAGGGGGGGCATTGAAGGGACCTTATCCCCAATGAGTTGCTCTCCCAGCTCGAACCCTTCCAAGGAGGGGAGCCCACCTGAGGCGGCCCACCTGGGATGATGGAGCGCGGGAAGAGAGCCTTGGGGCCCCTACGAATCCTGCCGCCTGAGGCCGCCGCCTCCCCTTGCCTCAGGGGTGGGCCGGCCCTGACCCCAAGATCCCCACTTTACGACCTGGGGGGTGCTCGGGTCCCCCCGCCCCACCGACGACGCCCCGCTCGGCCCCCGCCTCCCACGACAGAGGCGCCCTCCTCTTCCCCTCAGAAACCTGACGCCGCCGCCGCCGCTGCTGCGGAGGGAGCTGCTGCTGCTGAGGGAGCTGCTGAGGCGTTTGCCGGCCGACGCGCCGCCTCCGCGCCGCCTTCTCCGCAGCAGCAGCAGCACCAGGCGGCGGCAAACGGGGGCGCAGGTCGCCGCCGCCGCCGCCGCCATATCCGAAGGTCGTGGACGCCGCCGGCCTCTCGCGCCGGTCCGGGTCGCCGGCCGGCTTCGGGGCGGCGGCTCCGCCTCTGGCTCCTCCCTGCGCCCGCCGAGGGGGGGACAGGGGCGCCGGGCAGCAGGCCGAGCGGAGTGGCTCAGAGGGAGGAAGGAAAGGGGGACCGGCTTCCGGCCTGTCAGGGAGGGGATCTGATCTGTCTCTCTATTTTGCCCTCTCTCTCTCTCTCTCTATCTATCTATCTATGTATGGAAGTGAGAGCTGGAACATAAAGAAGGCTGATCGCCGAAGAATTGATGCTTTTGAATTATGGTGCTGGAGGAGACTCTTGAGAGTCCCATGGACTGGAAGAAGATCAAACTGGTCCATTCTGAAGGAAATCAGCCCTGAGTGCTCACCGGAAGGACAGATCCTGAAGCTGAGGCTCCAATACTTTGGCCACCTCATGAGAAGAGAAGGCTCCCTGGAAAAGACCCTGATGTTGGGAAAGATGGAGGGCACAAGGAGAAGGGGACGACAGAGGATGAGATGGTTGGACAGTGTTCTTGAAGCTACCAGCATGAGTTTGACGAAACTGCAGGAGGCAGTGGAAGACAGGAGTGCCTGGTGTGCTCTGGTCCATGGGGTCACGAAGAGTCGGACACGACTAAACGACTAAACAACAACAATCTATCTGTACCTCTCTTTCTTTCTGTATCTCAACCTCTCTACCTCTTTATTTCTTTCTCTCTCTACCTCTTACTTTCTTTCTCTCTCTACCTCTTTCTTTCTTTCTCTCTCTACCTCTCCATTTCTTTCTTTCTTTCTTTCTTTCTTTCTTTCTTTCTTTCTTTCATCTCTGCCTCTATCTCTATCTCTGTGCATCTATCAACAGTGCCAGATTTGTAAAGGTGAAGGCAGGGGCGTAGCGTGGGTTGTCAGCACCCGGGGCAAAGCAAGTAATTTGCGCCTCCTAACCCGTGGATTTGCGCCCCCTAACCCTAACCCCCAGATGTTGCACCCGGTGCGGCCGCCCCCGCCCCGCACCCCCCACGCTACGCCACTGGGTAAAGGTAAAGGAACCCCTGACCATTAGGTCCAGTCGTGGCCCACTCTGGGGTTGCGGCACTCATCTCACTTTATTGGCCGAGGGAGCCGGCATACAGCTTCTGGGTCATGTGGCCAGCATGACTAAGCCGCTTCTGGCGAACCAGAGCAGCGCACGGAAACGCCGTTTACCTTCCCGCCGGAGCGGTACCTATGTATCTACTTGCACTTTGACATGCTTTCAAACTGCTAGATTGGCAGGAGCAGGGACTGAGCAACGGGAGCTCACCCCTTTGTGGGGATTTGAACCGCCAACCTTCTGATCGGCAAGTCCTAGGCTCTGTGGGTTACATATAAGCTAAACAAGCTACAGTGGACACTTGGGTTGTGAACCGTAATCCGTGCGGGATGCACATTCACAACCCGCAGTGTTCGCAACCCGCAGTGGCATGGCTGCTCACGCACGGATTTGGCGCTTCTGTGCATGCACAAAGCGTGATCTAGTGCTTCTGCGCATGTGTGACCCCCAAAACCCGGAAGTAACCCATTCCGGCACTTCCAGGTTTCGGTGGTCCGTAACCCGAAAAAATGGTTTTGGGGTGAGTGGATCAATTGTCGCTTTCTGCTGCTCTCCTTTCAATGCCCACTACTTTCTCAATGCTTTCATTTTTTTTGTTTTCAGCTGTGCTTGTTACTATGTCCTGTGTGCTCCTGAACAGATGAACATTCTCCACCGGCTTTTGATCCCTGAGATTTGAGATCTATCTATCTTTTCCTCAGATTTTCACAAAACCAGAAAACTGAACAAGCAAATTTACAGTTGCCTAACTGTGTGCTTTTGCACACTTCTTGGGAGGGGAATTCCCTTTAGAAAACAAACAAGCCGAGGTGCATATAATAGAATCAACAAATTAGAAGGCATAGACAATCGAAAAAGGGAATGGCTTCTGAAGTTGCTCCTCATATGCAAATTCAGATTCCTGTGGGTGCAGACTACACCAGTCTTAATTCAAATGGGGAGAATGTGGGTTGACATATAAGTAGTGCCCAGATGTGTACAAGCCCTGTGAGTGGTGCACAGATGTTCAAAATGTGGCTGCAAATGCCCCTGCGAGTAATGAGACATGGTGGCCTGCTATCTATCCCTCCCGTGGACATTGTATTGGGGTGGGGGAGAGGTGACTGCAGGTGCATCTGTGCCCACATATTTAATGTCCATGTATAGGTCTCATATAGAATAGGGTGGCACTGTGGGTTAAACCACAGAGCCTAGGACTTGCCGATCAGAAGGCCAGCGGTTCGAATCCCCGCAACGGGGTGAGCTCTCATTGCTCGGTCCCAGTTCCTGCCAACCTAGCAGTTCAAAAGCACGTCAAAGTGCAGGTAGATAAATAGGTACCGCTCCGGCAGGAAGGTAAACGGCGTTTCCGTGCGCTGCTCTGGTTCGCCAGAAGCGGCTTAGTCATGCTGGCCACATGATCCAGAAGCTGTACGCCAGCTCCCCCAGCCAGTAAAGCAAGATGAGTGCCGCAACCCCAGAGTCGGTCACGACTGGACCTAATGGTCAGGGGTCCCTTTACCTTTATAGTTCTCATGGCCAGTTGGACTGTAAAGAAAGAAGTGAAGTATTTTTTGAAAGGCAGTTCTTTGGCTACCTCCTAAGAGTGTGAGTAAGCCTCAGCCTTCCCCTGCCTTCTCAGAACTGAGCAATCTGAGGGATACGTACACACTGATCCACACATTATTCCAGGAGCATCCCTTTTTTATATACATTTTTATTGGGGGGTTTTACATATCATTTTCAACAATCATTTAACATAACTTCCTATCTTATACATTATTTTAGACTTCCGTCAACCACCTCTGATGAATTTCCGTTTTTGTTGTTTAGTCGTTTAGTCATGTCCGACTCCTAGTGACCCCATGGACCAGAGCACGCCAGGCACTCCTGTCTTCCACTGCCTCCCGCATTTTGGTCAAACTCATGCTGGTAGCTTCGAGAACACTGTCCAACCATCTCGTCCTCTGTCGTCCCCTTCTCCTTGTGCCCTCCATCTTTCCCAACATCAGGGTCTTTTCCAGAGAGTCTTCTCTTCTCATGAGGTGGCCAAAGTATTGGAGCCTCAGCTTCAGGATCTGTCCTTCCAGTGAGCACTCAGGACTGATTGCCTTCAGAATGGATAGGTTTGGTCTTCTTGCAGTCCATGGGACTCTCAAGAGTCTCCTCCAGCACCATAATTCAAAGATTTTCTCTTCTTTATCACTTATTCTGCATTTCTTAATTTCCCTATTGCTCTTAAAGGTAAAGGTACCCCTGCCCGTACGGGCCAGTCTTGACAGACTCTAGGGTTGTGCGCTCATCTCACTCTAGAGGCCGGGAGCCAGCGCTGTCCGCAGACACCTCCGGGTCACGTGGCCAGCGTGACAAGCTGCATCTGGCGAGCCAGCGCAGCACACAGAAACGCCATTTACCTTCCCGCTGGTAAGCGGTCCCTATTTATCTACTTGCACCCGGGGGTGCTTTCGAACTGCTAGGTTGGCAGGCGCTGGGACCAAACGATGGGAGCGCACCCTGCTGCGGGATTTGAACCGCCGACCATGCGATCGGCAAGTCTTAGGCACTGAGGTTTTACCCACAGTGCCACCTGCGTCCCTATTGCTCTTAATTATCATTAACTAATAATTCTCTTCATAGTCTTTCTTGCAATATTTCAAATAGTCCTCCTTACAGAACTTCTTGCAGTCCTACTAGCGTAATCTGTTCATTACAATTGCTTTTCAAATAGTTCATATATTTACTGCAATCTTCTAAGAATCTCTGGTCCCGCAGGTTTCGAATCCTTCCTGTTAATTTATCTAATTCTGCATAGTCCATCCAGGAGCATCCCTATGCAAAATCTGACATGCCATAGAACCACCACCAGGAGGCAGTGGTGGTAAATAATTTTTTCTTCCCGCACTACAGCTGCTTAAGCAAAATTGTGTCTGGCAGAGCTTTTCTGGTGAATTTCTAACTAGCTAGTAAAAATGATTCACCAAAAGACAAGTCATCTACATCCTGTTGGAACAATATCACACAATTCTTTGCAGATAAAATCACCCAGCTTTGTTCCAACTTGTATGCCACAGTTCAGCTTACCATAATTATTTGGATAATCACTTTGGCACTGTTTATCTCAAGGATGCTGACAACTCACTTGGCATTGTGAAGGGTACCACATGTAGCTTGCTCCCCAACCCATAATGTGAAAGTCACTTTGAGTGGCAGGGGTTTGGTCCAAATAATAAATATCTCCTTGAATGAGGAAGGAGTCTCATCTCATTATGGAGGTGATGGCAATCATGCAATAACATCGGGGAAGCATTGCAAAGCAGCTGATATGCATGCAAAGACATTGAGGCACCCCAAGTCTGAGTCATGCAATCCTTTTGAATGCCCAAAGAGTGCTAGTGTATCAAATGGTTGTGGAGATCAGGAGTTAAAAACTTAGCTGGAGCAGAGCATAAGGGAAGTATTTTTTTCCGCTGGCAGGCCAAAATCCTACATCTATAAAGTGTCCGGAGTGAGCTAGCAGTAAATCACTCCATGCATGTTGGAGTTAACTCTTCATTAGCAAAAACACAATCTGTACAGGAGTGTCAGGCCTAATGGGCACAGCAACCCATCTCCAGTAGGTCTTGCCCCCATGAAGCAGGTGAAGGACTGAAGGTCCCTTCCTCCCCCCAGCTGCCTAATTACCCTCTCCAGGGTTCCCCCTTCCCAAGCAATTGGAAACTGGGTCTGCACATCACTAATCTCTCCTCCAACTTCTTCATTCTCTTCTGGTTCTGGGAGACAAGGTGGGAAGGGAGCTTGTCACAGCAGGAGGGAGAGACACCAGCCTGACTCATCTCTGCCTCTTGGCCTCTCCTCCCATTCTGATTCTGATTCTGGACTGCCGTCTGTCACAGACTCTCCCTGCTCACTAAACCCTGTTACCTCTTCAGCTTCCGACACCACTCTCCTCCTTCTGACCACTCATCATAGTTCCACCATCAGGGGCTCTGAGCCTTGTTCCTTTGGTGGTTCCCCAGCTGGTTCCTCCCCCCATTCCTCTGCCTCCAACCCATTTGTTATGTACTGAAGATCTCACCCTGGGCCAGCAGGGGGATACTGTAGATAGTTTTCACTCAGGTCCACATATGCAAATAAGGAATTGAAAGTGATGTTCAGTGATTGGATAGTTACAGAAAGTTGTTACTGTTGTTTTGTAGTTGAACTCTATATAAGCAGGTTGGCTGAACCCTTCAGTTCAGTTCTGTTATGGCCTGTGAATAAACAAGAGCTGTCTGAAGAATCGCTGTGTCGTCTAATATGTTCACCCACAACTTAACACCATCCATGACATAACCACTGAGGCTTTAAGAAATAAAAGATGATCTCTGCGCATGCATAAAATAATGGGCTTGGTTCCAGCCTTGATCATTTTAAGTGACAGAACAAGTCTCTCAATATCTGCAGCCAGCAAAGCCTTAGCTTACTGCACAATATTTTCAGGAGATTTTTGGAGAAGGAACAGGTGGATTAAAGTCTCAGAGACCATAACCCAAATACAAAATTTAACTCAGTCTGCAGCATCTCTAGTTAAAAGGTCCTTAAGTGGCAATGCTATAAAAGACCCCCACTCAATTTGAGACCCTGAGGTATCGTAGCTCGGGTAGGTTCATCACTAGTACTATACAGGAATTTATTAAGTTCAGTGATACATGTTCAACACTCAGAGAGAATTGACAACTAGTTTGATACTGTATATCAATGAAAGCTTGCACCTAGCTTCTTTTATGCCAATGAGTTCTTCAGAAAAGTGATTGAAGTGCATGACTACTCAGTGACTAAAATAAATAATAGGCCATGTTTCCTTTAATGAATCCATTCGGTTGTTTCCCACAATATGGCACTCTTTGGGAACTCTACTGCTTTTGGCTATGCAATAGGCCAGTGGGTGTGGTGATTGTCATATTTGCATGCATATCTCTGAGATCTTGAGTCTGCAAATAAAACACATTCCGTGTCTTTCCAGAGAAATTGGTTTTATTTCATGAGATCAGGCATGTTTGTAGAATGCTCTGGAGAGTGAAGCCACAGTGGAGAGGCAGAGAGAGATTCTGTTGTTCAAGCCCTGTGATATGAGCACCATACTTCTGCAATTGCAGATTTAAGGTTTTGAGCAGCCACATCCCAATTCTGGCTCAGTGTGTGATCCATCAAGATACCTAGATCATTTTTACATATCATGCTGCCAAGCCAGGCCTCACCCATCCTATGCTCTTGCCTTGTACCTGTCCTTTGGTCTCAACCCAGGTGTAGCCACACACAGTGAGTTGCCTTTAGCAACAAGTGATGCAGATGTGCATCTCTGTTCACAACTAAAGATGCCTCTGGCCAATGGAAAAGGCCTTGGATGAGCCTTACATTGCATTCAGATGCACATCGCCACCACATGCAGACGACTGCCTATGCCGAGCAAGTGAGCTTAAGTTAGATATGGTTGCCCAAAACATAATCGTCTTGCTTACAAACTCCAGCCGTTATCTAGGGGGAGAATTGCTAGTTTTGCTGATAAATAGCATCCCAATCATTTCCTAAGCTGCACAAACATCACCAGATGGATTATTTTGCTGACATCCCTGGTTGAAGCATGTCTCGCTGCTGTTTGTTCATGCCTTTTCAGGAAAACGCAAGGCGTCTTCCAGTAACTGTACACAACTCCCGACCAAAAGGTAAAACCCCATGGTTGCGAAATGGAACGCTTCACTCCTCACATGTGGCGGAATGCAAATGAAAGGAAGGGGCAACATGGTGCAGGTGGCTGAGGAAGAAGCGAAAGGAAGATGTCTGTGAAAGGATGCCTAACTCTAATTTTGAAGTCACAGTGATCAAGGAAATTTCCCTGACACAAATTAAGAGCTGCATAGAAGAGCAGTACCCTGCGCTTGGAAAACTCCCATACATTTCAGCAACAAGACTTGAATTAATCCCTGGATTGTTCCCTTAGCATCCAAAGTCCTCTTCCAATATGATAGGGCTGCATTCTCCTGCATTCCTTCCAGATGTTGCTGAACTCTAAATTTCATCACAACTGGCAGGGCTGGATGAGGCCCTAAGCTCCTGAAGGTAATGGGGCCCTTTATATGACCAGCTGTCCTTTGTCAACAGCAAATTGTCACTGGTTTTTTTTTTTTTGTTGTTGTTGAATAGATGCTGTATGGTAATTTATGGACCTAATAGGTTTCTAAAGCCATAATGGAATCAAAATAAATAAATTATGTATTACATGAAATCAGTCAGTAGTCATAAGACTACATGCTACATGCAGAATATAGGCACCCTATATATAGGTAAAGGTACCCCTGCCCGTTTGGGTCAGTCTTGCCAGACTCTAGGGTTGTGCGCTCATCTCACTCTATAGGCCGGGAGCCAGCGCTGCCCACAGACACTTCCGGGTCACGTGGCCAGCGTGACAAGCTGCATCTGGCGAGCCAGCGCAGCACACGGAACGCCGTTTACCTTCCCGCTGGTAAGCGGCCCCCATTTATCTACTTGCACCCGAGGTGCTTTCGAACTGCTAGGTTGGCAGGCGCTGGGACCGAACGATGGGAGCGCACCCCGCCACGGGGATTCGAACTGCCGACCATGCGATCGGCAAGTCCTAGGCGCTGAGGTTTTACCCACAGCGCCAACCGCGTCCCCTATATATAGAAATTAGCAAACCAGTAATATTTTAGGGAGCAGGCTAGCAGGCGGGGCCCATTATTACATCATAGGAGCCTACGCAACAAAAAACACTGTTGCTGTACGTCGGTTTTGTTTTATTTGCTTTTTATCTTATATTTTGGAAATGCACATCCAGGTGTGTTTTTTCCTTTAAATTTTTTGGGGGCCCCCAAGAGAGTGGGGCCCTAAGCTATAGCTTGGATTAGCTTATACGTAAATCTGGCACTGACCACTGGGCACACTGACCGGGGCTGAATGGAGTTGTAGTCCAAAACATCCCAAAGGTGCACCAGATTGGGGGAGGCTGTGTCCCAAGGAGCTAAGCGAGGACCACAAGAAAGAACAAAATGTGGGTGTGTTTTTCCCACCCCCTCCAGATTCAGGGTCTACGGAATACATGTGCATGCATGATAGCAGATCTCATCAGGTGTTCCTAACATACACAGGGGCCTGAGGGAGTGTGGGGGGCTCGCTCTGCCCGCTTTATTGCGTGTCGAGATCCCCAAGACACCCCCCCAAAGAAAAACACAATTGACACTTAATTTTTGTTTAAGGTTTTTGGCATAATTTTGGCCACAACTTTATTCAAATTACAGCAATGTGAGTGGTTGCTTAGGCATTGGTAGCGCTAATTGACCCCGCACGGGGACAGCTCTGACATCCGCACCCCCCGCGAAGTCAGCAAAGGTAAGTCACCTGGGGAGAGAGACGGGACTGGGAATCATGCCTCACCTCTCCCCAGAATGCTCCCAGGAGCTTGCGCCTCTTGCCAGAGGGTTTCGGACAAAAGCATGGGGAGCCCCTGGGTTCCTTTAATGGAAAACCCTTGAAGCAGCAGCAGCAGCAGCAGCATTTTGGAGGGGCAGGCACAGCCAAATCCATACCCCTCCACCAACCAATTCCAAGACCAATGCCTAACCTCAAACCTTACAAGTTGTGACGATTTGCTACGCAGTAGGCAAAAAACCAAGTGGCACACACTAATCAGCCAAATGGACAAAATTCCTACCGGGCCCCTGCCCCAAAGCAGACGACCCCATGACAGGCATAGCAAGGTCAAGCAAACAGCCTTAAATTAGGGAAGGGAGGGTGGGTGATCCTAAGTAAGCAGCGAAAAGAGGAAGTTTGTCGCTGCGAGCACTGTATTTAACAAATAGGGCTGTCAATCAACAAATGGCAACATCTAGATTTCCCCAGTAACAGCCCGTCCCTGCTTAAAGGATGGCCAAACCATTTGCCTAGCAACAGTGAGGTGTCTCGTCAGCCCCGCCCGCAACCTTTGTTCTCCATGAGGGAGAACACACTTTGCACCACGGTATGCTGGCCAACTCTCAGCCCAATGTGCAACTGGCTCAGTGTGACGTGAGCCAACTTCTCTGCATGTCAGGTTTCCAGCACGGGGTCAGGAATCCTGAGGGAACAGGGACTGTCCCAGACAGTCCTGAGGGCTCCTTGACATTCAGAACATACAGCTGAGGAGAGCTGGTGTTTCTAGGCAGACGCGTGACTGCTCCACAGAGTGCGCTGGGGATATCTGCGTACATGTGCATTTCCTTTCTGTGTAGCACTTAACCTTTCTAATCAGAATTTCTATACCTTTCAAGATATAAATACCTAAGCAGCCTGCACTTTAAAAAACACTCGGTATATGCAAGACAAAACAGTGCATTGCGTTCAGCAGTAGCATGTCTGGGTCGTGCTGCAGGGAATGCCTGTGACAATTAATAAATAAAAGAACTCTAGAAACAAGGCCTAAATAGTTTTACAGGGACAGCCCCAGATTTACAGAAGCCGTCCCGGTTTCTGATTTGATCCTAGAATGCCCCGCTTTTCCTTAGGACGTCCCTATTTTCATCGGAGAAATGTTGAAGGGTATGGAGTTAAGCAATGCCAGAGCCAAGGAGATACAACCTTTTAGAAGACACCTCAAGGCTTCTCATGTTTAATTCTGTTTTTATATACAGTGGTACCTCGGGTTAAGAACTTAATTTGTTCTGGAGGTCCGTTCTTAATCTGAGACAGTTCTTAACCTGAGGTACCACTTTAGCTAATGGGGCCTGCCGCCGCCATGCGATTTCTGTTCTCATCCTGAAGCAAATTTCTTAACCCGAGGTACTATTTCTGGGTTAAGGGAGTCTGTAACCTGAAGCGTATGTAATCAGAGGTACCACTGTATGTTGGAAGCTGCTCAGAGTGGCTGGGGCAACCCTGTTAGATGGGTGGGGTATAAATATAATAATAATAATAATAATAATAATAATAATAATAATAATGGAATAGGATGTTCCTATTTTCATCAGAGAAATGTTGGAGGAAATGGTACAGTCAAATGTGCTTCTCCCAAAGACCTAAGTGATTGGGGCAAGCACATACAGAATAAGATGGCCCTTCAAGTTGGGAAAGCCTAGCCAAATGGGTGGGGTATAAATAATAAATTAGTATTATTACAAATTATTATTGGTTGGTCCCAGGTTGCTTAGGTCTTTAACAGTGAGACCTGAAACGAAGCCTGTTGCCATACTGGCAGCCAATGCAGTTTCTTCAGAAATGACATTATATGCTGAGAACAGGCCATGGGATGCTGTACTTCCGTCTTCCAATATCCTGCTTCACTGGATGCCCCGTGAATGAAAATCTGTATTTTCCAAGTGTCTACAACCCCAAAGGCAGCACTTGCGCACAAGAAGGTGTAGTCTGCAGACTTGGGGGAACCCTACGTGCAGATGTCCAATAAATATTTTGGGAGCATGGGAGGGGGCAAGGAGACCTCAAAATCAACCCACTTAGCATTCTGCGTGTTCAGTTGCCATGGAATTGTAGCTGACCTTTCTTTTGCGCAGGGCACAAAACAAGGCTGGAGGGGGGTTGGAATGCAATATCCTGGAAGGGGTTGTGGCTGGCTGGAAGACTCCACGTTGCAACATTTTTGTTGCAGGCCCCACTTAAATACTAATTCTTCTTGTTTATAATTATGTCAAAAATGGCCAGGATCTATGCAGCACTTAGAAACAGCACAGGCCATGTCTTGGTTTAACATCTAAGACCAAAAGGAGGCTCAGGGGGGTGGTAGGCAGATAGGAGAATCCCTCAGAGAAGGCCTAGTTTAGTCATAAGAGATGTCCCCTTTGCCGACAGCTTTCTGTTGTGACTCAGAATCTTAGGCTGCCTACACAACACCACTTGATGTGGCTCCAGTGCACTCCGACTGCTGGTGTCTGAAGCCAAGCACGCATGACATTGGACATGATCCATTGGCACCCTGCGGCTTCTTGAGAAATACCCCACTCGGTTAGTTTCCCTGTGGACCAGCTTCCACTGGGTTTGAAAATGGAAGAGGTGCCTACTGTCAGAGGAGCAGGTTCATCAACAGGTCAGAAGGGAGACTTGAAGTAGAGTCAGCTGTTTTATTTAGGAAATTAGTATACAGTACAACAGAGATCGCTCGGGCACAGCTGCCTCTGTGAAGATGTTGCCAAGTCTGGCTTTTGACACCTCCTCTTCCTTCTACCCATCTTCTTCTGGAGATCTTCCAAGCAGACACAAACTCTGGCGGGGAAGAAGAAGAGGAAGAAGAGGAAAAAGAGGAAGAAGAGGAAGAAGAGTTTGGATTTGATATCCAGCTTTATCACTACCCGAAGGAGTCTCAAAGCGGCTAACATTCTCCTTTCCCTTCCTCCCCACAACAAACACTCTGTGAGGTGAGTGAGGCTGAGAGACTTCAGAGAAGTGTGTCACCCAGCAGCTGCATGTGGAGGAGCGGGGAAGCGAACCTGGTTCACCAGATTACAAGTCCACCGCTCTTAACCACTACACCACACTGGCTCTGGAGAGGGAGACATCCCACCCCCCTTGGGCTTTCCTAGCTTTCCGCTCAACTACATGTAAAGTTCTGTGTGACCTTGGATTCAAAGTGGGAGGGGAGCTCAATGCAGAGGGACCGACCTGCTGCTGGGAAGCTGTTGCTAATGCCTAGCCCCTTGCTGTCTTCTCCTTCAGATCCTGAGCCCATAGTGTGTCCCTCTGCATCCAGCCCTGTCCGTGGAGGGCTCCCTGCCTCTGGTTCTTCTTGTTCTTCCACCTCCCAGCTTCCTCCCTTCTCTGATCTGTCTTCTGTGTCCCACCACCACTCCTCTAGCTCTAAGCCTTCTTCTTCTGTGGCTTCCCTAGGGGGTTCCTCAGCTGGAGCCTCCCACCGCTCTTCGCCATCCAGCCACTCCCTGAGACCAACTTTTCGGACAGCCATCGTGTTTGCACTGATGAAAGCTTCAGGGAACTGGAGTTCCAAGCTGGGAAACAGATCAGGTAATGGCCATCGGTTGAAGACATTCCTGCCCCTCTCCAGTCTGTACAGCAAGATAAGAATGAGACTTGATATGCAGTTGGTGGTGGTGCGAGAGAACAACCGCACTGCATTTCTGGCCATGAATCTGTATATAGCCTCAGTTTTGAATTATGGTGCTGGAGGAGACTCTTGAGAGTCCCATGGATTGCAAGAAGATCAAACCTATGGATTCTGAAGGAAATCAGCCCTGAGTGCTCACTGGAAGGACAGATCCTGAAGCTGAGGCTCCAATACTTTGGCCACCTCATGAGAAGACTCCCTGGAAAAGACCCTGATGTTGGGAAAGATGGAGGGCAGAAGGAGAAGGGGACGACAGAGGACGAGATGGTTGGACAGTGTTCTCGAAGCTACCAGCATGAGTTTGACCCAACTGCGGGAGGCAGTGGAAGACAGGAGTGCCTGGCGTGCTCTGGTCCATGGGGTCATGAAGAGTCGGACATGACTAAACAACAAAAGCCTCAGTTGTCCCTGACCCTGGAGGAACAGGGACAGTGCTGCAGAAGGAGGAGATTGGGGTCCGAGGCCATGACAACAACCCTGTTTAGTCTGAATTGGCTTCAGCTGCTACAGTTCTTGAGGGTCAGCATGTGAGGCTTACACAAACCCTGCCGCAGATCGTTGCTGAAGGACCTCTGTGACCTTCAAGAAGACTGGAAATGGAGATGAGGGCTTATACAATAATTCAAGGTGTTTAATTTATTAGCAGGCTTTTAAAATGATGGCTTTGGATTGTTTGCTGCAGTCCCCGGCTAATTAGCACTTATTTGTCTTGCTTCAGAAACAGGCGTTTCCTCAGTGCACTCAACCGCTGAATAAATTTGCTGAAATCCAAATGATCCAGCCTAGGCAGAATGGCGAAACCTGGGATCTAAGACACAGGTATTTGTAATTTTTAAAAAGCTTCAGAAATCTCCCCCCATAATTCCCTCTCTGTCCTCGTTTTTTTAAACAGGGCAAATACTAACTTCACTAAGGCTGATAGTGATGGGTAATTCCTTTGTCCGTCAGCCGCCAAAGTGCCACAATAAAAAGCTTCTCAGCAAGGTAACCTGTGGGGAAGGAGTGGGCTTCCAGACTGGGGAAGAGCCATAGCTCCATGATAAAGCATTTGCCTTGCATGCAGAAAGTGCCAGTTTCAATCTCCAGATAGGGATGGGAATGTCCCCTGTCTGGAGAGACGCTGTCGGTCAGTAGACTGTGTAAGATGGACCAAGGGTCTGGCTAGATATAGCACCTCCCTTTGCTGGTGGAGCAGCACAGGTAAGGGGCAGGCTTTCTCCTTGCATCGTGATGACATATAGCTGGTCCGCCCAAGCAATTTGCGATAGGCTATAGCAGGGGTCAGGGGCGCGGGTGGTGCTGTGGTCTAAACCACAGAGCCTAGGGCTTGCTGATCAGAAGGTCGGCGGTTCAAATCCCCGTGACGGGGTGAGCTCCCGTTGCTCAGTCCCTGCTCCTGCCCACCTAGCAGTTCGAAAGCACAAAATGCAAGTAGATAAATAGGTACCACTCCGGCGGGAAGGTAAACAGCATTTCGGTGCGCTGCTCTGGTTCGCCAGAAGCGGCTTAGTCATGCTGGCCACATGACCCGGAAGCTGTATGCCGGCTCCCTCAGCCAATCAAGTGAGATGAGCGCTGCAACCCCAGAGTCGTCCGCGACTGGACCTAACGGTCAGGGGTCCCTTTAACCTTTACCTATAGCAGGGGTAGGCAACCGACTGCAGCCCAATCGCCTTCGGCCCAACACGCTGATTCCCGGCCCACGGACGGTCCGGGAATCAGCGTGTTTTTACATGAGAATGTGTCCTTTTATTTAAAATGCATCTCTGGGTTATTTGTGGGGCCTGCCTCGCGTTTTTACATGAGTAGGCAACCGACTGCAGCCCAATCGCCTTCGGCCCAACACGCTGATTCCCGGCCCACGGACGGTCCGGGAATCAGCGTGTTTTTACATGAGAATGTGTGCTTTTATTTAAAATGCTTCTCTGGGTTGAGGAGCATAGGAATTCATTCATAATTCCCCCCCCCAAAAAAAAACATATAGTCTGGCCCACCACATGGTCTGAGGGACGGTGGACTGGCCCACGGCTGAAAAAGGTTGCTGACCCCTGGGCTATAGCTTACTCCTCAACCATCCCTGTCAGTGACACAGCGTGGGTTGCCAGTGCCCGGGGCCGTGCGAAGGGGGTGGGTGGGTAACGGACGGAGTAAGAATGCACATTCAACTGCCTAAGGGCATCTCCATCACCCAGGAGATCACAGCCGCAGAGATAAGAGAATATGAGTTGTTCCGTTATCTGGAGAAGTCTCTTCCTGGTTTGCATGGAGAAGTCATTTTCATCCGGGCCCACGGAGATGTATCGAGGCAGCACCAGGTATTGAAATTTTGTGCCCCTGACAATTTTGTACCTGGGGCAACCCCGTCCCCAC
This sequence comes from Podarcis cretensis, assembly GCF_951804945.1. Taxonomy (NCBI): domain Eukaryota; kingdom Metazoa; phylum Chordata; class Lepidosauria; order Squamata; family Lacertidae; genus Podarcis; species Podarcis cretensis. Next base: position 13,837,388 of record NC_137182.1, read on the forward strand.
ACTACGTCACTGGTCCCAATTTGAGTGGGGGATACCAGAATACTGGACATACCAGTATAAAGCAGCTCCCAATGTTCCTTAGTGTGATTCTGACGTTAAGCTATAAAAGTTGATAGAGTTCAACATTTCATGTTAAGCTCTGCCTTATCCAGAATGTGGTGCTAATTAGTCCAACAGTGTTGGACTAATGGCAGGAGGGAGGGCCAAAAATTCAAACCTGCTGCAACAACAGCAGCAAGAATACTCATCGCGAAGTATTGGAAGACACAAGATTTACCCAGCCGGGAAGAATGGCAGACGAAGTTGATGGACTATATGGAATTGGTGGAAATGACTGGCAGAATCCGAGACCAGGGAGAAGAGTCGGTGGAAGAAGATTGGAAAAAAATTAAAGATTATTTACAGAAACATTGTAAAATTAATGAGCTATAGAAAATGTTGGAATGAAGTTTTATGGCTTTGGCTGAAATGTTATAAGGAACTAGGTACAGATAGATTGTTAATGTATTAAAGGGAAAAAACAAGGTTAGAATATGTTAAGATTAATTATAGGACAGAAAATAGATGAAGATGGAAAGGAATTGCTGAAACAGTTAATTGAAGTGGAATACAAAAAGGGAGGCATGAGGAAGTCAATGAAACAAGTGAATGAAAGTTAAGATTGAAAATATTGGAAGTGTTTTTAATTGTTTTTGTTTTGTTTTGTTAATTCAATGTTTTATGTAGTGTTTTTGTTTCTGTTTTTGTATTTTATTATGTTGATTTGTTTAATTCTTTTCCTTTTTTGTTGGTAATCTTTAAACTCTTAATAAATATTATTTAAAAATAAATAAATTCAAACCTGCACTTGGCTATGGCTCTCACAGGGCTATGAAGCTCACCATCTCTCACCCAAACGCACCTTGCAGGTAACTTTACTTTTACAGATTGTTGGGAGGACAAAAATGGCGGTGGGGAAGAGAATCGTGTACGGCACCTTGAACCCTTTTGAGAAAATGAAGGATTGAAAAGTCATTAACGCAATAAAAACGATTCATCTTATCTCATTGCGCACCTCATTTTTGGCAAAATAAGTTTAAAAGGGTGAATTAAAATAAATAGAATAAATCATGACATGTGTGGCTGCCAAATCCATTTATTTGCTCAATGTTCAAAAATTCAGGAAATGGAATGTGACTATTTTAGAAGTCTATGTCATTGCTATGCCTCCCCCCCCCCCCCCGTTTTTTAAAAACATGGTTGAGCTACTGATATCCTGGGCTTTTGTTTTGAGCGTGTAATTCCCAGTATTGCAAAAGAGTTGTGGCTTGATCAAACAGCGGTGATTCAGTCCATGAGTGCTCTGTTTTCAATCTCTCAGAGCCCACAATGACTTACTGATCAGAAATGTCCTGCTGTGAATTAGAATTGTTTGTTTCAAAAAGAGCCCCCTGAACATGTTGCATGCACAGATCTCATAATGACGCTAAAGAGCTTCTTCGTTGCAGGAGTAAAACCTGAGTAACAGGAGAATTAAAAGTGTTCAGTTGCCATAAAATGCTAACCGGTGTGTGTGTGTGTGTGTGTGTGTGTGTGTGTGTGTCAGGGAATGGAAAACCAGATATTGTGGTGAGCATGACTGATTGGCTGGTATCCTGAACAGAAGCAACCCACACTGCAACACTTTGATGCAGGTCCCGTTTTTAAATTATGCAATTTCTAACCACAACCTGGATATGGATTTAGTCAGCTGGCTCAGATTTATCCTGACAGTAAGAATGACTCCAATTCTCACCCCATTATATGGGCGTGATCCCCACAGAATTTGATAGAACTTCCTTCTGAGTAGACATGGTTGGCATTGCAGCCAATGCCTTGCTTTGGAGACTTTTGACAAATCATTATCAACAGCTGTAGAGGAAATCTGCTAAGAGCCGCTGAGGAAATCTTCCCCTTCTCCTATCATAGCTGAAACTGGAGGGAATGCTTCAGAAAGCACAGAAAAGGAGTGCAAAATTCATCACTCTTAACAGCCACATTTATATTTTCGCTAATCTAAGGCTGCAATCCTATACACGTATACCTAGAAGAAAGTCCCATTGGATTGAATCAGATTTACTTCTGATTAGTGAGTAGACATGCAGAAGATTGTGCTGTCTTTATTTTTAAACACATTTTCCTTTTTTAATTACATTTTTATTGATTTTAACATATAAATTATAAAATGTACCACAAAACTTATCACTTATACAATCTTTTTAGACTTCCATCAGCACCTCTCATGATCCACCGTTTTAACTACTTCTTATGCATTTCTTAACTTTATATTGCCTTTACATCTCTTAACAAATCATCCTTCTCCTTCTCCATTTTTGCAATACTTCCAATCATACTCCTCACAAAACCTCTTGCAAACCTACAAACGTCGTCTGATCTTCACAAATACTTTTCAAGTAGTCCGTAAATTTACTCCAGTCTTCCGTGAATTTCTGGTCCCGCCGATTTCGAATCCTTCCTGTTAGTTTATCTAGTTCTGCATAGTCCATTAACTTCATCCTCCATTCTTCAATCGTCGGTAATTCTTCTTGCTTCCATTTTTGGGCCTATTTTTAAACACATTTTCCATCAAAACTGCCCTGCTTTTTTCCACTGCATTCTACATGCTTTCATCTCTTTGCATCATCAGTGTCTCTGTCTGTATCTCACTTCTCGTTTAATAAATCATGCCTTAGCATTATGTAAGTCAAAAAATGACGTAACCATGGTTTGTTTACTGCCAGGAAACCATTATCTGAAGCCATGGTTTGTTGCTTCTTAGAAATCTTGGTTTGGGTCAACTATGGATTGGAGTTACCACAGTTTGTTCAGCCATGCTGCACCCGAAACTCTCCAAGCCACAAAGGCACGAGACAGGAACAGCAAGAAAACAAAAACTTTGAAGAAAAACCACGCTGTGTTTGATTATCAGCGAGACAGCTTATTGTTAGCTCATAGTTTGTTAAACAAACTATGGCTTAGCTTTGTGTGCAAACCAGGAGAACAGGACTTTTTTTTCCTGAATAAACACGCAAAGGGATCAGGATCTTTGTGAATCTTCCTCAAATTTCTCTCCGCATAACTTTAGCAGCACTGCACAATATTGTGTAGATGTGACTGAGGAACAAACAGATAATTTGTTTTGCAAGGCAAATGACAAAATTGCACCTCGTACCCATTCCCATATACCGTATTTTTCGCTCTATAAGACACACTTTTCCCCTCCTAAAAAGTAAGTGTGTGTGTGTCTTATGGGGCGAATGCAGGCTGCACGGCTAAGCCAGAAGCCAGAACAGGGAGAGGGAGCGCTGTGCAGTGCTCTGTCTCGCTGTTCTAGCTTCGGGCTTAGCTGCGCAAACCCTCCGCAGGGCAGCGGGGCCCTCCTGCGCAGCACTCCATCTCGCTGTTCTGGCTTCTGGGGCAGCCCGTGAAGTCTCCGGAGGGCAGCGGGATGAAGGCACCCCGTTGCCCTGCAGAGGCTTTGAGGGCTATCCCAGAAGCCTCTGCAGGACACAGGGATGAAGGCTACCCGCTGCCCTGCAGAGGTTTCGCACGGCTCTTGTGGGAAGTGGGGGGCTCTGTCCCTTCCCCCACCTCCCAGAAAAGCCCCCAAGAACCGCACTCCCTTTAAAGAGCGCATGGTTCTTGCAGGAGATGGGGGAAGGTACAGAGGGCAGCTGCCCGGGAGAGGCTTCAGCGGCTATCCCAGGAGCCAGAACAGAGCCAGAGGCTATCTTAGAAGCCAGATCCCTCTTGCTGTTCTGGCTTCTGGGATTCAGAATTTTTTTTCCCCTTGTCTCTCTCTCTCCCCCCCCCCCCCCGCTAAACTAGGTGCATCTTATTGTCTGGTGCGTCCTATAGAGCGAAAAATACGGTACATAAACAGCAAGGTTACAAATTGCAGCCCTACCAAGGCAAAATGCTACCAACTGCCACAAGATGAAGCCATTAGTGTTATAAACTTGATGACTGTGCTGCATGAAGTAGTCTAGGCCAGACCTTTTGGCCGTTAGGTAAGCTTGTGAAGACTTTTGTATTTCAGAAAGCCTTTCAGGTAGGAGGTAGTGTGTGCTGAGGTTGTTTTGTTTTTTTAAGGGGAGGGTACTTTTGCTGTATGGGACGCAGGTGGCGCTGTGGGTTAAAGCCTCAGCGCCTAGGGCTTGCCGATCGAAAGGTCGGCGGTTCGAATCCCTGCGGCGGGGTGCGCTCCCGCTGCTCGGTCCCAGCGCCTGCCAACCTAGCAGTTCGAAAGCACCTCCGGGTGCAAGTAGATAAATAGGGACCGCTTACCAGCGGGAAGGTAAACGGCGTTTCCGTGTGCGGCTCTGGCTCTGGCTCTGGCTCTGGCCAGAGCAGCGATGTCACGCTGGCCACGTGACCCGGAAGTGTCTCCGGACAGCGCTGGCCCCTGGTCTCTTAAGTGAGATGGGCGCACAACCCCAGAGTCTGTCAAGACTGGCCCGTACGGGCAGGGGTACCTTTACCTTTACCTTTACTTTTGCTGTAATGGGACGCAGGTGGCACTGTGGGTTAAAGCCTCAGCGCCTAGGACTTGCCGATCGAAAGGTCGGCGGTTCGAATCCTTGCGGCGGGGTGCGCTCCCGCTGCTCGGTCCCAGCGCCTGCCAACCTAGCAGTTCGAAAGCACCTCTGGGTGCAAGTAGATAAATAGGGACCGCTTACCAGCGGGAAGGTAAACGGCGTTTCCGTGTGCGGCTCTGGCTCGCCAGAGCAGCGATGTCACGCTGGCCACGTGACCCGGAAGTGTCTCCGGACAGCGCTGGCCCCTGGCCTCTTGAGTGAGATGGGCGCACAACCCCAGAGTCTGTCAAGACTGGCCCGTATGGGCAGGGGTACCTTTACCTTTACCTTTTACTTTTGCTGTACTGTAACATTTTTATCTCCTTATTTTATATTGGCTGCTGCTTCTGCGTAAAATTTTAATTTCCATTATATATAAACAGGCCATACGGCAGAACAGAATAATATTAAATGAGTATTCGGTCTGAGCATTGAGCTCAGCCCTGAAGGCTTTCTTGGTTTCGATGCCGTTTCAGTTAGCAGAAACTATGGAGAGGCTTTTCTGTGGTGGCCCCTTGTTTAATGGAGTAGCCTCTCCTTGGAACTCTAATAAGCTCCAACTTTGGTTCTATCTTGGTGTTTGTTAAAAACATGTGTGTTCTCAATCTTTTCTGTGTTTCCTTAAGGTCAGGAATTAATAGTGCTCTTAGGGTTATCAACTGCATTTTTTAAAAAAATGTACTTTCCCTGTTTGTTTTAACTTTTGAGTTAATTGGTAGTGTATAAGTAAATAAAAATTCAACAACACACTCTGAAAGAAAAATGTAGTTCAATGCACTATAATTAGAAAAAAACATTTATTTTTATACAGAATGTGTGGCATTCCACAGTTAAACAGATAAGAAAAGGAATTTATAATCCAGAGACACAATGATTCATTCCCTTAAAAAAAATAAATGGCAGTATGCCATACATTGAAGACATGAAATATCCAAAAGTATATAGAACATCACTGTTCTTTACAAGGTTTTTTAAATAAAAAAATCCTTATTTAAATATAGTCATTAAGCAAAGTACATTAAGCAAAATTCATTCCATAGGTTCATAGCCAGGTTTTCAGCAATAATATCAGTGAGTTGTAATATCAGTGAGTTGTACCTTCACAGCAATTGGCCAGTGTGTCTGGCTATAAACCAGAAGGTTAGTGGTTCAAGCCCACCCAGGGACAGCTGTGGGCAAGATTCCTGAATTCCAGCGGGTTGGACTAGATGACCCACGGGGTCCCTTCCAACTCCACAATTCTATGAATATATGTGTAATAAAAAATGTGCCAGGGCTCTTGTGCCACTCCCATTCATTTCAGCAGGGACTGCCCAGAAGACTATTAGCTGAATGGCACTCTTTAGCATTTTATCGATATACAGTGGTACCTCGGGTTAAGAACTTAATTCGTTCTGGAGGCCCATTCTTAACCTGAAACTGTTCTTAACCTGAGGTACCATTTTAGCTAATGGGGCCTCCCACTGTCGCAGCACGATTTATGTTTTCATCCTGAGGTAAAGTTCTTAACCCGAGGTATTATTTCTGGGTTAGCAGAGTCCATAACCTGAAGTGTCTGTAACCTGAAGCGTATGTAACCCGAGGTACCACTGTACTTAATAGAGAATATTTCTACCCCCCACTCCCGTTGCAGAAACAGTGCTCAGTGTACATTCAGTTGGCTTCGCAGAATACATAACAGTGGCATCGAGCGTGCTGAATCCATCAGGTGGCCGGCTATAGCTACAGGTAGCAATAAATACATTCCAATCAGTTTCGATAATAAATACGAGTGGATAGTTGTAAAGTGGTTCAGTTCTTAAGGTGCTCAACATCCAGCTTCTCTAAGCAGAGGCTTTCCACAACCGCTCCGTACAACATGCCCGGAGCATTTTTCGCAGCTTGGCGTGTTAGGGCTGAAACCAGAAAAAGGAAGAGATATATTTATGCAAATGAGAAGGTGAGAAACCGCAAAGCTTGTTGCCTCACCTGACCTTCTGAAAGCACTTCAAGCTGAGACCCAATAGGTATATGTCATCATGAGCTACATATTGTCAGCTGCCTGAATGATTTAATTTAATTTCTTATTTATTTCATTTATTTAATTTAAACTTATTTAATTTCAAATGAGGCTGTATACCACCCTGATACCTTTTATAATACGGCAGTACAGAAATCCTTTTTATAAATAAAATGGACTGGTGCCATTAATTTGGGTTTCCCACAATTGTTTTCAGCAATAAAAAGCGGGGGGGGGGGCGGGGGGAGCTTAATAATAATATTTTTAAAAAAAATTATTTGTATCCTGCCCTCCCCAACTGAAGTCGGGTCAGAGCGGCTAACAACAGTAGAAATAACACAGTTTACATAAAATCATAATTAATTAATTGAAATACATTCTAAAATCAATTCATTCTAAAATCAATTCAGAGTCAAATTAATGGCAACCATTGGGCTAGAGTTCTATGAGGATTACAGAAGGAGGAAGTCAGACTGTGCCTTGGCCAAAGGCCTGGTGGAACAGCTCTGTCTCGCAGGCACTGCGGAAAGATGTCAAGTCCCCAGGGCTCTAGTCTCTTGTGACAGAGCGTTCCACCAGATCGGGGCCACGGCCGAAAAAGCCCTGGCTCTGGTTGAGGCCAGCCTAACCCCCCTATGGCCCGGGACCTCCAAGATGTTTTTATTTGAAGACCGTAAGGTCCTCCGTAGGGACGCGGGTGGAGCTGTGGGTTAAACCACAGAGCCTAGGACTTGCTGATCAGAAGGTCAGCGGTTTGAATCCCACGACGGGGTGAGCTCCTAGTGCTCGGACCCTGCTACTGCCAACCTAGCAGTTCAAAAGCACGTCAAAGTGCAAGTAGATAAATAGGCGGGAAGGTAAACGGCGTTTCCGTGCGCTGTTCTGGTTCACCAGAAGTGGCTTAGTCATGCTGGCCACATGACCCAGAAGCTGTACCCCGGCTCCCTCGGCCAATAAAGCGAGATGAGCGCCGCAACCCCAGAGTCGGTCACGACTGGACCTAATGGTCAGGGGTCCCTTTACCTTTAAGGTCCTCTGTGGGACATACCAGGAGAGGCGGGGTCCCGTAGGTACGGGAAAGCACTGACCTGCACCCAGAAATGCAGCCCAAAAAGGAAACCCTGAGACGAGCCCTGAGATTTCCACTATGGATCCCAAATGATACAGTGGTACCTCAGGTTAAGTACTTAATTCGTTCTGGAGGTCCGTTCTTAACCTGAAACTGTTCTTAACCTGAAGACCACTTTAGCTAATGGGGCCTCCCGCTGTCGCCGCGCCGCCAGAGCACGTTTTCTGTTCTTATCCTGAAGCAAAGTTCTTAACCTGAAGCACTATTTTTGGGTTAGCAGAGTGTGTAACCTAAAGTGTATGTAACCTGAAGCGTATGTAACCTGAGGTACCACTGTATTGCAAAGGCCGCGTTCTGCGTGCGGCTCCTTGCCAGCGCTTTCTGTAGTTACCTTTGCCATAATCTTGTTGACAATCAGCTTGACCCACGGCGCTTGGGGGTCCAGGCAGACTTTCCTCCCATTGTTCAGGGTGGCTCTGTTCAAAGGAGGGGAGAGAAGGCAGAGAATTGAGCTGATGAGTGAAGGGGCTTTTTGCACAGCACACAGTCACAAAGGAGGTCATGGGCCCAGGCCAGGACACTTACATGACTTCAGGAACGACGCAGTGAGGTCCCTCGGGGAGGAGAGTGACAGAAGCAATTTGCTTGCGTGGAATCGGATGGGAGACCGTTTGAATGCATTGGCACCGTAGCTCCCCGGTCATAGGAACAGCTGTGGAAGGACAGCGCAGAAACTTAACAATGCAACCCTAGGCGTATTTAAAGGTAAAGGTAAAGGTACCCCTGCCCGTATGGGCCAGTCTTGCCAGACTCTGGGGTTGTGCGCCCATCTCACTTAAGAGGCCAGGGGCCAGCGCTGTCCGGAGACACTTCCAGGTCACGTGGCCAGTGTGACATCGCTGCTCTGGCCAGAGCCAGAGCCAGAGCCGCACACGGAAACGCCGTTTACCTTCCCGCTGGTAAGCGGTCCCTATTTATCTACTTGCACCCGAGGGTGCTTTCGAACTGCTAGGTTGGCGGGCGCTGGGACCGAGCAATGGGAGCGCACCCCGCCGCAGGGATTCGAGCCGCCGACCTTTCGATCGGCAAGCCCTAGGCGCTGAGGCTTTAACCCACAGCGCCACCTGAGTATTTACTGAGGCTTTAACCCACAGCGTCCCTGAGTATTTACTGAGAAGCAAATGACAAAAGGTATCTTTTCCCGGCTTCCGCCCAGGAAAAGATACCTAGCGCAACCACACCGAACGCTTAACCCAACCTCCCTCTAGCACAGGGGTCAGCAAACTTTTTCAGCAGGGGGCCGGTCCACTGTACCTCAGACCTTGTGGGGGGGCTGGGCTATATTTTTTTTGGGGGGGGGAATGAACAAATTCCTATGCCCCACAAATATCCCAGAGATGCATTTTAAATAAAAGCACACATTCTACTCATGTAAAAACACCAGGCAGGACCCACAAATAACCCAGAGATGCATTTTAAATAAAAGGGCACATTCTACTCATTTAAAAACACGCTGATTCCTGGGCCGTCCGTGGGCCGGATTTAGAAGGCGATTGGGCCGGATCTGGCCCCCAGGCCTTAGTTTGCTTAGTAAAGGTAAAGGGACCCCTTTACCTTAGTAAAGGTAAAGGGAGCCGGCGTACAGCTTCCGGGTCATGTGGCAAGCATGACTAAGCCGCTTCTGGCGAACCAGAGCAGCGCATGGAAACGCCGTTTACCTTCCTGACCTATTTATCTACTTGCACTTTGATATGCTTTCGAACTGCTAGGTTGGCAGGAGCTGGGACCAAGCAATGGGAGTCCACCCCGTCACGGGGATTCAAACCACCGACCTTCTGATCGGCAAGTCCTAGGCTCTGTGGTTTAACCCACAGCGCCACCCGCATCCCCTTCAACAGTATAGGCACCATCCAATCACAGACGCTTTTAAAATTTCACCGCTGTTGGACTTGAGATGCCCAGCTCTGGCTCGATCATGTATTAGGATTTCAGATGCCTAGTCTTAGAGCAGGGGTTGTCAACCTAAGGCCCAGGGATTACATAATCAGCCTTGGAACAGAAGTGTAGCAAAGCCGTCTGCAAACATTTGCCAGGGATGGGTGGTGGGGTGGGGTGGGAGGTTTCTGCTCCCAACCTCAACGTGTTCATAACGGTGTGAAAATAGCCTATATCTGAGGTTTCATTCCTGTCCAATCAACTTGCCTTAACTAACTACTAAATATGCAGAAGTCAGGAGCAGAGACAGTTCCTGTCAAATTTTTCAACTTCTCCAAATTAAAAAAAACACGAGGGTTGTAAAAAGCTGTAGCATGACTTGGGAATGCAAAAGGTATTTGGGTGAAATCTATATAATTTAGTTTTGCTTGTCAAGTAAAAAAGCATGTGAAATTGCATAGGAATAATAAAAAAATGATAGCCAATTATTTGCAGCGACGGTGCTGATGACCTGACATTTTCTGAAGGTAAAATAACAAATTCTTTGGGTTTCTGAAAGCAGTTCATCATCAAACAGAGTCCTATGAAGCTAAATATTATCCAATCACAAAAAGCAGATTTGAATCCCTCACATCTGAAAGCATATTTTTAATAACCCCCACCCCCCCAATAAATCTGCAAAAGTTAAGTTTCACCCCCTAAAACGACACACCTTAGAGATACAACTGCACTTCTCTGCCCTCCATTTATCCAGCAAAAAAGCAACTTTACTGTGAACAGCCCAGAGGTGAAGAGCTCCTCTGAGCATGAGCAGAGTTCATCTGCCTCACAAAACACAGCAAATCCACAGACAGTGGGGACGGGGGACTGGGAGCTGGGTTTACAAAATTTCCAAGTCGGAAAGCAGGGCATCTGCTATCTCCCATCACCTCGGTTTCAGAAGCTGCTTCCCACCCGTCGCAGATCTTAAAGTCATCTTTAGGACCTTTCAGCGAAGTCTGCCTCTCTACCAACCATCCAGCCGGCTTTTTTTGGTTTCCTTTCCCTCCCCTGAACGCGGCTTTAAATTTGCAACGGAGGCTCCGACGGTGCCTCCGGGAGCTTGCGGAGTTTCCTCGCCCCCGACGGCTGCCCCAAAGGATGGATTTTGGAGCCTAGCAGAGCTTCCAGGAAACCCCGGTACCTGCCCCGCTGCATGCAATCGCCCACCACCCCTGAAATGAAAATCGGCGCAGAAAGGATGCTAATGGACCGCCCCGTCGATGCACCTGAGGTTAACATACCCTGGCTGTGCGAAGCGCTCCCGGCCAGCAGCAGGAAGACCAGCAGGGCGGCCACGCAAGGGACTGGACGGCACGGATTCATTGTTGCGGATGCGAAGGCGCTCCGATCCCCGACGTGATGCTGCAGCGGCCGCCGAGACGCTCTGAGCTGCTCTGTCGCGCCGGCCGGTCTTTTATGGTCCCTAGCTGCTGCGATCCCCGCCGCCGCCGCCGAGGGGCGCTCGAGGGACGAGTCCCGCCCCCTTCCCTGCGCACCGCCTTGGCATTGGGCGTCGGGGGAGAGATGCGACGGAGAGGTCCTTGCGAAGGGCAGTTCCCCTCGGAAGCAGCAGGTGTCGCTGTCCGCGGAACCAAATGAGAGATTGATTTTCGTTTTTTACTTTTTATGTTTTTGAAAAGTTTTTACTATTAAAATAATTCAGCATTAATACACACGTATTGCAAATATAAAGAGGTAAAGGTAAAGGTACCCCTGCCCGTACGGGCCAGTCTTGACAGACTCTGGGGTTGTGCGCCCATCTCACTTAAGAGGCCAGGGGCCAGCGCTGTCCGGAGACACTTCCGGGTCACGTGGCCAGCGTGACAAAGCTGCATCTGGCGAGCCAGAGCCGCACACGGAAACGCCGTTTACCTTCCCGCTGGTAAGCGGTCCCTATTTATCTACTTGCACCCGGAGGTGCTTTCGAACTGCTAGGTTGGCAGGCGCTGGGACCGAGCAGCGGGAGCGCACCCCGCCGCAGGGATTCGAACCGCCGACCTTTCGATCGGCAAGCCCTAGGCGCTGAGGCTTTAACCCACAGCGCCACCTGCGTCCCAAATGTAACTTGGCAGCGGTGGGATTCGAACCCACGCCATCGAAATGACTGGAGCCTAAATCCAGCGCCTTAGACCACTCGGCCACGCTACCACCCATTTGCAAATATAAAAGCATACAAATATACATTCCATACAATCCGTCATCATGCCTGTTTTTCATTCTGGCTCCAGATTTTGCTTTATCTACCGGAGTTCTGTGTGTAACTGATTTTATTTGTGGCGCATTGCCTCCCTCCAATCGTGCATCAAACAAATCAAAATAAATAATAATTCATTTTTTCCCCTCCGAAACCAGCAAGATCAAGTATTCCAAAAGGACTGGAGTAAATTTATAGGATATCTGAAAGATTATTGTAAGCAATTAACATCACTAGCAGGGTTGTCCGGAGACTTGTAACGAGAAATTTTTCTACCTTTCTATATTTATTTAAATTTTGAGTTATTTTGTAACGAGCGTAATTAGAATTGGGAAATGTACAAAATGTAATGATACAAAGGTTAATTTTGAAAGCCATGTGGCGGGAGGGAAGGAAGTCTATAGGCTCTAAAGAGCCAGGGACATAAAGTGGATTATAATGATGTAAACGTATATTATTAAATGGAAAATTAATAAAAATTATATACAGTGGTACCTCGGGTTAAGTACTTAATTCGTTCCGGAGGTCCGTTCTTAACCTGAAACTTTTCTTAACCTGAAGGACCACTTTAGCTAATGGGACCTCCTGCTGCCGTCACGCCGCCGGAGCACAATTTCTGTTCTCATCTTGAAGCAAAGTTCTTAACCCGAGGTAATATTTCTGGGTTAGTGGAGTCTGTAACCTGAAGCGTATGTAACCTGAAGCGTATGTAACCCGAGGTACCACTATATATATATATATATATATATATATATATATATATATATATATAATGAATAATAATTTATCAGCCTGCCTTAGCTGGGTCATTGGGCATGCACACACAAAAAGGGAAATTGAAGAAGAGGAAATTATGGCTGCACTGAAGAACAAGCTGTCTTGATCCTGTCTTGAGCAGTTTGTTTGAAGTATGAAAACTGAGCTTGTTTTATCCCTTATATGATTTTGTGTTACATACTGAGTTGGGTATGTTTAACCCGGGAAAGAGGAGAAGGAGACTGGCTATGTTAGCCATATTCAGACATCTGAAAACATAGAAGATGGAGGAAGCTTGTTTTTCTCCTGCTCCTTGTTTGGGCAGGACACAAACCAATGGGTTCAATTTGCAACGAAGGAAATTTGGACTAAACATCATGTTGTTGTTTTTTTGTTAAAGATATTTATTAAAGATTTTTTGATTACCATACAAATAAAGAAAGAAACAAAATAACACATATCATTACATATTTTCTTAACTTCTTTGGACTCCCTCACATCTCCCGCTCCTGCGTTCCTCATTTATAAATATCTAACCAGCAATTTATCCCCTTATTTCCATTCTTATTATCTATTTTTCCAATATTATATCTCTATTTTTAGATAACTTTTGTTCAAATCTATAAAGTTTAAATTTAGCCTGATAATTATCCAAAGTTTATCTTTTCTTCAATTTAGCTTATCTTCATACTTCAATTCATCTAGCTTAATGGTGCCAAATTACATTCCAATCTAGCATCCTTCTTAACATTCATACAATTTACAATGTTTCTGTAGGTAGGTCTTGAATTCCTTCCAGTCTTTTTCTACCATCTCCTCTCCCATCTAAACATCATGAAGACCTTTCTGACAGTAAGAGCTGCTAGTGGAACGGACTCCGTTTCATTGTCAAATGGAAGGTTTGCAAACGGTAATAAATGTATTTGGTTGAATTACGGCGTCTTCCAAACCACCCTTCTAACCAAAGTATACAAAGTGATGCATGGGATAAATCTGATTAATCTGATTAATAATAAGAATAAGAATAATATAAAAAGATTTTTTTACTATTATAATGGGTAATTATAAAACTGCCATGAGCATGCAACATAACAACATGACAATATTCTGCATTGTCATCAAGTAAAAAAAATATTGGGTAATAAGGAAATGCCTCTCTTTCCTGGTATTTAAGTGACTGAACATTACTAAGTGGTCAGGGAGGGTATTGTGCAAACATTCCATTTCTCGGGAAATGGGGAAGTTGAGAAAGTAAATATCGTTTGGTGCGTAGATATAAATTTTATTATTTTAATGTATTTGTAATCTTTGTTGGAAGCTGCCCAGAGTGGCTGGGGAAACCCAGCCAGATGTGTGGGGGGGTGTTTACAAATAATAAATTATTATTATTACCCATCATTTGCTTTCTGACTGAGGGTGTGGATGTGAATTTCCATTTCAAAAATGGCAGTGGCCAACTCCGTCAACCCCTTCTTATTGATGGTGTTCTTATCTCCTTCCTTTCCTGAATATTTGTGGAAAATTGCTACCAGGAGACCATTCGCCTGGTGGAGAGGGCACGTCATGGTGAGAGGTCCAACTGGAAGTCGATCAAAGCAACGCGTTGGTGTTGGGTACCAGGAGAAGCTAGTTCAGCTTCATCTGAAGGACTCAAGTTTCTTCACACCTACCTTAAGTAGCCTTAAGGGCATGGGCTTTGCCTGGTTCTTTGGCCCATGCACTCCCTTCTCTTGCACGTAGTGATTTTTTGGCTCCTTGTCTAGCTTCAGGCAACTAACTGTATGCCATTTCCCCTGAACCTGTGGATCAGGCCCTGCACGCCAGAACTGGAAAATTGCAGCAGATGGTGACAGCAGTCACGAAATTAAAAGACAACTGCTTCTTGGGAGAAAAGCAATGACAAACCTAGATAGCATCTTAAAAAGCAGAGACATCACCTTGCCAACAAAGGTCTGTATAGTTAAAGTTAAAGCTATGGTTTTCCCAGTAGTGATGTATGGACGTGAGAGCTGGACCATAAAGAAGGCTGATTGCCAAAGAATTGATGCTTTTGAATTATGGTACTGGAGGAGACTCTTGAGAGTCCCATGGACTGCAAGAAGATCAAACCTATCCATTCTAAAGGAAATCAGCCCTGAGTGCTCACTGGAAGGACAGATCGTGAAGCTGAGGCTCCAATACTTTGGCCACCTCATGAGAAGAGAAGACTCCCTGGAAAAGACCCTGATGTTGGGAAAGATGGAGGAGAATTGGACGATGGATGATGAGATGGTTGGACAGTGTTCTCAAACAGTGGGGCATAGGAATTCGTTCATTTTTATTTTTTTCTTCAAAATATAGTCCGGCCCACCACATGGTCTGAGGGATGGTGGACTGGCCCACGGCTGGAAAAGGTTGCTGATCCCTGCTTTAGACTAAGTGTGATCCACCTGGAAAAGGAACTGGCAAACCACTCCAGTATTTTGCCAAGAAAACTCCATGGACATAAAAAAGGGGAAGCTTTGAGAAGAAAGGGAGAGTTTCCAAGGCATGCTCTGGTTCATGGGGTCACAGGGAGTCGAACACGACTAAGGCGACTAAACAACAATATGCTGGGTGTGGGGTGGAAGAAAGAGAGGTTTGCATGAATTGTAGTGAGGCTTGTACATGTACAGTGAAAACATGGTTTAGTCCAGTGTGTTAATAATATAGGACAGGCTTCCTCAATCTCAGCCCTCCAGATGTTTCGAGACTACAGTTCCCATCATCCCTGACCACTGATCCTGCTAGCTAGGGATCATGGGAGTTGTAAGCCAAAAATATCTGGAGGGCCGAGGTTGAGGAAGCCTGATACGTTAACGGAGAAATCCGAGGGCTCCCTTGGACAAAAGCAAAGACACCAACCCGGACAATTGGAGCAAAACGGCAGCCAGTAGGCTTGGTCTTTATTGAAGACTGTCGCAACAGGACTCCCACTCACTGCAAGATGAAGCAAGATGGAAGCCCTGAACAAAAGGAGACCCCAACGTTTATTAGCTACTAATCCCTCATGCTACACCCCTAAGACTACATCACATCTACATCATGACTACATCACTGACACATCACAAAAAGGAGAGGTTGAGGGAGGAGTTGTGGTGGTAACCTGAGTGTATTGTCACCTGGCCGGTTCCTCCTTTCCCTCTCCCCATGAGTACTTTCCAGAGGACAAAGGGTAGTTTGCAGTTTCTTGTCTCCAGAGGGAAGAGCTGATCACTGTCCTTTGTTTCAGTCCGTGGTGAATCCACTCCCACTTTTTGAGTGTAATGATCTTCTGTCTAGGACCATCAAGGTTGTCATGCCAACTGGGTATGGCTCGCTGTGTTGGCTGCCTTGTGTCAAGTCTCCCCCCTTTGATAGTCCTTCCTTCATGGTGTAAAATAAAAGTGGAACGGTACAGATCCGATGTATGGGTGATTTTCTATGAATTTATAACAGAAGCGTCGCATATGTCGTGTGTGAATGTGTGTGTCGTGTTTGTACAAACTGAATGATTTGGGGGCGGGGCGGTCCTGCAACAGATATAAGACATATCAAATAGATTTGAGATGGGTCAGGAGGTTGCCATCTTCTTGTCTTTTGGACAAACTACACATTACATTAAAGATCTCAAGATCTTCTCAGCCCATCAAACCTTGGTGTGGCCTATGGCACCTGGAAAACGCCCATTAAAAATTGTGCACTAACGTGTCGTTGTCCTATTAATTCTTGAACCTCCCTGTCTTAGGACTGATTTTGTACCAACACAACAGTTAGCTTGTGTTTCCAGGAATCTCCCAAACTCTCCATGGTGACCCAGTGAAGTACATAAGGCGAATAGCAGCTTTATTGATGTTAACCATACCTGCCCTTTTACTGGGCAACTACGTTTTGTGTGCTTTCCTGTGTGACTATACCTGCAATTTTCCAAAATGGAAGATTTCCGTGAGACTCGGCGAGTCTTGTGGCACCTTAAAGACAAACAAATTTGTCATGTCATAAGTTTTTGTGGACTGCAGTCCACTTCGTCAGATGCACCTATCCAAAAAGAGAGAAGCTGATACTATCATAAAATTGTTAGCTTTAGGGGGTCAGGATTCTTTGCTGATTTTGCTGCAGCCAACTAACAAGGCTATTTATTGGCTATGCTACACCATTGGAATTTGTTAAAAACAGAATCTTACCATTACTGGCTCTCCTTGGTTCGTAGTTACAAGCTGCTAGAAGTCAATGTATTTGTCCATGTGGGTTTTTTTGTGTGTGTGCCTATTTCTAACCTTCCAAAACAAGGAGAAACTCAACAAATAATTTCGCTCAGTTTGCTTCTGAGTTAGGAGGTATTAGAAGCAAATATACTTGATCTGCATCAGAGGAACCTGTTGTTGTTGTTGTTGTTTTGTCGTGTCCGACTCTTCGTGACCCCATGGACCAGAGCACGCCAGGCACTTCTGTCTTCCACTGCCTCCCGCAGTTTGGTCAAACTCATGCTGGTAGCTTCAAAGACACTATCCAACCATCTCGTCCTCTTTCGTCCCCTTCTCCTTGTGCCCTCCATCTTTCCAAACATCAGGGTCTTTTCCAGGGAGTCTTCTCTTCTCATGAGGTGGCCAAAGTATTGGAGCCTCAGCTTCAGGATCTGTCTGATCCAGCTCTCACTTCCATACATCACATAGGGATATAGGATTAAATATTAGCTACCAATTTATTCCCCATCATTTTAAAATTACAGACACACACAAACAAACAAACACACAATAGATAGATGATAGATGATAGATGATAGATGATAGATAGATAGATAGATAGATAGATAGATAGATAGATAGAGATAGATAGATAGATAGATAGATAGATAGATAGATAGATAGATAGATAGATATAGATAGATAGATAGATAGATAGATAGATAGATAGATAGATGATAGATAGATGATAGATAGATGATAGATAGATAGATAATTTGCTTTTAATGTTTTTGTTGGTGTTTCTAACGAGTAATTTAGGCTGCCTGCTGTAAGCCCCTTATAAGTCTTTTGTTCTAGTAAGTAACAATCATTTTGCTAAATAATGAAACAGCAGCAAATTCCTTGGAAGCTGCAGTTGTAACACATTAATTGACTTTTCAGTTCAGTAGCCTAAATGATATCTTGGGGTTGAATCTCTGGGACACCCTTAATGGCCGCTAGAAGATTATTAAAAAAGAACCCAGTCACAATCTTTTCTAAGTCCTTGATAACCAAGGAGGTAATAGCTACAAATTTACCCTAAGAATGAAGTTTGCTTCTGCTAACTCTATAAATCCGCTTGAAGCTGCAGTGGTTAACATATTAACTGATGTTTCAGCTCAGTTGCTTCAACGAATTCATGATTAATGCTAAGAAGAACTCAGCAAATACGTATGCTTCTCACACAGTCATAAACTTCCTAGACAGATTTCTAGTTTTCCAGAAGCGTTTGGGTAATTTCCCCACAAAATTCCCAAAGCTGTTTTTTGTTAGTTTTTTTTTTGGGGGGGGGGGCTAGGAAACTTGCATTTGTCTAAAGCTAGAGAGCAAGATTGTTAGTATCTCAGTTTCACATTCCTCGGCCAACTCTTGAGAAAACGAGTTTTGTCAGCCACATTAAATCATACAAAGAACACAAGGAAACACAATCCACTTAAACTTCCTTCTACACAAGCTCTGTTGAAACGACTGGTGGCTGAGTCTGAAGAGCACTAAAGGGCTCTTTTAAAAAAAAAAAAAAATTATTACTTTTAAAAGAAGAGAAAACAGAAGCAAAGAAGAAAAAAAACACAAAAGAAAAAAGAACAGACTATATATATATATATATACAATAGAATACAACATAAAAACGGTACAAAACACAACCTAATCACTATAAACTAAACTAAAAAAACCCCACTCCCTAACCCTAACCCTAAATAAAACAAATCAAAAACAATTAAAAAAACAAAAAACTACCGTATTTTTCGCTCTATAACACGCACCAGACCATAACACGCACGTAGTTTTTAGAGGAGGAAAACAAGAAAAAAAATATTCTAAACAAAATAGTGGATATATGATTTTTGTGGTTCATGCTGTGGCCACAGACATGTGATCTGACAGTGAGTTTGGAGTAGCCCAATGCAAAAATCCTGAGGATCCATGTGGATCCATGCTTTGTAACCACGGAGGAGGGAAGGAAGGGGAACCATGGATCCTCTGCTCACGACTGCAGCAGATCCCCCCCGCCACCCGCAGGCATTCGCTCCATAACATGCACAGACATTCCCCCTTACTTTCTAGGAGGAAAAAAGTGAGTGTTATGGTGCAAAAAATACGGTACATTCCTCCTTTTCGAAACTCTTTCTTTCATTCCCTTGTTTCCTTGACCTCCTCTCACCTCCCTTTTTGTTTTCCACTTCTACTAGCTGTTTCAGCAAATCCTTTCCATCTTTCTCTATTCTCTATCATATTATACATAACATATTTTTTCCCCTTTAACCTTATTTTAACATTAAAACTAAAATACTTAACTCCTTATAACATTTCTGCTAAATCCATAAAATATCAATCCACCAATTTTCTATCACTCATTAATTTTGCAATATTTCTATATATAAACTTTTAATTTTTCAGTCTTCTTCCATCAACTCCTCTCCCTGGTTTCGGATTCTGCCAGTCCTTTCCATTAATTCCATATAGTCCATCAACCTGGAGATCTTATGTCCAAGGCTCTTAACTCTTTTCCAGGTCCCTTCTGCCGATCTTGTTCATTTTCTTTAATGCTAGAGAGCAAATCTTGAGAAAACTCCATCTTAACAATATTTTTATTCCTTCTGGACAGTTCAGCCAGATTTCCATAGTTGAAGCTAGGGTCTATAAAGTGTTTCAGGTCATATTTCAAGATTCTTCCAAATCCAAAGGCCCCCAAAACTTCAATCTCCTCCAAGTCCATGTCCCAGAAATCAATTAATCCCTGGATAGAGGGATCATTCCGACTTTCCTTCTTCAGTCCAAACCAGGAACCAATCTTCGAAATCTGACTTTTTCTATATTCAATCATAAAAGGCCTCAATTTATAGTCCTCAATTTGCTTCTGTAAAACTAAGAGTCCCACTTGTGTTATTTTAGGTTCAAAAACAACAACTTTCGCCTTTTCCTCCACCATTTGTTCTGCCAAAGTAGGTTCCTGTGCCAAGTCCTGAATTATTCCTGTGTTGATGCTCTCTTCTCATATCAAATTAGTCACTTTCTGTTCCAAGTTATCAACTTTAAAAGTCGTGGCATCCGTCTTTTTATTAAGCTCTTCCAGCGAATGATTTATTTTGCATAATAGAGTCACAATATCTTCTCCTATCAACATTTTGAATAGTCCAAGGTCAATCACTGGTTCTCAGAATCCTTATCTTGCAGCTGGAGATCCCCCAGTTACACTCCTGTAACAGTTTCAAAAGCTCCCTCTAGAGGGAAACAGTCTCCACTTGTATGAGTTCTTTCAAGCACAGCTCAAGCAATAAACAAAGTTTCGATTTTCGGTTACTTTTCCTCCATTTTGAATGCAGAAGAGGACAATGGAAACAGTATCTTGCTCTTATTTCAGCTAGCTGTCAAATCCGTTCTGTCAATGAACTTTCCCCAAACGTCATCTGGCAGCCCGTTCCCAGTTTCAGAGCTGAGGTGATTTGATTTTCCCCTCACTCCTGCAGGCTTACTAAGTTCAAAATTCAAAGCTTCCCCCCTCTTCACCTGCCTCCAAGGGGGGTTCTGTATTTTTAACCGATGGAAATTTAATCTTTTATGAAAGGCTTTCAAAGACTTTAGCTTGTAACGTCTTTGCTTCAGTCTATTTACAAAAGCGGAAGGCGGACTTCCTGTTTATGACCTTCCCGCTTCAGCGCCAAATTAAGATATTTAAAGATCCAATTTTCCATTCTACTCACGGGTAGTTGTTTAAAATCCAATTGTCCACAGGAAAAAGTCAGCGCTCTCCAGCAACAGCAATGCGGCTTCACTCCATGGAAAAAGCAGTCGATTCAAAGCACCCCACCGCTCACCCCACATCGCTCCAGATCCCCAGAACAGGGTTTCCCCGCGAGTAGGGGTGGCGCAAAAGGTGCCAGCCGAATCCCAGGTTCACAAGCTTTTCCCGCTTGTGATTTTCAATGGGCCTCCACCTTCGCCGTGGCGGTCAGACCCTGTTTTCCACGGAGTAAATTCCTCCCGATCGGAGGAGCTCAGCCATTGCCGGAGGCGCCAACCCGGAAGTCCCAGCACTAAAGGGCTCTTAACCAATCCATTTTGATGCAACTTCCGTAGGCGAACACCTTTGTAGTCTGTGCGTCCTTTTAAAAATTGGAATCGTTTCATTAGCTACGCAGCAAAGGCGGGCATCCACCGGGTGGATGACACATGTTGTTTCAGGGTAGAGAGTAATTTCTTTTGTGAGGCCAATGATACTTGCACCTAATCAGATTTTTTCTAAGAATTCCAGAGAGTGGGCTCATCCACACTTCTGATTATTCTGTTATTTCTAGGCACAGGTCTGAGAGGTTTTTATTTTGTCCTACCGCTTGGGAAAACCCGCAGTTTACTGCTGAATCAGAAGAACAAATGTCAATTCACAACACTCCCCAAAACTCTACTCCTGAAGGAGCGTCTCTATCCCCATCGTTCAGCCCGGACACTGAGGTCCAGCTCCGAGGGCCTTCTGGTGGTTCCTTCACTGCGAGAAGCAAAATTACAGGGAACCAGGCAGAGGGCCTTCTTGGTAGTGGCACCCACCCTGTGGAACGCCATCCCATCAGATGTCAATGAAATAAACAACTACAGGGGTACCTTGGGTTACAGACACTTCCGGTTACAGATGCTTCAGGTTACAGACTCCACTAACCCAGAAAGATTTTTCGCTCGATAAGACGCACCAGACCATAAAAAGCACCTAGTTTTTGGAGGAGGAAAACAAGAAAAAAATATATTCTGAATCCCAGAAGCCAGAACAGCGAGAGGGATCGCTGCTCAGCGATCCCTCTTGCTGTTCTGGCTTCTGGGATAGCTGCGCAGCCTGCATTCGCTCCATAAGACGTATACACATTTCCCCTTACTTTCTGGAGGGAAAAAGTGCATCTTATAGAGTGAAAAATACGGTAGTACCTCGGGTTAAGAAATTTGCTTCAGTATGAGAACAGAAATTGCACAGCAGCTGCGTGGCAGTGGTGGGAGCCCCCATTAGCTAAAGTGGTACCTCAGCTTAAGAACAGTTTCATGTTAAGAACGGACCTCCGGAATGAATTAAGTTCTTAACCCAAGGTACCACTGTATCTGACTTTTAGAAAACATCTGAAGGCAGCCCTGTTTAGGGAAGTTTTTAATGTTTGATGTTTTATTGTGTTTTTAATCTTCTTTTGGAAGCCGCCCAGAGTGGCTGGGGAAACCCAGCCGGATGGGCAGGGTATAAATAAATTACTACTACTACTACTACTACTACTACTCCAAACTCTGTCTTTGTCTGTGGGAGCAGGAGCCCCACCCATTTGCCGTCTTGCTTCAAGTCCCTTAATCCCCTTTAATGGCTCAACAATCATATTGTGGTCACTAAGTCTGGGGTGGTGCTGAACTTTATCATCACTGTGACAACCATGGGGCTCTCCCAATATGTCATCTGCCCAATGCATGTGGCAGGCCACACACTGATCTGGTCTTCTCAACAGGGCAGGAAGAGGGTGATCTCAGAGTGGGGAATTTGTAACATCAATGTCTTGTCTTGGTTGAATCCTTCTCTTTTTTGATAGATAGATGATAGACAGATGATAGATAGATGATAGATGATAGATGATAGATGATAGATGATAGATTAGATAGATAGATAGATAGATAGATAGATAGATATAGATAGATATAGATATAGATGATAGAGATAGATAGATAGATAGATAGATAGATAGATAGATAGATGATAGATAGATAGATAGATATAGATGATAGATGATAGATAGATAGATAGATAGATAGATAGATAGATAGATATGATATAGAGATAGATGATAGATGATGATAGATAGATAGATAGATAGATAGAGATAGATGATAGAGATTAGATGATAATGATAGATAGCTAGA
The DNA here is from genome assembly GCF_951804945.1 of Podarcis cretensis. NCBI lineage: Eukaryota > Metazoa > Chordata > Lepidosauria > Squamata > Lacertidae > Podarcis > Podarcis cretensis. The sequence continues at coordinate 13,860,078 of NC_137182.1, forward strand.
TGATAGCTAGCTAAATGATAGATAGATAGATAGATAGATAGATAGATGGATGATAGATAGATAGATATAGATAGGCAGACAGATAGATAGATAGATATAGATGATAGATAGATAGATAGATAGATAGATAGATGATAGATAGATAGATAGATAGATAGATAGATGATAGATAGATAGATAGATAGATAGATAGATAGATATAGACAGATAGATATACTTATTAAAAAATATACAAAGGTTCATACCCATGGCAAGGTATCTTTACATAATACACTCAAACAAAACAGCTTCTTAATCTAAAAAAGAGCAAAGGCAGAAAGAACGAAAATAAAAGAGAGAGAGAAAGCAGAAGAAGAGAAGGAGAGATTAAAGAAAGATAAAATGACTTCCGGTTCTCTGTCCTGCAGCTAAATATAATATTCACTCATAAAATCCAAGCATTCTGTCTTCTGTAAACCAGTATTCGTTTCAATCTCCATGCCCCAACATTACAAGTTTGCTTTCTCTTTCATGCAAGAAGTCCATAAGAAGTTTCCAGTTCTGAATAAATCTCAATAATTTTGATTTTTCTCTAATTAAGCACGTTAACTTTGCCATCTTAGGGTTCCCCCCCCCAGCCCTTCCTCTGTAAATGGGTAGGGCTGCATCTTTCATGGTTGGGTCCTCTTCTGATGAGTTTTAGATTTTCAGTGGCTTTCTGTAGAGGTGGGGGAGCTATTAGAATGGTCCACCCTAGGAGGCTGATGGATCCAACCGGTTTTCAGATGGAGCTTGGGAGGGTTCCCATCTGACATGGCAGGAACCAATGTCAAAGCCAATCTGGCATCCAGAGATCTACACAATTAAACCCATGTTAGTAGCAAAATGCACCTGGCTCCTGACTAATTTCTTATTTTCTTTTCTTTTTATGCTTTATTGAAGTTAAAAAGAAACAACAAAGTTTTAATCAGAAAAAAGAAAACAATTGTAATTAAATCAAATCACATTGAATTCTTCTTCTTTTTTAATTTTTTTTATTCAAAATTATAACAAGACATATTATCCAAAAACATATCATCCTTGCCCCCCCCCATTTTTCCTCCCTCCCCCCTCCCACACAAAACCCACCCATCCCCACCCCACCCCCCGACTTCCCTCAGTTCCAGTCTTTGGTTTTCTCTAAGAATGCTGTTTTCTGCATGTTACAAAGTTGTATAGATCCTCAAACTATTTAGCTGATTATTATTATCAATAAAAAGTTTGAGAATGTTTATTCAAAACCTGCCAAGGAGTCCAGTTCGCTTTGTTGCGTCTTCAGATACTTTGTAAAGGGTTCCCATTCATCCTTAAAGTCACAGTTATCCTTGTCCCGTGGCTTATATGTCAGTTTTGCCAGTTCTGCATAGTCCATCAATTTTTCTTGCCATGATTCTTTAGTTGGGGTTTCTTCAGTCTTCCATCCTTGTGCTACCAGAACTCTCGCGGCCGTTGTCGCATACATGAAGATGTTTTTCAACTTTTTTGGCAGGTCTTTCCCTACAATCCCCAACAAAAATGCCTCAGGTTTTTTTAACAAATGTTAAATGGAACATTTTCTTCAATTCGATGCATATCATTTCCCAATTTTTTAAAATTACCTTACAATCCCACCACATATGATAAAATGTCCCCTCCTTTTCCTTACATTTCCAACATATATTTGAACTAGTTTTGTACATTCTCCCTAACTGCACTGGTGTTGTGTACCATCTGTACATCATCTTCATGTAATTCTCCTTCAATAGGGAACAATCTGTAAATTTTAAGTCAGTTTTCCATAATTTAACCCAATCTTCCATCATAATGTTGTGACCTCCATCTTGTGCCCATTTAATCATAACTGATTTTACCTCTTCATCTCTCGTCTCCCATTCTAATAGTAGGCTCCTGACTAATTTCTTTTTTTAAAAAATAATATTTTATTGCATTTTAACAGTAAAAAAGTTATAAGACATAGAAGAAAAAACACAAGAAAGATACAAAAACACAAAAATACAAAAATACAAAAATACAGAAATGCAAACATTTAACATAGAACAAAAAGAAAAAACAAAAAAAACAAAAACATAAATCCCTCTTTTTTAATTTCTCGTCTTTGATTAACTTATTTTCCTGACTTCCTCACGCCTCCCTTTTTTGTATTCTATTTAAAGATTGGTTCAGCAAATTCATATCCTGTTAGTTTATCCTTAATTATTTTTCCTCACATATTATAGCTTCAAATTTTCATCTAATGTCAATCCATTCTTACATATTCTTATACCTTATTACTAGAACCCCTTCATTTCATTTCAATGTCATTAACATTCAAAAACTTTACAGTATTTCTGTAAATAGATTTTAAATTTCTTCCAATCTTCTTCCACCAACTCTTCTCCCTGGTCTCGGATTCTGCCAGTCATTTCCGCCATTTCCATGTAGTCCATTACTTGCATCTGCCATTCTTCCAAGGTGGGTAGGTCTTGTGTCAGGCTCCTGACTAATTTCTAACACTGACTGGAAGGGACCTCGAGAGTCACCTAGTCCAGTCCCCTTGGAATGCAGGAATCTCAGCTCAAGCATCCATGACAGATGACCATCCAAGCTCTGCTTAGAAACCTCCGGTGAAGGTCCACAACCTCCCGGGGGGGCCAGTCCATTCCACTGTCAAGAAAGTTCTTCCTGATATTTACCCAGAATCCCCTTTCTTGTAAATTGAATCTATCTACAGTTGGTGCAGAACTCAGTGGGCAGATTATTGACTGGGACCAGAAGGTCTGAACATATTAGGCCAATTCTGGCACAACTGCGCTGGCTACCAATTAGCTTCTGGACTCAGTTCAGAGTCCTGGCTTTGACCTTTGAAGCAGGAATTTCCCCATCTCCCTCCACACCTATCCCAGAAACGAGAGTTCCGTAAAAGTCAATTCAGATCTTACAAATAGGCAGGTAATAAATATTTCCAAGTGACTCATGATTCCGATTTCCTGTTATACGCAGCTTCCCCTCCCCCTGCCGCAACGTGCACAATTCGTCAGAAAACAATGACAGGTCCTTAAAAGAAAACTGTTATTTCAAAAAGCAGCTCAGGTTTCTTCTTCTCTTTGAGATGGAGGCGGATAGAGTTCATGAAAGCCTGCAATTTATTCCATAGGAAAGAGGTAAACATGCTGTTCCTGCAGATGGAGTAAAAGCTTATAAATTATCTGTTCATGTGAAAGGTGGTCTCCTTGCCATTCCTAAGGTGAAAGCTGATTCTTTTTGTAAAGATTTTAACAGAGAGGACAATTATAGCAACTGGTGAAAATTAGAAGATGAGAAACAAAACTACAAAAGAGGCACACAGAATGAGTAGCTGCACATAAGTTAAAATAAAGGCCAAGTAAAGTTAATCATCTTAAAAAGCAGAGACATCACCTTGCCAACAAAGGTCCATATAGTTAAAGCTATGATTTCCCCAGTAGTGATGTATGGAAGTGAGAGCTGGACCATAAAGAGGCGGATCACCGAAGAATTGATGCTTTTGAATTATGGTGCTGGAGGAGATTCTTGAGAGTCCCATGGACTGCAAGAAGATCAAACATCTCCATTCTGAAGGAAATCAGCCCTGAGTGCTCACTGGAAGAACAGATCCTGAAGCTGAGGCTCCAATACTTTGGCCACCTCATGAGAAGAGAAGGCTCCCTGGAAAAGACCCTGATGTTGGGAAAGATGGAGGGCACAAGGAGAAGGGGATGACAGAGGACGAGATGGTTGGACAGTGTTCTCAAAGCTACTAACATGAGTTTGACCAAACTGCGGGAGGCAGTGGAAGACAGGAGTGCCTGGTGTGCTCTGGTCCATGGGGTCACGAAGAGTCGGACACGACTAAACAATAGCAAAGTTAATCACCTTCATCAGATCTTCAAGTATAGTTCCAGATTTTCTAGGCTTGTAACGGGGGTTGTCTTGAAAACGATGGCTCCGCCGTATACGGTATGTCTTAAATAATTCCAAATCGTATAAAGTATCCGAAGGTTCCAGTCCTTCTGGAAATCTCAAATTATGTGTAATTTTCTCCATTGCAGCTATATTCCAGAGTGAGGGGTACCAAGTTATGATTATAATTCGTGCTGCTAAAATAATATCTAACAGGGTGGTCCAACTTACAGCACAAGGCCTTTTTGGGCGGTCCTCATGAACATTTGATGACCTGCCCCCATCCCTCACACCTTCTTCCCAAAGCCTAGTTAGGACATTCCCAGTTTTGGGAAGGTAGCAGGAGGGCAGGGGTGTGTCTGTCAAATTTTGGCCTCGCTCCCTCCCAGCATGCGACAAGGCAATGTGCAGACCGCAGGTTCCACGTCAAAGTACTCTTGCAACCCACTTGGTACGAAAAGTTGGGCTGCCCTGATATATAGGACCAATTCTTTTGACAATACACCTGCATTGGCACCACTGACATATTTAGTAATATTAATTTTGGATCACAAACAATAGTTTCTTTAGTAATAAAGGGCAAAGCTTCTTAACAGGCTCAGAGAGCTCTTTTGTCAATAGCCAGACCAGGAAGTGCCTCCAACAAACATGTTTGAACATGATAGAGAATGTTAGAACAATACTTGCTGCTGCTTCTATGGAAGTGGAGCTTTTTGTAGTTAAGTAAGTAAGTAAATTTTTATTTATACCCCGCCCTCCCCAGCCAAGACCGGGCTCAGGGCGGCTAACATCAAATACATTAAAACACAATCAAACAATTGATTAAAATATAGCTTAAAAATTAGAATCAGGATAAAATTAAATGACTGCCCACGAATTACGACCATAGGGGTCGGGAACCTCCAGTATTCCTCAGGGCCAGCTATCCATGTTGGTCCAACATGATAAAAGATAAAAGAGCCAAAGAGGTAACTTAAAAAGTAAAGGTAAAGGTACCCCTGCCCGTACGGGCCAGTCTTGACAGACTCTGGGGTTGTGCGCCCATCTCACTTAAGAGGCCAGGGGCCAGCGCTGTCCGGAGACACTTCCGGGTCACGTGGCCAGCGTGACATCGCTGCTCTGGCGAGCCAGAGCCGCACACAGAAACGCCGTTTACCTTCCCGCTGGTAAGCGGTCCCTATTTATCTACTTGCACCCGGAGGTGCTTTCGAACTGCTAGGTTGGCAGGCGCTGGGACCGAGCAGCGGGAGCGCACCCCGCCGCAGGGATTCGAACCGCCGACCTTTCGATCGGCAAGCCGTAGGCGCTGAGGCTTTAACCCACAGTGCCACCTGCGTCCCCCAAGAGGTAACTTACAGGGTCCCATAGAGTGGGGTCAAACTGGGCCTGGACCAAAGGCCAGGCAGAACAGCTCTGTCTTGCAGGCCCTGCAGATGGATGTCAAGTCCTTCAGGGACCTGGTCTTCTGCGATAGATCGTTTCCCCAAGTTGGACACCCCTGCTGTAGAGTATTTGCCTCAATCTTTTATTATTATTATTTTCTGAAAAGACTAGCCTAAAGGCCAATATATATGTCACCACTAAAAAGACAGAAGTCAGGCGGGGCAATACATTCATGTATCCACGGCGTGTTGATCTGTTCCGTATCAAACAGGTCAAGCCCGTTCACATATGCAAATCCGCAGTGTCATGTTTTGCTGTTCCAGCCTATTGTTTGTACCGAAACTATTGTGTGGATTCCCCTCTCAGGGGGAAACGCATTCCTAGTGGGGAGTATAATTAATATGGGAAAAGCACACTTAGACATTTATTTTGATGTACTTCCTTGCCAGTTCGTGTATATCTTCTAAAATGTACTGTCGGAGCCAATTATTTCTAGAAGCCAAGCGACTGCATTTTGCCTGTAACTCATTTTGACCTTTAATCATACAATGGCTATATTAAATGTTTTCTTGCAACTGAGAAGACTGGTTGGCAGTAGATTGTGCTTGCTTCAAATTCCTCTTGAAACCACATGGGTTTTTTTTCCAACTGCCTATCTGTCTCCATTGACTTAACTGTGACAGTCACGAATGTGGTACTTTCCAGTGCTGCCATGATGCAAAGGTATGGATCCGAGGCATGGATCCTTATGAATCCCCCCCCCCCTCTCTCTATATATATGGGATCTGCCTAAAATCACCATCATATCATAAGCAACTCCAGCTCTTGCCAACCTAGCAGTTCAAAAGCACACCAGTACAAGTAGAAAAATAGGTACCGCTGCGGCAGGAAGGTAAACAGCGTTTTCGTGCACTCTGGTTTCCATCACGGTGTACCGTTGTGCCAGAAGCGGTTTAGTCCTGCTGGCCACATGACCCGGGAAGCTGTCTGTGGACAAACGCCGGCTCCCTTGGCCTGAAAGCAAGATGAGCGCCACAACCCCAGTGGCCTTTGACTGGGCCACTAAGCTACTGAAAGTAACGGGGCCCTTTTTATGCCCAGCTGTCCTTTGTCAACAACAAATTGTCGCTGTTTTTTGTGTTGAATATATGTTATATGGTAATTTATGGACCTAAAGCCATTTACACATAACAAAATATGTATTTTAATTTGTTTTTTTTTCTTCTTATATTTTTGAAATGTACATCCAGGATTTTTTCCTTTAAATTTTTTTGGGGCCCCCAAGAGAGTGGGGCCCTAAACTATAGCTTGTCTACCTTATACGTAAATCCGGCACTGGACTGGACCTAACTGTCCAGGGGTCCTTTACCTTTACCATTACCTTTTTTTTGATGAAGGCACCAGGTGAGCATCTCTGGGGAGCGTTTTGATTCTCCTGGATCCAACTTCAGTCCCAAAGCCTTGGGAAAGCAAAGAGTATGTATGTATGCAAGACTGTTGGGGTGGTGTGGTGTAATGGTTCTAGGGGTTGCTCGTGCGTAAATCAGCGCCACACCTGGCTGGGTTGCCTGACTGAACCCTTTCTGTCTGAACAGCCACTCACCCGTGGCTGTCTCAATCGCTGGCAGAATCCGTCAGTGGGAGTTTCTTGAACTTCTTCCAGCAAAGAAGCTCTTTGACGCCTAGTCTCTGCCTACTCTCCCTGAGCTGAAGTCTTCTGCGTAGGGAGGGTGTGGGCAGCGGAGGACCCGTGCTCTCCCCGCTGGTCTCCAACAAGGAGTCATGGAGCCCCCTCGTCAATTCCCCCATCTGCCCCCCTTCTCCACTGGTGCTACACTGATTTCCTTCCCCAGAAGATGGGCTGCTTCTCTCCCTCCCGGTACGCTCTCCGGCATCCCTCTGGAGCCCTCCCTCCTCCTCTGGCTCCGATGGCAGTTCCCTGACAGTTCCACTAGCAGCTCTTACTATCAGAAAGTTCTTCATGATGTTTAGTCCGAATTTCCTTCGTTGCAAATTGAACCCATTGGTTTGTGTCCTGCCCAAACAAGGAGCAGGAGAAAAACAAGCTCGCTCCATCTTCTATGTTTTCAGATGTCTGAATATAGCTAACATTATGAATTACCCCAGAAGATGGGCTGCTTCTCTCCCTCCCGGGACGCTCTCCGTAATTCCTCTGGAGCCCTCCCTCTCCCTCTGGCTCCGATGGCAGTTCCCTGACAGGTGGGGAGACAGGAAGCCACCACCCTCAGTTTGCCCTGAGCTAACCACTGCCTGCCTCTCTGTCTTCTTCCTTACCCCCATCATTCTGCCCAGACACTGAGGTCCAGCACCGAGGGCCTTCTGGTGGTTCCCTCACTGCGAGAAGCCAAGTTACAGGGAACCAGGCAGAGGGTCTTCTCGGTAGTGGCACCCGCCCCGTGGAAACCCTCCTACCAGATGTCAAAGAGAAAAACAACTACCAGACTTTTAGAAGACATCTGAAGGCAGCCCTGTTTAGGGAAGCTTTTAATGTTTACTAGACTATTGTATTTTAATATTCTGTGGGAAGCCCCCCAGAGTGTCTGGGGAAACCCAGCCAGATGGGCGGGGTATACATAATAAATTATTATTATTATATATCAACCATCTGCCTGTCATTTCAACTGGCTCAGTCTACTGCTGGCTTCTGTTTTACCAGTCTCAATGGACACACACCCCACTGTTATGCCCACAGCACTCTTTCCAAATTCCAAATGTGCCCCCGAAGGATTGGAGACCCCTGGTGTAGTCTTTGGAAAGTAACTTAACCTTTGCTTCATACTGAGGTGGTCAACCAGTGTTTCATCCATCCCATTCAAGCTGCAGGTAGGTTTTCTCATGGTTGAATGTCCCTCCACTCAAAAGTCAAACAAACCCCCAGCACATATACATATGGCTTCCCCTCAAGCATCCTGGGAACTATATTTTAACCCTTGCCAAGCTACTGTTCACAGCACCTTTAAACTACAGTTCCCAAGATTCTTTGAGGGATGCTGTGTGTTTTAAAGGCTGTGTATGTGCAGCCTTAGGGATGCGGGTGGCGCTGTGGGTTAAACCACAGAGCCTAGGACTTGCTGATCAGAAGGTCAGCAGTTTGAATCCCCGTGACGGGGTGAGCTCCCGTTGCTCAGTCCCAGCTCCTGCGCACCTAGCAGTTTGAAAGCACGTCAAAGTGCAAGTAGATAAATAGGTACCACTCCAGCGGGAAGGTAAACGGCGTTTCCGTGCACTGCTCTGGTTCACCAGAAGCGGCTTAGTCATGCTGGCCACATGACCCGGAAGCTGTACGCCGGCTACCTCGGCCAATAAAGCGAGATGAGCGCTGCAACCCCAGAGTCAGTCATGACTGGACCAAATGGTCAGGGGTCCCTTTACTTTTACTATGTGCAGCCTTATTTAGCTCAACTTGTGGGAAATAGTATCGTATGGAGCAGTGTTCAGTCATCTGAACTCCAGCCCAAAGTCTGATCTGGTACAGGCCAGATACACATTTAACATCTGAGTGAAAGCTAAATCTCTGAAGTAAGGTGGGGGAAAATGCCGTCTGAGTAAGCATGTTTTATCACGCAAGTAAGCTTTTGTTTTGTCACAGTCATTATTAAGACCAAATCTCCTACTTTATGTTGCTTTTGGAGCACCCCGATGCGTAAGAACATTTCGGTTTAGCGGCTGGGGCGCTGCTCCTTTCCACTCAGTTGGAAACGCGGCAACAACACAGATGTTATCCTTGGGGAAATTCCAGAAATGTTTTGCGTAAGATGAGGGCACGAAGCCAGCTTTTCAGAAACAGAAGGAATATCAAGCATATGGTCTTGTTCATGCCTCACTCAAGAAGAGAAATTGGTCGGTTGTGTGTGAAGCGATAAATTAGGTCAATGACAGGAGACCCGCTAAAGAATTTCTGCCTAATCCCCAGAGCTGTTAACACACACAGAATTGACATTGCTAATCCAAACTGAGTCTGTGGGGCTGTTTGCACAGGTGAGTAAGGGTTTGGTCGTCAGAATGTGTCAATCTTCAACAACCACCCTCTAATCTATGCACAGATTAGCTGAATAATATTAGTTCCTGAAAGATGAATGCTTCATGAGCTCTGATAGCTCAACTCTGTGACCACCATATTATATACGTATTTCTGTTCTGCTATGATCTACAGACTTGACAGGTTTTGTGTTGGGTTTTTTTTACAACGAAACAAAAGGCACATTATTCAAATCTTATTTAGAAGCTAATGGCTGTATTCCGCATAAGCAAAATGGCTAGTACTGTCAGTGGAAGGATTTATCCTCACACAATTGAATGTTTCCCCCCTCTCTTCCCTCCATGCCCCCCTAAATCCATCCTAGGTTTTCTCCCAACCCTCAATTTCGAATGACACAGGAAGGATAAGAGGAGTTGTGGTGGGGGAGTCCCATTGCACTAGCAGTATTACATGTGTGGAACTACTTAGTTGACTATATCCCTAAAAGTCCATCCCGGGCATTAAAGCCAACAAATATAGGAAAAATTATAATATTTCTGAAAGGTGTTTGGTACAAGGAAAGCCACAGCCCCTGTGACATTCTCCTTTTGTGACTATGATGTTGAACCTGAGATCTATGGATGAAGGGAGGTATACAAATTTAATAAGTAATAGTGATTCTGGTCTTGCTTGGCCACTGCTAGTCTACAATTAGCTGAAAGCTAATTAATTTAAAGAAAGGAAAATTACAGCTATGGTTCCTTGTGATAGCCGATACATTGCTATCATTGAAACTGCCCAGCCTCAAACAGAAAGTAGGAGGAGAGTTTCTTCTGAAACCCATCCCAAATCAGCCCCTCACCTCACTTGTAGGGCTCCTAGAATGGTCTCCTAGATCAAGCAAAACTGTCTTTTTTGCTGAGGGCTAAAAGAACCCTAAATGAAACTGACACTTCGAAGGAGAAGGGACAGAATATCAGAAGAAGGGAAGCCATAAATGCTACAGATAACAGTCGGCCTGGAATTCATCTACATGAGTCGTAAGAGGCTAATTGGATCTAAAAATGGTGAAGGCCAGAGAGGATCATGGGAAGCTCAGAGGCAAGGGGAAGAAGTTGGAAAGAGGTGAATTAGGGAGCATCAACAGCAAGGAACAGATAGCCCTGAGGCATCAAATGTGAAGAGCCATCTCCTCTCAAAACACCCTGACAGAGGATGTCCGAAACCAGAATTATGTGCCCAGTACCAGAACACATAGTTCAGGCCCAAAGACACAAAGGGATATGAGAAACCTTCCTTCCTAAACATAAAATCACTTTAGAGTGCTGTAAATAAAATGATTCTAAGAAAAATTATAGCGGATATTCATATGTGGTGCGGTGAAGAGTTTTCTTTTTCGATATCTATAGATGTATATCATTAACTAGAAACAAGAAGTACTATTTATAATAGTAAAAAAAGGCAACCTGTGTTGTTGACTAATAATAATAATAATAATAATAATAACAATTATTATTATTATTTATTATTTGTACCCCGCCCATCTGGCTGGGTTTCCCCAGCCACTCTGGGCAGCTTCCATAGAAACCAAAAATACACTAAAATATCACAGATTAAAAACTTCCCTGAACAGGGCTGCCTTAAGATGTCTTCTGAATGTCAGGTAGTTATTTATCGCTTTGACATCTGATGGGAGGGCGTTCCACAGGGCAGGTGCCACTACCGAGAAGGCCCTCTGCCTGGTTCCCTGTAGCTTTGCTTCTCGCAATGATGGAACCACCAGAAGGCCCTTGGCGCTGGACCTCAGTGTCCAGGCAGAACGATGGGGGTGGAGACGCTCCTTCAGGTATACTGGGCCGAGGCCGTTTAGGGCTTTAAAGGTCAACACCAGCACTTTGAATTGTGCTCGGAAATGTACTGGGAGCCAATGTAGGTCTTTCAAGACCGGTGTTATGTGGTCTCGGCGGCCGCCCCCAATCACCAGTCTGGCTGCCGCATTCTGGATTAGTTGTAGTTTCCGAGTCACCTTCAAAGGTAGCCCCACATAGAGCGCATTGCAGTAGTCCAAGCGGGAGATAATCAGAGCATGCACCACTCTGGCGAGACAGTCCGCAGGCAGATAGGGTCTCAGCCTACGTACCAGATGGAGCTGGTAAACAGCTGCCCTTGACACAGAATTGACCTGTGCCTCCATGGACAGCTGTGAGTCCAAAATGACTCCCAGGCTGCGCACCTGGTCCTTCAGGGGCACAGTTACCCTATTCGGGACCAGGGAGTCCTCCACACCAGCCCGCCCCCTGTCCCCCAAAAACAGTACTTCCGTCTTGTCAGGATTCAACTTCAATCCATTAGCTGCCATCCACCCTCCAACCGCCTCCAGGCACTCACACAGGACCTTCACCGCCTTCACTGGTTCTGATTTGAAAGAGAGGTAGAGCTGGGTATCATCTGCATATTGATGGACCCCCAGTCCAAACTAACTCATTCTGAGGTGAAATACTGTGTTAAAAGTGTAATTAGGCTAAAGACGTCGTTTAGAAGATGATGAGGACATAGCTATGATAGCTCAGTCGGCAGAGCATGAGCTTCTTGATCTCATGGTTGTGGATTTAGACTACATGACCCTGGTGGTCTTCCAACTCTACAATTCTATGATCTGAAGTGTCACTCTCCCCAGGATGGGAGAGCTGTGGTTCTCCAGACGTTGTTGAATTACAACTCCCATCAACCCTGACAACTGGTAATACTGGCTGGGGCTGATGGGAGTTGGAGCCCAAAAGCATCTGGAGGGCCAAAGGATCCCCACCCCAGCTGTAGCCTGTAGGGACACCATCTTTCTCTGTCCCTCCCTCTAGGGATACCTGTCTAGCCAAGCCTGAGATTTGAAGGTATGTACGCTGGCTCCCTCGGCCAGTAAAGCGAGATGAGCGCCGCAACCTCATAGTCATCCATGACTGGACCTAATGGTCAGGGGTCCCTTTACCTTTACCTCAGGGATGCGGGTGGCTCTGTGGTCTAAACCACAGAGCCAAGGGCTTGCCGATGAGAAGGTCAGTGGTTCGAATCCCCGTGACGGGATGAACTCCCGTTGCTCAGACGCTGCTCCTGCCAACCTAGTGGTTCGAAAGCACAAAGTGCAAGTAGATAAATAGGTACCACTCCGGCGGGAAGGTAAACAGTGTTTCTGTGCGCTGCTCAAGTTTGCCAGGGGCAGCTTAGTCATGCTGGCCACATGACCTGGAAGCTGTACACCGGCTCCCTCAGCCAATAAAGCGCCGCAACCCCAGAGTTGGTCACGACTGGACGTAATGGTCAGGGGTCCCTTTACCTTTTACCTGGAGACTTGCATGAGGGACGGATCAAGGATTGCATTGGCATACTGAGGGAACAAAAAGGAGACAGCAACCCTGCCAAACCTCAAATTCACCTTGCCCACCTGCGCTGGACAAGCAAGTGCCGCAACTGCACCTTAGGTTTCTGAAATATTGCTGCAGACCAGCTCTGTAAAAGGATGGGTGGATAGCATGGGAAAACCCTGTGTTCCTGGCCACATCCTTCCCTGCTCAAGAAGAACAGAATGAATTGAATGAAGAACAGATTTGACATTGGCTGCCTAGTCTGAAAGCTGCCTTGACTATTCCAATGGCCACTTTAACTGCCTAATGGCCTGCTTGCCAGTATGAGGAGCTGTCCAGTGAGTCAGGAATCAAGGTATTCAGGACGAACAGGGAGCTGTCCAGCAAGGAAAAGCTTTTGATTCAGCCTGGCCTAGGCCTAGACTGCTCTTTTACCTCACTGTCTTTTGGGCACATGAGGAATCTGACTTCCTCCTGAGAAGCAAGAACAGGAGATTGCCTTTGTGGTACCAGACACATCTCCATTTTGGGGTTGCCACTCAGAGATGCCGCTGTCTCTGCTCACTCCTTGGGTGTATGTGGTGTGTGAGAGCAGTCAGGGTGCAGGGTATGGTGGTCTCAGGAGAGCTGCGGTTAGTCTTTGACTCCCTTTGTGTGTGTGTTTTTGTATATAATTTTTATTAATTTTCCTGTTTTACAATTTAAGATACAGTGGTACCTCGGGTTAAGTACTTAATTCGGTCCAGAGGTCCATTCTTAACCTGAAACTGTTCTTAACCTGAATCACCACTTTAGATAATGGGGCCTCCAGCTGCTGTCGTGCTGCTGGAGCAGGATTTCTGTTCTCATCCTGAAGCAAAGTTCTTAACCCAAGGTACTATTTCTGGGTTAACGGAGTCTGTAACCTGAAGCGTATGTAACCTTGATTTCTTATTCTTCCAGTATGTTTTGCCACCCATAAGTTTTTGTATCCATGCTTCCTTTGCAGGGACTTTTGCCTCTTTCCATTTGGGGGCAAGTAACATTCTTACCACTGTAGTCGCATATATGAATAAGTTTAGGTAGTTCTGTCCCTACAATTCCCAAAAGAAAAGCTTCTGTGTTGTTGTTTTACAAACGTTACTGTAAACCTCCTATTCATTTCATTATATATCATTAAGCTTTAACCTTACTACAAGACCACCACCCCTTTTACCTTTTGATCCAGGCAAAGATCATCATCACTACCACATTCTCAGAAGGAATGAGGGGGACATTCGTCAAAAGGTTTCACCCTACACCAAATTCTCCTGTTGCCAGATTTATGATGGGGTAACTTTAAAAAGGGACGCGGGTGGCACTGTGGGTTAAACCACAGAGCCTAGGACTTACCAATCAGAACGTCGGCGGTTCAAATCCCTGCTATGAATCATAGAATCATAGAGTTGGAAGAGACCACAAGGGCCATCGAGTCCAACCCCCTGCCAAGCAGGAAATACCATCAGAGCACTCCTGACATATGGTTGTCAAGCCTCTGCTTAAAGACCTCCAAAGAAGGAGACTCCACCACACTCCTTGGCAGCAAATTCCACTGTCGAACAGCTCTTACTGTCAGGAAGTTCTTCCTAATGTTTAGGTGGAATCTTCTTTCTTGTAGTTTGGAGCCATTGCTCCGTGTCCGCTTCTCTGTAGCAGCAGAAAACAACCTTTCTCCCTCCTCTATGTGACATCCTTTTATATATTTGAACATGGCTATCATATCACCCCTTAACCGCCTCTTCTCCAGGCTAAACATGCCCAGCTCCCTTAGCTGTTCCTCATAAGGCATCGTTTCCAGGCCTTTGACCATTTTGGTTGCCCTCCTCTGGACACGTTCCAGTTTGTCAGTGTCCTTCTTGAACTGTGGTGCCCAGAACTGGACACAGTACTCCAGGTGAGGTCTGACCAGAGCAGAATACAGTGGCACTATTACTTCCCTTGATCTAGATGCTATACTCCTGTTGATGCAGCCCAGAATTGCATTGGCTTTTTTAGCTGCCGCGTCACACTGTTGGCTCATGTCAAGTTTGTGGTCAACCAAGACTCCTAGATCCATTTCACATGTACTGCTCTCAAGCCAGGTGTCACCCATCTTGTATTTGTGCCTCTCATTTTTTTTGCCCAAGTGCAATACTTTACATTTCTCCCTGTTAAAATTCATCTTGTTTGTTTTGCTGAGCTCCCATTGCTCGGTCCCTGCTCCTGCCAACCTAGCAGTTCGAAAGCACGTCAAAGTGCAAGTAGATAAATAGGTACCGCTGTGGCGGGAAGGTAAACGGCGTTTCTGTGCGCTGCTCTGGTTCACCAGAAGCGGCTTAGTCATGCTGGCCACATGACCCGGAAGCTGTACACCGGCTCCCTCGGCCAATAAAGCGAGATGAGCGCCGCAACCCCAGAGTCGGTCACAACAGGACCTAATGGTCAAGGGTCCCTTTACCTTTACCTTTAATCTTTAAAAAAGACTACACCGTCCCCAGCCTCTCCCTTTACGTAAGCATTAATGCTTGGGCGCATTCTGAGGAGTACCACACACAGTTGACATGCTTCTTGGCATTTTCCTTTGCGTAAACAAGGCTGCTGGCTGCGCAAGTATTTTCTACGGTTCAGAAGCCGGCCAAGGCATGGGACAAGATGTTGTACTCCTTGCCAGCAGGCAGCCACAAGACAGAGATTTACCTGCCCTGTGATTTGAGTTCGGCTGCTCTTTGCACAAATGTCCTCTTTCCCGTGCATTGCTCTGCCCTCACTGAAGGGGAAAATGGCACGTGTCACTCAAAGGTGTGGTACAGAGCCCTTACTCCCCTCTGCACACCCGAAGCCCAAGAGCAGCTTCAGAAGACTGCCCCTGTATCTCTTTCTGTTCAAAATTGTGCTCCATCATGGCGTTCCAGGGGTATGGATATGGAGCCATTGTTGTGAGGCTAAAATGCAGAGGCAGGGCTGGATTTAGGTTTGATGAGGCCCTAGGCTACTGAAGGTAATGGGCCCTTTATATGTCCAGCTGTCCTTTGTCAACCACAAATTGTTGCTTTTTTGTCTAAACCACAGAGTCTAGGGCTTGCCGATCAGAAGATCGGCGGTTTGAATCCCCGCGACAGGGTGAGCTCCCGTTGCTCGGTTCCTGCTCCTGCCCACCTAGCAGTTTGAAAACATGTCAAAGTGCAAGTAGATAAATAGGTACTACTCTGGCGAGAAGGTAAACGGTGTTTCCGTGCGCTGCTCTGGTTCGTCAGAAGCGGCTTAGTCATGCTGGCCACATGACCCAGAAGCTGTACACCGGCTCCCTTGGCCTCTAAAGCAACCCCAGAGTCGTCCAAGACTGGACCTAATGGTCAGGGGTCCCTTTACCTTTAGATACTAGGTATCTAAAGCCATTTGCACATGCAGAACGTAGGCAACCTATATATAGAAATGAGCAAACCAGTGATATTTTAGGGAGCAGGCTAGCAGGCGGGGCCCATTATTTACATCATAGGAGCCTACACAACACAAAACACTGTTACTGTAGGTAGGTTTTATTTTATTTGTTTTTAATCTTATATTTTGGAAATGTACATCCGGTTGTTTTTTCCCTTTTAATTTTTTGTGGGGCCCTAAGCTATAGCTTGTTTAGCGTATACGCAAATCCAGCACTGAGGACAAGTCATGTCTTGCACATTGCTCATGCCTAAAGAAGGCTGCAAAAATCAAGGCAGTGATGATAGAGACTTTGCATATAATAGCCAACTTTCATCCTGGGAAAAAGTTATGGAAAGAGGAAATAAAACTGACTGCATGCCATTCGTTGAAAGAAAATTATATGAAAATGATGTATCATTGGTATTTAACACTGAGTAAAATTGCTAAAGGGATGTGGGTGGCACTGTGGGTTAAACCACAGAGCCTAGGACTTGCCGATCAAAGGTCGGCGGTTCAAATCCCTGCAATGGGGTGAGCTCCCGTTGCTTTGTCCCTGGTCCTGCCAACCTAGCAGTTCAAAAGCACCTCAAAGTGCAAGTAGATAAATGGGTACCACTCCAGCGGGAAGGTAAACAGCGTTTCTGTGCACTGCTCTGGTTCGCCAGAAGTGGCTCAGTCATGCTGGCCACATGACTCAGAAGCTGTACGCCGGCTCCCTCGGCCAGTAAAGCGAAATGAGCGCTGCAACCCCAGAGTCGTCCGCAACTGGACCTAATGGTCAGGGGTCCCTTTACCTTTACCTACAATTGCTAAAATGTACAAAACAAGTTCTAAACTGTGTTGGAAATGTAAAGAGAAAGAGGGCACTTTTTACCATATGTGGTGGACATGTACATCGGTAAATGCTTTTTGGGAAAGGATATATAATGAACTTAAGAAAACGTTTAAAAATACATTTGTTTAAAAATCAGAAGCCTTTTTACTAGGTATTATAGGTGAAGAGTTTCCAAGAGAAAATACTTTTTATGTATGCAACAACGGCAGCGAGAATGCTACTAGCCCAGAGATGGAAGGTAGGAGAAATACCAACAATAGAAAAATGGCAGATGAAACTGATGGAATATGCGATAATGGCGAAACTGACGGGGAAGATCCGAAACCAGGAAGATCAAATGTTTTCTAAAGACTGAAGTAAATTTGTAATTTACTTAAAAGACCACTGTAAACAGTTCAAATCTTTGGGAGGGATGTAAAGATGCTTGTAATGTGGAATTGTTTTAATGGTAAATATGGTTTTTATACAATAGTTAGATAAGGGTAAAAGATGCAGTAAATTTAATCTTAAAGAAGGAACCCATGGAGGAAGAGGTCTAAGGGTTCGAAAGAACTCTGTAGTTTAATGTTTGAAATTGCTATAAAAGGTAAAGGGACCCCTGACCATTATGTCCAGTCGTGACCGACTCTGGGATTGCGGTGCTCATCTCGCTTTACTGGCCGAGGGAGCCGGCGTACAGCTTCCAGGTCATGTGGTCAGCATGACTAAGCCGCTTCTGGTGAACCAGAGCAGCGCACGGAAACGCCGTTTACCTTCCTGCCGGAGTGGCATCTATTTATCTACTTGCACTTCATGCTTTCGAACTGCTAGGTTGGCAGGAGCAGGGACCGAGCAACGGGAGCTCACCTGTCGCAGGGATTCGAACTGCCGACCTTCTGATCGGCAAATCCTAGGCTCTGTGGTTTAACCCACAGCGCCACCCGCGTCCCAACAAAATTGCTATGTTTATATATAAAAAATATTTTTTAAAAAAACTTAATAAAAATTATATGTAAAAAAGGAAGCTGCAAAACTCACATTTCGATCAAAAAGCTGGGACTCTGCTAACTCAGTGTTACTTCTGAGGATGCTGTTGCTGGCAAGTGAAGAAGCCTTGAACTCCCTGCGCAATACAAGTATTTGCCGGAACAGCCACTGGCGGAACACATCTGAGGACTTCTGTTTACAAACATGCAGAGGAGGAAAAATAACTGTATGATCTATAGATGAATTTCATGGAATGCACACAATTACAGGAAGAGCAATCCACCATGAAATAACAAGCAGGGAGAACAGGTTTGGCCATGTGAAATGGAATAGGGATTTTCAAACTGTGGGTGGAGTGGGCTTTTAAAGGGATTAGTCACCAGAGCTGTCCAAATTGCTGTCTACTTGCAGCCAAGGTTGGCCAAGGTCATGGGGAACTGGCCATAAAAATAATTAAGCAATAAACAGGATTGTAATTGAAAATTAATTTAAAAATTAGTAAAAATAATAATGATCAGGTACTCTCTTTGATCCTTTGTGCATCTGGTAGGATTCTTCAAGTGAGTTTATAATAATAATGATTTATTATTTATACCCCGCCCATCTGGCTGGGTTTCCCCAGCCACTCTGGGCGGCTTCCAACAAAATGTTAAAATACAATAGTCTATTAAACATTAAGAGCTTCCCTAGATAGGGCTGCCTTCAGATGTCTTCTAAAAGTCTGGTAGTTGTTTTTCTCTTTGACATCTGGTGGGAGGGCGTTCCACAGGGTGGGTGCCACTACCGAGAAGGCCCTCTGAAGACCGGTGTTATGTGGTCTCAGCAGCTGCCCCCGGTCACCAGTCTAGCTGCCGCATTCTGGATTAGTTGTAGTTTCCAGGTCACCTTCAAAGGTAGCCCTACATAGAGCGCATTGCAGTAGTCCAAACAAGAGAGAACTAGAGCATGCATCACTCTGGCGAGACAGTCCGTGGGCAGGTAGGGTCTCAGCCTGCGTACCAGTTCAGTGTTAATTATTTGGGACAGTTTCATGATCAGAATGAAAATATCCCCAGGGTGCTGTCTCTTCATCCTAAAGCTAATAGGCTGAAAAAGCCTTATGACACACAACAATTTACTTTTATTTGGAAAAGAACCTGATGTTGGGAAAGATTGAGGGCACAAGGAGAAGGGGACGACGGAGGACGTGATGGTTGGACAGTGTTTTCGAAGCTACCAGCATGAGTTTGACAAAACTGCGGGAGGCAGTGGAAGACAGAAGTGCCTGGTGTGCTCTGGTCCATGGGGTCACGAAGAGTTGGACACGACTAAACAACAACAAGTAGGTTTTGCCACTGAGTTGGATCAAAACATGTTTGGCTGTGGAAGATATTTGTCTCGTGCAAACTGCATATGGTAGTCTACCTTAAGATCTATGGAACACCAGTCTGAAAATCCCATATATTGTTCCACGGCACCCCAATCTCCAAGGGGTGCGAGATACCCTCTCTGGCATCTGGCTTCAGCCTGTTTCTGTCTCAGCTCTCTCACACCCATGCCCGGGCCTTTGTCTTTCCATCTACCAACCAAGTAAGGGAGGAGATCCACCCATTTGCCCTCTGTCACAGAACAACAACCCATGCTTCTTGGGAGAAAAGCAATGACAAACTTAGACAGCATCTTAAAAAGCAGAGACATCACCTGGCCAACAAAGGTCTGTATAGTTAAAGCTATGTTTTTCCCAGTAGTGATGTATGGAAGTGAGAGCTGGACCATAAAGAAGGCTGATCGCCGAAGAATGGATGCTTTTGAATTATGGTGCTGGAGGAGACTCTTGAGAGTCCCATGGACTGCAAGAAGATCCAACCTCTCCATTCTTAAGGAAATCAGCCCTGAGTGCTCACCGGAAGGACAGATCCTGAAGCTGAGGCTCCACTACTTTGGCCACCTCATGAGAAGAGAAGACTCCCTGGAAAAGATCCTGATGTTGGGAAAGATGGAGGGCACAAGGAGAAGGGGACGACGGAGGGCGAGATGGTTGGACAGTGTTCTCAAAGCTACCAGCATGAGTTTGACCAAGTGGAAGACAGGAGTGCCTGGCATGCTCTGGTCCATGGGGTCACGAAGAGTCGGACACGACTAAACGACCAAACAACAACAACAATGGCCTTTGCCTGGCTAATTCAACCATGAGGTCCTCTATTCGATTTTAATCCTTTCTGGACTCAAGCGTAGAGGCCACTCTTCCCCAAAACTCTCAACAATATTTTGTAGACCTAACCATTGGCTATTGCTTGGTTTGAGATTTATCTTATAAATGAATCTTTCCAACACTGTACATTCAGTGCATGTAAATCCATGTATTAAAAACCACAACTTTTTGCAAGTACGGTCGTACCTTGGGAGTTGAACGGAATCCGATCCGGAAGTCCATTCAACTTCCAAAACGTTTGAAAACCAAATCGCAGCTTCTGATTGGCTGTAAGAAGCTCCTACAGCCAATCAGAATCTGCAGAAGCCCCGTCGGATGTTCAGCTTCCAAAAATAGTTCACAAACTGGAACAGTCACTTCCGGGTTTGCAACGTTCGGGAGCCAAAATGTTCAGAACTAAGCTGTTCGAAAACCAAGGTACGACTGTATTGGACAAATGAGAATTAATTTGAGTGGTTTGAGAAATTTGAGAATTAATTTGAGTGGTTTATGGTTCCTTATCAGAACTAATGGATGGAAAATAGCTGGAGATATTACTTGAAAATTCTGAATGGGAAAATATATCATAAGGGGTTTTTTCAGGGGGGCGGGACAAACATTTTCTTATTCCTTCCCATCTGAAGGGAGGGGCTAATAAAGGTGTTGATATGTTTATGTTAGTGTTAAGGATGGGAAGGAAATTTGATTCTGTTCACATTTAAAAGCGAATCTATCAAATTCGCTCTTTCTGAAATAAGGTGAGAACTGAAACACAGCTTTCTTTTGAAATTCGAACTTATCCAAATTTTGCAATTCAGTAATCCAACCAACCAGTGCTTTGAAAAAATGCATATATTATGGGAAAGTATGCATAACAATTTATATATTAGTGAAAATTGTATACAAAAAGTGCATTATGCTAGGGAACATTGCTTGCAAAAGAAAAGTACATTAGTCAAAACTGCCTGTAAAATTTGTTTATTAAGAGAAATTCACAGTGTTGGATTTCTATGAGGTCTTTTTTTTCATTTTAAACAATTGAAATTGCTAGAGAACTGTGGAGAACTAGGGTTAAGACAGGAAACATGAGGAAGTGAGAGGACAAAAACTGACAAATCTTTCAGTTCAAGGATAGAAAGATGGGAAAGCACTGCTGACAGGATGGGGGGGGGAGCGGAGAGGAAGAAACTCCACGCACTTGAAAAAAAAAAAAAGTTTATTCAGGCCAGCTGTGTTTTGGAATAATCATTCTTCTATCACAGTAGGAGATTTTGTCACCATTGATGCACTTGCTGAGAAACGCTTTTCAAAACATGCCCTCAAAGAAGGATTAATTCGAAGGCTGTTGGGCGTGGACATAATCTTTCTTTGAGCACCTGAAGTTTCTTTCTTTCCCCCATTCCTGTAACAACAAAAGTACCATATTTTTTGTTCTATAAGACTCACTTTTTCCCTCCTAAAAAGTAAGGGGAAACGTGTGTGCGTCTTATGGAGCGAATGCAGGCTGCGCAGCTATCCCAGAAGCCAGAACAGCAAGAGGGATTGCTGCTTTCACTGCGCAGTGATCCCTCTTGCTGTTCTGGCTTCTGAGATTCAGAATATTTTTTTCTTGTTTTCCTCCTCCAAAAACTAGGTGTGTCTTGTGGTCTGGTGCATCTTATAGAGCGAAAAATACGGTAGGTTTAAGGAAGCTGGAGAAAAGCTGCAGCTTGAGAGCAAGAGAATGAGAGTGGCATCAACATCGGCACCGATTCTGGGTGAGATCTCACCAGTGGCATAGCAGAGGAGGCTGGTGTGCCGTGGCTCCAGGGACATTTTTTGAGGGGGCACAATGAGGAAACAGACAACAGACTCCCTCCTCAAGCCACTTCCTTTGTTACCTTAACAGCCCATACTTAGTGGGCTGTTACCAGGAGACTTGTTTGCCTATTACAACCATTTGAATCCTTGCTTAAAATTTAACAATTGCTGGATCCAGGTATTAGAACAGAGCCCCGCCTAAACTCGTAATAATATGAATATAGTATAAAATGCTTTTTATTGTAGCATTTCTCCCTTAGACTCTTATTTTCATGGTTTGGTCTCTGGGGATTCGTTCCAATGCTAATAGTGACCTTAGGGCAGTGGTGGCGAACCTATGGCACGTGTGCCAGAGAGGGCACTCAGAGCCCTCTCTGTGCGCATGCAAGCTGTCGCCCCAGCAGACCAGGGAGAAGAGTTGGTGGAAGAAGATTGGAGGAAATTTAAAATCTATTTCCAGAAACATTGTAAAATTATTGAATGTTGATGACATTGAAATGAAACGAAGGGGTTCTAGCAACAAGGTTAAGATTAGGTAAGAATGGACTAAGATTAGATGAAAATTTTGAAGTTAAAATATGGGAGGAATAATAATAAAGGATAAATTATTAGATGAACTTGCTGAACCAATTTTTAAGTTGAATACAAAAAAGGGAGGCGTGAGGAAGTCAGGAAAATATGTTAACTAAAGAAGAGATATTTAAAAAGAGGGATTTTTTGTGTTTTGTTTTTTCTTTTTTCTTATTTCTTATTGTCTTCTTATGTTAATCTGTATTTCATGTATTTTTGTATTTTTGTGTGTGTGTGTTTTTGTATTTTTTCCTGTGCTCTTTTTGCCTATTGTTTTATTGTGAAAATTGAATAAAATATCATTAAAAACAAAACAAAACAAGCTGTCGCCCCAACAGAGCCGTAGTTTCCGTGCTGGGGGTGGGGGCATAGCTGTCAACTTTTCCCTTTTCTTGCAAGGAAGCCTTTTCGGAATAAGGGAATTTCCCTTAAAAAAAGGGAGCAGTTGACAGCTATGGGTGGGGAGGAGAGGAGGGCTCCCATGTTCCTCCACATGCAGCTGTGGCGGCGCAATGGCTGCTTGTGCCGCCGCGGGCCCCCGCAGGATGCCTTGTCACACACACCCCAGACATGGCACCCGGGGCGCCCCTCCCCCGGTTGTGACACCACTGTTCCCTCACTCAGCACCGGGCCTGCCTTCCCTCACTAGGAAATGGAAGTGTGGCACTCAAAATGGAAGTTATACTCAGAACAGAGCATGTTCTGCTTCCGAAAAAAGTTCCAAAACCGAAACACTCATTTCCGGGCTTGAAGTCTTCAGGTTCCAAGTACAGTGGTACCTCTGGTTAAGAACTTAATTTGTTCTGGAGGTCCGTTCTTAACCTGAAACTGTTCTTAACCTGAAGCCCCACTTTAGCTAATGGGGGCCTCCTGCTGCCGCCACGCCGCCGGAGCACAATTTCTGTTCTCATCCTGAAGCAAAGTTCTTAATCCGAGGTAATATTTCTGGGTTAGCGGAGTCTGTAACCTGAAGCGTCTGTAACCTGAAGTGTATGTAACCCAAGGTACCACTGTATTTCAAGAACTAAACTGTTCGAAAACTGAGGTACCACTGTATTTATTTTTCCATATTTGAACTGTATTTATTCCCCCCCCCCCCGCGCCCTGTGGTGGTTTTCTTGAGTGAGAGTACCCCTAAACATTTTTTTTTAGAAAAAAACACACTGAGTTATACCATAAAATTATATATTAATGGAAAGATAATTTAATGAAGAATGTAATGCAATAACTTCTATGAAGGATTATTTGTTACAACAGCAGTCATAAAGAAGAAACATGAAACACACAGGAAAAAATGAGATATACAGGTTAAATTGCCGTGTTGGCACTTTGCGATAAGTAAGTGAGTTTTGGGTTGCAGTTTGGGCGCTGGGTTTCTAAAAGGTTTGCCATCACTGTCTTAGGGTGTTCATGAGGTGGTGGTGGAGAATATGAAGGGAATATTGCAAGATGAAAGAACTGGATTACAATTACAGCCAGGTGGGCTTTAAATGCGATGAATAAATGGGGAAGTGGCTTAGCAGGATAGGTGAGTGCAAGCCTTAGATCAAGAAACAGTCCGCTCTGACTATTGGGCAGGTAAACATTTGGCAGATACCCTGATTAGCTACCAAGCAACTCAGCCTATTAGCAGTCATGGCCATTTTGTGAATCTTTCATTCTTTGTATGTTGTTGGCTTTCTGTGACTCAAAGCCCAAATGGCCTTTTCAGCACATTTTGTGGAAGTGCTTCCGAGTGACAGCCTGTGAAATATTGCATAAGAGGGCAGGGGGAACCAAGAAAACTTCCCAATATTGCACGTGGTGAAGCAAAAGATTGCGACTTTGCTGGTGACAACATGCCTAGATGAACATTCTGAAGGCACACATTTCTTAAAAATGTCATTTAGTTCTGAAGCTTTTTCTTGCGCTAATAGTACGTGCCAGAGAATAGCATGTTTAAAAGAATGTTTGTTTTTTTAAAAAAACAACCAGAAGACTTTCTCTTGGAAATTATAAGGATAAAGGTAAAGGGACCCCTGACCATTAGGTCCAGTCGTGACCGACTCTGGGGTTGCCGTGCTCATCTCACTTTATTGGCCGGGGGAGCCGGCGTTTGTCCGTAGACAGCTTCCGGGTCATGTGTCCGGCATGACTAAGCTGCTTCTGACTAAGCAGCACACGGAAACGCCGTTTACCTTCCTGCTGGAGTGGTACCTATTTATCTACTTGCACTGGCGTGCTTTCGAACTGCTAGGTTGGCAGGAGCAGGGACTGAGCAACAGGAGCTCACCCCATCGCGGGGATTCAAACTGCTGACCTTCTGATCGGCAAGTCTGTGGTTTAACCCACAGCGCTACCCGCGTTGTATGCGACTACAGTGGCAAGAATGAAAGTTGCCCGAAAACGGGAAGAGGAAGAAGTCCCAGCAAAGGTAGAATGGATACAAAAACTTATGGAATATGAAAAAATGGTGAAACTTACCGGAAGAATAAGAAATTGAGATAACAAACTTTTTATAAAAGAATGGAAATGGTTTTTGGAATATTTACAGACAAATTGTAAACAGATAAAAACACTGGCAGGATTATTGTAATAACCTGCAGTTAAATAAGAGTATATATTTAAAGAAGAGAAATAAATGAGTGTGTTAATTTGGATATGCAGAAGATGTTAAAAATAAATTTAAGGAACTGCAGAAAGAGGGGGAAGGAAGTCAAGTTTTAGAATGTCAAAATGACTGTAAAATCAATGAAATGTATATATATGAAAAGTATAAATAAAATTTTAATAGCATGTCTGTTGCAGGGGGCGTCCTTTAGGTGGCAAGGGAAAGAACTGTGCTGCTTTCAAAGGTACGAGTGTTTTTTGAGGATGCAAATGCAAATTAAATTAAATTAAATATTGTGCAGCACACAGAGATTTGATTGAGATGTGGTCAAATCACAGCGACTTGCTCTAACATAGGGTCTATTTGAGGATGAAGGGGGCCCTCCCCCCAAATATGGACTGTCAGCAAGTGAATATCTTATTATAGCAGCCACCCACACACTTACTTCCTGCCTCTGATTTGGCATGCAGGCAACCACTTAGCATCCGAGTCTCTCATGCCTAATCCAGAAAATTGCCATAATTACAAGCAAAGCAGACAGAACTAATGACCAGGGAACTAGTGACACACAGACCTAGTGAACAGGGAACTAGTGACACACACACAGTTGCTCATAGAGGAAGCAACCAAACTGGCCCAGCGCTGGTGATGAGAAAGCGACCTAGCTTAGGCACTTCTGACACCACGTTGCCACTCTCCAGCGCTCAGTATCTGCCGCCGGAGGCAACTGCCTCACTCTCCCTAATGATAGGGCTGGCCCTGCTGGTTAAACCAGAGTCTCAGCCCTGCGCTGGCTCTGAGAGGACGGACAAGCAACAGTCTGTCCTGTTCTCTCCATGAATCATTCCAGAGCGTGGTACTCCAGATGCAAAAGCTGTTTTTCTCCTCTTGCATTTCATGGGATTAGAGCCGATACGTGGTGTATTTAACTGATAAGCAGAGTGTGGAAATGTTTGTGGTTCCTGCCTCTGGCTGGTTGAGGCTAAAGAGCTGCAATCTCTTCTTTGGGACACACCCTCAGTCTTAGGGCCAGACATCCCGACCACAAAACTTGGGCTCATCCTTGTGTCAGCGAGCCCTGAGGATTTGGCACGAGTTCAGCACAGGTTCAAGGAAACGGCACATTTGTCCCTTGGGGATGACTTGCACTGGAATGGAGGGTCAAATTCCCTAAACAAGAGTCTTCTGGGCATGACCTAAATATTGCAGACTCTCCCCTGAAGTCTAAATTGCGTTATAGTTCAAGGGTGCCCTTCTGCATGGCAATAATGTAATACAGTGGTCCCTCTGGATACGCACACCTCCAGTTGTGTATCCTTCAGGATGCGAACGCGGCAAACCTGGAAGTATTTTTCTGGGTTTTGCACGCACACATGCGCAGAAGCGGTCCCTCCGGACTGGAGCTCCGGAACAGATCCCGTCCGCAACCAGAGGCACCACTGTAATGGGACGTGGGTGGCGCTGTGGTCTAAACCACTGAGCCACTTGGGCTTGCTGATCAGAAGGTCAGAGGTTTGAATCCCCATAACAGGGTGAGCTCCTGTTGCTCTGTCCCAGCTCCTGCCAACCTACCAGTTCGAAAGCATGCTAGTGCAAGTAGATAAATAGGTACTGCTGTGGAGGTAAGGTAAACGGCATTTCTGTGCACTCTAGTTTCCGTCATGGTGTTCTGTTGCACCAGAAGGGGTTTAGTCATGCTGGCTACAGGACCCGGAAAGCTGTCAGTGGACAAACGCCAGCTCCCTCGGCCTGAAAGCAAGATGAGAGCCGCAGCCCCATAGTCGCCTTTGACTGGATTTAACTGTCCAGGGGTCCTTTACCTTTTTTACCTTAATGTATTAATATTGGGGGATGCGGGTGGTGTTGTGGATTAAATCACAGAGCCTAGGACTTGCCCATCAGAAGGTCGGCGGTTTGAATCCCCGCGATGGGGTGAGCTTCCGTTGCTCGGTCCCAGCTCCTGCCAACCTAGAAGTTCGAAAGCATGTCAAAGTGCAAGTACATAAATAGGTACCGCTCCTGCGGGAAGGTAAACGTTGTTTCCGTGCGCTGCTCTGGTTTGCCAGAAGCGGCTTAGTCATGCTGGCCACATGACCCGGAAGCTGTACGCCGGCTCCCTCGGCCAATAAAGCGAGATGAACGCCGCAACCCCAGAGTCGGTCACGACTGGACCTAATGGTCAGGGGTCCCTGTACCTTTTAATAATATTTGGACGGCAACACAGAACAACTAATAGAGCAGAATAATATGAGGAAGGTCCTGTATGAATCCACCGCTATTGTGCCAATGTCACAATTGGCACTGTTGTGCCAATGTCACAGGAACATCCTGGTCAGTAAGCACACAGTTCAAAGATTCAATGGCGCCTTGCATCCTTCCAGCAACTCCTGCAGCCAAGCTGGTGCCAAACATATTGCTCTGCTTTCCTTTGGACCACATCAGCGAGGCCAAGATGGTGGTCTTGTCATCTGGGCAGCTCAGGACCTCCATACGCACTGCCCAGGCTCCCACCCCAGGGAGGTCACTTCAGGGCTGCTAACTCAGCGGTTTGGCTTCACCTCCAAAGGCATACTCCATTGTCTCTCAAGGCAGACAGATGCCAACAATAACAACCGTAAAAATAAGGTGGGTCTCCTACTGGTGTGGTCTACAGTGGTACCTCGGGTTACATACACTTCAGGTTACATATGCGTCAGGTTACAGACTCCACTAACCCAGAAATAGTGCTTCAGGTTAAGAACTTTGCTTCAGGATGAGAACAGAAACTGTGCTCTGGCGGCACGACAGCAGCAGGAAGCCCCATTAGCTAAAGTGGTGCTTCAGGTTAAGAACAGTTTCAGGTTAAGAACGGACCTCCGGAACGAATTAAGTACTTAACCCAAGGTACCACTGTACTTGCTCCGCGGTTGGCAACCTTTTTTTGGTCCAAGGGCCAGATTTTTATCTGAGGGCCAAGCAAGCGGGACCAAAGAGCAGTGCTGTAAATAAATCCCTTGGCAAAGGGAAACGAATCATCTTTGCTGGGTGCAAACAAAACAACAATGCAAACACAGGCCACAATCCTCTAGCTTCTCTAATCCTTTTTTTTTTTTTTTTTTAAGGCGGCTGAGTTAGTGGTTACCACCCACCTCTTGCAAATGCTGGGAATTAATTTGTGCACTGTGCCAGAAAGGAACAGAGAAGATAAGTAGTTTCTTTTGCAAGTGCTAAACCAAGGGCCTTATCAAGTTCATTGACTGAAAGTACACTGTGGTGTTCAGCATGCTTTTTACTGCCACTGTTAACTGGAAGGCAGAGCGCCAGCTGTTAGGGAGGAAGAGCAATCAAGCTGTAAGGCTATTGATTGGGAAAAATTGGAAAAGTAGTATTATACCGACAAAAATAGAGTGGCTTGCCAAATTATTGGAGTACTACAATATATCCAAAACAATGGGAGAAATTGGAAGGATCTCAAAAGAGAAGATAGACAGGGACTGGAAGGGTGTTTAAAGGATACTTGCAAAACCATATTGAAAAATCAGAACTCTTATTAGAATAAACTAGTTCCGTTTTAAATACTGAAATACTAAATAAGATGGATAACAATGTGTAATAGAAAAAGAAGCATGAAATTAGGTTAAAGGTGGGTGGAAGAAAGTAATAGAAGTGGAAAGAAATTGCAATTGGGTAGATTGGAAGTCTAACACAAAGGTGGGGTGAGGGGTGGTGGGTGGTGATGGGAAAAGGAATTATCTGTGGGGTTGAGTGTAGGTATGTTTGAACATTTTTAAGGATTGTATGAAATGTATGTTTGTATATTCGCAATATGTGTGTATTAATGCTGAATTATTTTAACAAGCTTTTAATGTTTAATAGGTTATTGTATTTTAGTGTTTTGTTGGAAGCTGCCCAGAGTGGCTGGGGAAACCCAGCCAGATGGGCAGGGTATAAATAATAAATTATTATTATTATTATTATTATTATTATTATTATTATTATTATTATTACAGTGGTACCTCGGGTTAAGTATTTAATTCTTCCGGAGGTCCGTTCTTAACCTGAAACTGTTCTTAACCTGAAGCACCACTTTAGCTAATGTGGCCTCCTGCTGCCGCTGTACCGCCGGAGCACAATTTCTGTTCTCAACCTGAAGCAAAGTTCTTAACTGGAGGTACTATTTCTGGGTTAATGGAGACTGTAACCTGAAGCGTATGTAACCCGAGGTACCACTGTATTATTATTATCAGATCATGCACTGTCTATTTAAAGCATATTTAAAGCATGCTGCCTCCTCACAAAGAATCCTAGGTATTGTAGCTCTCTGAGGGGTAAGCGACAGTTCCTGTGGTTCTTTGGAGGAACCCAAGACTGTTAATGGGGTGTAAATATGCCTTGAACATGTTAGGAGCAGACCCCACCTTCACATGCTTGCCGACTTCGCGATCACCTCAGAAGAGAAAGCGCTGAAAGGAAGCAGCAGTGCAGGTACTTCCAGACAGCCACTGTTTTAGGTAACATTCAGTCACCCAATGGCAAAGTCAGCTTGCACAATTATAGTCGATAGGGAGGACATGTTCAACAAACCCGATTCGTTTTTTTTCTTTCTTTTACGACAAGGAAAGTAATGGCGAAATGCGCTGGAAACCATGGGATGACGCTTGCTTTGATACAACATTGTCTTCTTCTTTTTTGAAATCATTTTTATTTGATTTTACAAATGTAAATCCATTACAATGCCAAATACATATCCACAGAATACATATTTCTCTGAATCTCGAGGCTTCCCCCACCCCCATCCTCGCCATGGGTCCTATTGTTAACATTTCCAACTGCATATAATTTCATAGTCTGTCTTTTGTATTTGTCCGTATTGTCCATAGTATTTGTTACATTACGAGTGAGATTAAAATCCTGCTAACGTTTTCGTCTGCTTACAGTGGTCTGACGCAACATCATCTAACCTCCCCGCAAACAGAATGATTGCTCATTCCATTGCCAACATCATCTAATCTTCCTAGAAATAAATTGGGATGAATGTTCAAGGGATTGTCTGGAAATGCCCTGGCGGCGGGAGGGGGGGGGAGAGAGTGTTTAGTACCACCACCATCACTGCTTTTTTTAGCCTCAGTCTCAGGGCAGGGTAAGGGAGATGCTGTACAGTGGTACCTCGGGTTACATACACTTCAGGTTACATACGCTTCAGGTTACAGACTCCACTAACCCAGAAATAGTGCTTCAGGTTAAGAACTTTGCTTCAGGATGAGAACAGAAATCGTGCTCTGGTGGCAGCGGGAGGCCCCATTAGCTAAAGTGGTACCTCAGGTTAAGACCAGTTTCAGGTTAAGAACGGACCTCCGGAATGAATTAAGTACTTAACCCGAGGTACCACTGTAACTGTTTCCTATACGGATGTCTCTCTTCACTCCACCAGCAACAACTGCCTATCAACTCCTTTTCCTTCAAGATAAAAGTAGCAGAGTCAAGCACTTCTGTTTTTGTTTGTTTTGTTTTTCAAAAAAGCATGTTTGCTCTATGAGGTTGCAGTTGTTTCCTTTCCCCTTATTCTCAGGGGAGCTCAAAAACAGAGCCAAACGTGAGGTGCCTCAATAAGAAAGTGAGGTTTCCCTGCCCCTGCACCCCAAAACAAGCTGCGTTCTGTTACCCCCCAGGAATGGGCGAGGGTCCCCTTTAAGAATCACAGGAATCTTACCCAACCATAAACTGTTGCTTTTGCACAGCGCTCTTTAACGTGAGATGCCCCCAGGCAAGACTTGCAAACCAGGAACATGCTCAAACACCACTCTGTTTCTGGAAAAGGAGAGCTGGTGGCGCTGTGCTCTAAACCACTGAGCCTCTTGGGCTTGCCGATCGGAAGGTTGGTGGTTCAAATCCGCAAAATTGAGTGTGCTCCTGTTGTCTTGTCCCAGCTTCTGCCAACCTAGCAGTTCGAAAGCATACCAGTGCAAGTAGATAAATAGGTACCACTGCGGCGGGAAGGTTAGCGGCGTTTCTGTGCACTCTGGCTTCCGTCACAGTGTCCCATTGCGCCAGAAGCAGTTTAGTCATGCTGGCCACATGACCCGTGATATAGAGAAAATAGGGGTGGTTGGCTTTTGCTGCCGAACTCCCCAAGGGACTGATTCCCCTAAGTCTGCGATCAGTCAGAGATGAGTGGATGGAGGGCAGGATGAAGTGAAAGCAAAGCAGATCTTTATTTTTCTGTTGCAACAGAGTTCCCTCCCCTCCTGGCAAGGAGGCAAGAGAGACCCCGAAACCAGAAGAAAACCTCTCTTTTAAGGGTTTTTATTTTGGCGTGGAGAAGGACATCTGTGCTACAAGAAGTCAGAAATTTCATCACACATAAGGTGGGGTTAATGTGGCTCAGGCAGGCCAAGGGGTGATATTCTTGAGGATTTAGCAAGTTTTGCATAGTTCCAGAGACAGTTTACACAAAACATTCACATTTGATAAGACAATCAGGATCCCTCAATGCCGAGCATCTGGGCAAACAATGACAATTAATACCAAGGAGGCTCATAGATATAGGAGAGGAATCCCTTCAGGAATTTCCCAATTGCTATCAGGCAAGGGGTTAAGGAGGCAGAGGAAATATTGAGAATCTTTAGGACATAGGTTGGCAAACTAAGGCCTGGGGGCCAGATTCGGCCCAATCGCCTTCTCAATCCGGCCCGCAGACAGTCTGGGAATCAGCATGTTTTTACATGAGTAGAATGCGTCCTTTTATTTAAAATGCATCTCTGGGTTATTTGTGGGGCCTGCCTGGTGTTTTTACATGAGTAGAATGTGTGCTTTTATTTAAAATGCATCTCCGCGTTATTTGTGGGGCATAGGAATTCATTCATTTTTTCCCTTCAAAATATAGTCTGTCGTCCCCGTCCCCCCACAAGGTCTGAGGGACAGTGGACTGGCCCCGGGCTGAAAAAGTTTGCTGATCCCTGGCTTTTCGATTGCTCTCCTGCACCATTTTAGACATGTGGTTTATATACTTATGCATGTGTGTTTTCCTTGTTGCAATTATCAACATTTGTTCTGTATTTGAGACCTTAGAATTCCTACAGCAGACCCGGAAAGCTGTCTGTGGACAAACGCCGGCTCTCTTGGCCTGAAAAGCATGATGAGCGCCGCACCCTATAGTCGCCTTTGACTGGACTTTACTATCCAGGGGTCCTTTGGCTCCCCTGGGCAGTGTGCTCTGCTGGACACCCCAGCAACTTGTCCAGCCTGATTTTTGTGCAAGACACGCCGAAGCCCCAACCTCTTCCTCACAGACTTGTTTATCTGGCAGAGGTGGCCCATTTCGCTGCCTGCAATGGGAAGGTGTTGGTTTGTGCATGTGCCGCCCCCTGACCCCCACTTGCTGCCCCTGCTGAAACCTCACTTCTCAATATATGAAAATAACAAGAAGAGATGTGGAAAACAGCAAGAAAGGATTGGATAGAATTGTGTACATCATTTGGTCGGATTTGTGGACATTAAAGCAGCAACAAGATGATTGGATCCCTGTCGGAACTTGAAATATAGGTACCCCCAACAAAAATTTAAAATTTGGCTTTGTAATTTGGTATTAATGTGATTTGATTTGATTGGTCTGTTAATAAAAATTATAGAAAGAAAGAAAGAAAGAAAGAAAGAAAGAAAGAAAGAAACCTCACTTTGCAGGGTCTCTGGAAGGCTGCAAGAGGCCTCCAGAGGCCTTTGAACAATCTTGTGGGACTCTCGTGAGATTTTGCGGGGCTCTCATGAGATCTTGCCGGGAGCCGAATCTCACTGCAGCTGTTAATCCACCAACAAGGATCGCCCATGAAGGCACCCTTTGGATTCTGCCACTGGCTGAGGGGACTCCCTCAGTCTGCCTCATGGGTGGGGCTGATCCTGTTATCTTCCCCACACCCCCAGTAAAAATGCTTTCTGTCCTGCTTACGTGTGAAATCCCTCTAATGAAGCAAAGATGAAGCCAAACATACACTTACTGCAGCGACAAGACAAAGGAACTCCGTATTTCAACATGAAAATAATTTATTCCGTTGCACACAGGCAAACATGCTTTGACAGTGCTCAACATTTCTCGGTCAATAAATACATAAATAAAGACATCTCATGTGCAAACGCGAGGCTTCAGAATGGCATCTCTGCGTGAGGAATTCTCGTGAGGAAAACTTCAGGCTGTGCTTTGACAAACCATTTGAATAAATAAGATCCCCCCCCAACTTAAATATGACTATAATAATAATAAAAATAAAAATCAGACACAGAAGATTTGAAGGACAACAAATAATTACTTCAGATATGACCATGTGAATAAATAGGTTAGAAACTGGGGGAAAAAAACAAAATATCTGAAAGGCACTTCAGATATGACAGATATTAACTGAATAACATTTCATTCCACCCTTCCTCTGGCGCTTGTAGCATCACACAGGGCTCTTTCCCCCTCAACCTCATGAGGTAGATTTGGCTGACAGAAATGGACCAGCCCAAGGCCATAGGTTGAGTTTCACGGCTGAGTGGGGATTTGAACCCGTGTCTCCTGGTGCTGTAACTACTAAAGTGATCAACAGTAGGTAGCTGGCTCTCTTGATGCAGCTGTGTTAGCTTTGCCTGTGCCCCAAGGGACCAGGATTTGCCAATTTGTACTATAATAATGGCTTGGTGTACACACAGTTTCACCACTATTGCTACTGCACTTAGCAATACATTCCACTTTCCAAATCACCTTGACTTAACCACCTCATCTTCCTGCTTCCTGCACAAGGCCTTCCTTTTACACTTATTTTAAATACATCCTTACAAAGGGTTTTCTATCAGCAAAGTTGTAAAATAAATACATAAATAAGACCAAAATATCCCCATTTATAAAAGGCTCTTATATAAAGTAGGCTTGGTAGAAATGGCTCAGCTTCTTTCAGGAAGCAAAACAGTAGAGATTCTGAACGTTTTTTCCTTATAGCTGGGATTCTGCACTGGCTTGAGCCCTGGAATAAAGGAAAAGCGAGGAGAGGTTAGAAACAAGTCGACGGAATGGCCCGGGAGAACTGAAATGAGCTATTTTTTAAAAGCAAAAAACAGATGTTCAGTATCATTAAAGGTCTGGTTCAGTTAATGGGCAAAGCTGAGGCATGGAGTCATGTTTGCTAACGTCTGATAGGGTTTCAAACCTCTATTTGCCTTCCTGCTTTCCCCTGGGGAAACCTGATCTTTAGTGCGAAATTGGAACAAAAAGCAATTGAGTGTTCCACGGATTGCTGTTTGTTCTGTTTTAGCACCAAAGAGAGGGTTTTCTGGAGGAAAGCAGAGACAAAAATGTTCAGATTCAGGCCTAGATAGCTCAGGACAAGCAGAAAATGGCTCTGACCAGTGTTTCTATGCATGGGGAAAGTGGAAGTGCGCCCTGAGTCTCTGTTCAGATATGCCCAGTTAAGCCTGGTTCTTGCAAAGATTGCACCAACGAAAATCATCCTCTGCAGGGGGTTGGACTAGATGACCCTAATATTTCAGGGACTTAGCCATGGTCTGTGGCAGGGATGGGGAATCGGCGGCCCTGCAGATATTGTCGAATTACAACTCCCATCATCGTTGCCTGTCCTCGCTAGGGCTTATGGGACATCTGGAGGACCACAAGCTTGGTCCAGGGCTAAGGCAACAAAATATCTCCTTTGTGTATCCCGTTTTCTTTTGCTAGCCATTAGAACATTATAGTTATTGATCACAAGGTTTATGAACATGTGTCTGGTTGTGGATGCAGCCTGCAAAGAGGGGCAGGTGAAGGATTTGGGGTATATCTGGAAGGAGAAGGGACAAATCAGACCCATGGGGACAGTGGCGCCTGGAAGTTTTCTTGCACAAACCTAATTGAAAATAAGCTTTGCAGCACAGTTTTAGGCATGTTTGAACCAGAGTCTCACTGTGTCCAATGGAGCTTACTGCCAAATATATATGTGCATAGCATTGCAGTGTTCTTAAAACCAGAAGAGAATAACAACTTACTTATCAAGGATGGCTTTGATTATCACTTTCACCCATCTAGCTGTGGGCTCCAAGCACACTTCTTTCCCGTCCTTAAGAGTAGCACTGCAAGCAAAGGGAAACAGGAAGGTCAGGCATCTTCATTGCAGAGTGTGATTTATCTGTTTATTTGTCTGTTTGTTTAGATTTATATAACACCCTTCGATACATTCATGATGCAAGAACATTGACAAGAACCTAACCACTTGGTTAAATGTCTTAAATGGGGGGGGGGGGCATGTCAAATCCCTTAGTAATCAACTTTTTAAAGAATGTCCACTTACAGTTTCAGTGGAACAGTTCATGATATTTTTGCTATTTCTTTTCCACAACTGGGGAAGACACTCATCCACAAGCACAATCTACTGGGAAACGACCCAGCCGGGAGTTTTAAACACACGGGAGTTGTGCAACGGGCCTTTTCGCTGCAGAATGTCTTGGTAGGTAAAGGTAAAGGGACCCCTGACCATAAGGTCCTGTCATGGCCGACTCTGGGGTTGCGGCGTTCATCTCGCTTTACTGGCCGAGGGAGCCAGCGTACAGTGTCTGGGTCATGTGGCCAGCATGACTAAGCTGCTTCTGGCGAACCAGAGCAGCACACGGAAACGCCGTTTACCTTCCCGCTGGAGCAGTACCTATTTATCTACTTGTACTTTGATGTGCTTTCAAGCTGCTAGGTTGGCAGGAGCAGGGACCGAGCAACGGGAGCTCACCCCGTTGCGGGGATTCGAACCGCCAACCTTCTGATCGGCAAGCCCTAGGCTCTGTGGTTTAACCCACAGTGCCACCTGCGTCCCGTCTTGGTACATGGGGCTCTAAATCTAGCAAGAGAGAGACTCACATTCCAAAAGCAGACTTACATGATTTCAACATTCTTGCAGTGGGGTCCACTTTGGGTCAGTTTGACATCTTGAATGTGTCTGGTCGGGATAAATGTGGAATGGGTGCTTATGCATTGGCAGCGCAGCTCGCTCCCGATCCGGGCCAGTGAGACACCTATGAAAGAGCAGGATAGAAACCGGTTAAATGGGACAACTCTCTTTACAAAACATCTTTACACTGAACATCTGGACCCCCGCCCCCCAAGCACAACTTAAAAAGTTGCTTTTCTCTAGGCCTCTTCGATGCCATTCAGCTGGTAGTGCATCATTGTATTTTTATGAGCTAGAGTCATAGAGTCATAGAATCGTAGGGACACCCAAAGGTCCTCTATCCCATCCCCTGCAATGCAGGAATCTCAACATTAGGGTTAGCAGCTACCCTAAACAGCGGACCGTTGCTGACAACTGCAGGTTTCCACAGGTTTCATTTTAATTGATGCACCAACTTAGACATCATCAATAAAAAGCATTTCAATTTGGGAGAAGGCAATAGATACCTAAAAACCTAATAATTGCCTACCCTCCCTGAATTTATTTAATAAGCTATACTAGAGAAGTGAAGATATGCCCAGAGGAAACCAAGTGGAGCGACGTAAAACAAGGATGGCAAACATTTCTGCGGATTTGTAGCTCTGTTTATCTTAAGCATTCTTCTATTTATTTATTTTTTAATAATAATTTTTATGGGTTTTACATATAATCACTTTGCGTAACATCCTATTTAATCTCATTGGCTCACGTTCTTCTAAACAAGCTTGAGGAACTGTTTCTGCATTATCAGCTATTCTTTCTCCCTGTAGGATTGTGGTATCTGCGGCTACGGTCATAAGCGCAGCCCCCTGGGACTCTTTAAATAAAGTTCAGCGGCAATGTCTTGCTTACCTTCCGTCAGAGAGCTGGAGAGCACGAAAAGAGCCAGAACTGCAACAACAACCTTGGAGTTCATGTTGAGGCAAGGAATTTCTCTCTTGGCTGCTGTCCTGAAAGGCAGGGTACTTGGAGTGCTTCAGAAGGCTTGTGTCTGAGCTCTGCAAGACCTGCTGCTTTTATACCATCTCACTTGCCCTGAAGTACCATGTTTCAACTCTGTCAGAGGAAATTCCCAGCGCAAGCAATTCACAAATGAGTCATTGGGAAATCTTGTGGCAAAGTCTCTTCCTATTGCGACTGAGTTCCTGCAGGAAGCAGCATTCGATCCAGCTTGGTGCCTTCTAACTCGTTACGTATTTCTAAATATTTGTTATCAGCTGAATAACATTTCTGCAGTTTCTTAGGGTTTTGGGTTTTTTTATAAGGACCTGCACTGTATAGGGAATTTTCAGAAGAGGGGCAAAAGTGTGTGTGTGGGGGGGGAATCCCTTTTCTCTTCCAGCTCTCCACAAAGCTGTGTAGGGATGTTTTTAATGTAAGATGGGTGGAATATAAATAAACACATAAATACATAAATGTTGGTATATTGTTATTGTTATTATTATTACTACTACTACTACTATTTCTTATTTAAACTGACTTTATAATGAATTGATTTTAGAATGCTGTACAGTGGTACCTCGGGTTACATACGCTTCAGGTTACACACTCTGCTAACCCGGAAATAGTGCTTCAGGTTAAGAACTTTGCTTCAGGATAAGAACAGAAATCAGGCTCTGGCGGCACAGCAGCAGCAGGAGGCCCCATTAGCTAAAGTGGTGCTTCAGGTTAAGAACAGTTTCAGGTTAAGAACAGACCTCCGGAACAAAATCAAGTACTTAACCCGAGGTACCACTGTATTATTTTACTGTTGTTAACCGCTCTGAGCCCGGCTTTGGCTGGGGAGGGCAGGATAGAAATAAATTATTATTATTATTATTATTATTATTATTATTATTATTATTATTATTATCCTCTGCTGAACCTACTCATGCCTGGCACCCGCTCAGTCACACAGAACATATAAATGGCTCCAGTTTCATAGGAACTCACACCATTTGGTTGGTATTTTCACCCTAATGCAGCTAACGGCAAGAGGAATATCTAGCCTTTCTTGAAGACAAGAAATGCCTGCGGATACATAGCTAGGGAGGGAACGAGAAGGTGCCTCATTTGAGCAATCCACTATAGATTTTGGAAAGTGGTGTGGCCGTCCTTCTGTTCCCAATGGGTTCAGCCACCTCTCAAGGTATTGTCACCAGTCTCAACGCAAACGTTCCTGAGGTGAGGGAGGCAGTCTTCATTCGCGTTTGGATTAGCAAGATGGCGGACGGAAACATGACTTTGGCAAGACTTTGCCCCATTTTTGGTGCGAGGGGTCCAAACACACCACTTACTCTACCCATCTAAAAATGGCAATATTTTGGTTTCTACAGATTCCCAAGCAGCACTGGGCACTCCCCCGCGAGTTTAATATAAAATATATCACATGCGTAGGCTGTAATCTGCACCGACTTCTTTGATAGTATCTTATATAATTGTGCAATTATACATTGTGACGGATTGTGTTTCAGACTGATTTATTTTTAGCCTCTCTCTCTTCTTCCTTTTGATGGCACTCCCGTCCGAGGTAATTTCCCCTAAAGAATAACCGTTTTGACTCCCACGGAAAAGCAGATTTCATGATTGGCTTGATTGCTAGCGTGGGAGTGCAATGTCAATACAAGACATATCCGTATGGAGCTGCCCCACCCTTCTGACTTATTCTGTCTTGAAAAAAACCAGATGCCAGAAAATAGCACTTGTGCTTTAGCGGACCAGCATTTAAACAATCCTCGTTTTTTTGGCCGAAGCAAAGCGCAAGTATGAGTAATGCCACTGGTCCACATTCATCCTTTCTCACCTGTGCCTTTGTTTCCCCTTGTTCAACCCCCCACCCCACCCAACTGAGAGTAAAATTAGCTTTGGCAGTGATATTATACCCAGCTTTTGTCCTGCTGAAACTACAGGCAACTCCCAACTGATGCAGGGCTCACGTTCCAGTGAAATCGTGAATATTTGATCCAAATGATTTTTTATTACTGTATTTTAATATTTTGTTGGAAGCCGCCCAGAGTGGCTGGGGAAGCCCAGCCAGATGGGCGGCATATAAATAATAAATTGTTGTTGTTAGTATTATTATTATTCCCGATTATTACAAATCAAGCCAAATTAATTTAATTGGACTACTTGGACTACTGCAATGCACTCTATGTGGGGCTACCTTTGAAGGCGACCCGGAAACTACAATGAATCCAGAATGCGGCAGCTAGACTGGTGAATGGGGCAGCCACCGGGACCACATAACACTGGTCCTGAGAGATCTGCATTGGCTTCCAGTACGTTTCCGAGCACAATTCAAAGTGTTGGTGCTGACCTTTAAAGCCCTAAACTGCCTCGGCCCAGTATACCTGAGAGCGTCTCCACCCCCACTGTTCAGCCCGGACACTGAGATCCAGCGCTGAGTGCCTTCTGGCAGTTCCCTCATTGTGAGAAGCAAAGCTACAGGGAACCAGGCAGAGGGCCTTTTCGGTAGTGGCGCCCGCCCTGTGCAACACCATCCCATCAGATGTGAAGGAAACAAGCAGGGAGGAGCAATCACCATTGACTTGTGACATAGGTGAAAACTGAAATTGTGAATATTTGAAACGCCACTGAAAAAGACTGCAAACACCCCTTTCCGCCTCCCCCAGCCCCCGCCCTGTTCTGCTCCTTTTTGTGACTTTTTGTAGCATGTTCTGTTTACTTCTGGCTTCGGCATGATGCCTATATATGCAGCTAGAAAGGTGAGGGCATAAGAGGTGACTCAAAATGCAGTATGGCTGGGTGGACAAGGTGGACTGAACAATACCTCCACCTGCAATTTTCACTCTAAAACCGTCAAGCCCCAGGTGTTTTTCTTTTGAGTGGTTGTTCCTTCTAGTTTAGCAATCCCATCGGCAAATAATAAGTAAATAAATATTGGGGTGCAGCTATTTACGCATTCGTGACTTAAAATAGAGCTAGGTAGTTCCCTCCCCAGCTGCGTTTCATGTCACATTTTCCCATTCCTATGCACATCAAAGAGGGGGACCTCTTCAGCCAGTGTTTGTGACCTGATTTGTTTCTCTGCACCTGCAAACTCCTGCTCAACAAAACAGTCATCTGAGCATGTGCAACGGCTGCCCCAAGTGTACACACCTCAGGTTACCTGCAGCTGATGCGTTCAAATCAGATGGAAGCTGCTTTGAGGGGAGACACATTCAACAGCAGTGGTTAAGAGCGGTGGACTCGTAATCTGGAGAACCGGGTTCGCGTCTCCGCTCCTCCACATGCAGCTGCTGGGTGACCCTGGGCCAGTCACACTTCTTTGAAGTCTCTCAGCCCCACTCACCTTACAGAGTGTTGTTGTGGGGGAGGAAGAGAAAGGAGAATGTTAGCCGCTTTGAGACTCCTTCGGGTAGTGATAAAGCGGGCTATCAAATCCAAACTCTTTTTCTTCTTCTTATGTGTGGGTTGAGACTTACATCATGTGTATCGGGCTTCAAACGTTTGGTAAAGGTAAAGGGACCCCTGACCATTAGGTCCAGTCGTGACTGACTCTGGGGTTACGGCGCTCATCTCGCTTTATTGGCCGAGGGAGCCGGCGTACAGCTTCCGGGTCATGTGGCCAGCATGACTAAGCCGCTTCTGGCGAACCAGAGCAGCACATGGAAACGCCGTTTACCTTCCCGCCAGAGCGATACCTATTTATCTACTTACACTTTGACGTGCTTTCAAACTGCTAGGTTGGCAGGAGCAGGGACTGAGCAACGGGAGCTCACCCCATCGCGGGGATTCAAACCGCCAACCTTCTGATCGGCAAGTCCTAGGCTCTGTAGTTTAACCCACAGCGCCACCCGCATAGGAACGCAGTAAATGGTAATCCTTATTTTAACACATCGGTCTGCCACTGTCACATTCAGCTGGCTTTTAGATTGTATGTTCTTACAAGGGTTGCTTTGTGCATGTTACTGTGCCATGTGGCAATGAACGAAAGGTTGGCTCCCCATCCCATGATGGTCTTGTTTGTTTTCCTTCATCGTACACCATGTCTCTTCTTCACCCAATGCACATTGCCTGATTTGTTTCTTTGTGCCTGCAACCCCTGCCTGCAACTCCTATTCAACAAAGCTGGTGATCTTTCCTAATACAGAGACCTGCCAGCATCTCATCAATCTTACTGGTGTCACTGAGACACAGCCCTGGGCTCCATCAGCGTTAGTACAAGTGAAAAAAACAGAATAGGTAGAAGGGTGTGTCAGGTGTTGCAACCATACTGCTGGGCACTCCTACATTTTAATCTTGGGTGCATCATTCCCCCCCCCGAGACTCGTTACGCTGGCAAGTATCATCAAAACAGGAGAAAGCAGTTGCTAAGCCCATAGCTTTATCCAGACATCCGGTTCCTCCAAAAAGAGAATCAACATGCTCTCCAACTCCGCTTTCAGTACCGAAGCTTTCGTGCCATAAAACTGATGTAAACAAAATCTTCTCCTTTCCCCTTAGAGCCTATCAGTAGGAGAAAATAACAGAGGCCAACCAGAGAATATTGAGAAGCAAAGCGGCTAGTAAGCCTGATCTTTATTAAACTGTTGCAACAGGGTCCTCATTCACCACACGAAGAATGGAGGAGGAACCCAGAACAATGGTGCGCAAGCCCTTATACTGTATAGACTTTTAAAATTGCCCACCCTGTAGCGCAAGACCACCCCCAAAAAACACCATACATACATCACAGAAGGAGGCGGTCTACAACAGAAATCCTGTCTGCCAGGATACCTGACAATGGCCAGTGATTGCTTACTTGGGCAGCCTGGCCATTCTTTTGTGATGGTACATACTTTAATTCCTGAATCCAGGTCACAGGCTCACCCTATTCATACACAAAGATGCCCTAAAGACAGGTAAGCAAAAGACAATGGTGAGGCTTTCACATTTCCCCCCTCCTTGCAGAGAAATATTTGAGGTGACACATGCCCTCCCCTACTGCGCTGATCCCAGGGCTCCCCATTAAAGGTGTTGTGTTGAGGGGAGTCACTGGCCATACGCTGAAAGGTTGTCAGTGCACTCCACTGTGTTGCGGTGAAATAGGGGTGGGCTCTCTGCTTAAACATATGTCTTCCAGAGCCAGCCCAATCCCCAGACAGATTGGTTAACCCTGATGTGCCCCAGATCCCTGTCAGGGGACTGGGAGGGATAAATGCCCAAGGCCTAAGCCAAGGTCTTCTTACATCTCAAAGTTTAATAAAGTTGTGGCCAATTTTAA
Source organism: Podarcis cretensis (assembly GCF_951804945.1). Lineage (NCBI taxonomy): Eukaryota > Metazoa > Chordata > Lepidosauria > Squamata > Lacertidae > Podarcis > Podarcis cretensis. The sequence goes on from NC_137182.1 coordinate 13,902,177, forward strand.
TCCCATAACACGTTGTCACGAGTCATTATTCCACCTGGGTGTAACCTGGGTTGGGGGGTCTCCGCCTGGGCATGTGATGTCCTGTATTGCCATAGGTCTGGAAGCTGACAGAGCCAGCCTGACTGCGCATGTGAACCAAGTGATTGACTAAGAAGCATCAATCATTGGTTTCAGAAACCAGGAAGAACAGAATTCCAATAAACCATGGGGGAAATATATAACTTACCTTAGGTAAAGGTAAAGGGACCCCTGACCATTAGGTTCAGTCGTGGCCGACTCTGGGGTTGCGGCGCTCATCTCGCTTTATTGGCCAAGGGAGCCAGCGTACAGCTTCCGGGTCATGTGGCCAGCATGACTAAGCCGCTTCTGGCGAACCAGAGCAGCACACGGAAACACTGTTTACCTTCCCGCCAGAGCAGTACCTATTTATCTACTTGCACTTTGACATGCTTTCGAACTGCTAGGTTGGCAGGAGCAAGGACCGAGCAACGGGAGCTCACCCCGTCGCGGGGATTCGAACCGCCGACCTTCTGATCGGCAAGTCTTAGACTCTGTGGTTTAACCCACAGCGCCACCCGCGTCCCAATAACTTAGAGACCACTGTAAACAGTCACGCTCTTTAGCAGGATTTGAATAGCACTTGTAATGTACCAAGAACTAGGAATACATGGGATATCAAAACAATCGGAGTGATTTAAAATATGCAGTGGAAAAGGATTAGTGACAAAACCCATGGAGGGGTGGGGGGAAGTCCAGAGATTTGATTGAGTCTTTGTTGGTTTATCTTTTTATTATTTGGGATTTCGAAAGTACATTTTAATTTGTAAAACTATTTTAAAAAAAGAGAAGCATCAATCACGCCAGAGAAACTGCCAGGTATAAATTGTCTAGTGTGCTGAAGGGGTGGATCCCAAGAAGGTTAGTATAAAAAATAATGCCGATATGGAAGATTGATGAACCTGTGGTCCTCTAGATGCTCCTGGACTCCAGTTCCCAGAATCCTTAGCCAGTAGCTATGCTGGCTGGGACAGATGGAAGTTGGAGTCCAGCCACATTTGGATGCCCACAGGTTGCCCATTGATGACGATAACACCTAGTTAATGATATATCCTTGTTACAAAATTGGCTGCACGGTTCTCAGCCAAGTTCCACACCCAAGTCTAGGTGGGTTGAGAACTTTCCAGCTGCTCTCATGCACTTGGAATGCAACGGTGCATATGAGCCATAATTGTATCACCTCAAGCAACTCATTTCGGAAAGGTAATTTCAATTAGAAATGAAACATCAAATGGTTTTGAGATCTTTTGTGGGAAGTGGTTCAGACCCAGACCCTGAGATTGCCCTTTGAGGCCCTTCTTTTTGTACCTCTTTTTGCACGAGTAGTCTTGTGGTAACACAAGAAAGGGCTTTCCTTGCAGTGGCTCCCCAATTATGGACTGCTCTCCCCAGGGAGGCTCGCCTGGCTCCTTCACTGTATACCTTTAGGTACCAGGCAAAATCCTTCCTCTTCAACCAGGCCTTTAGCTGATTTACTTCCTATAGCCTTTTAAATGCGTTTGCGGTGGAGTAGGGGAGGTTGTTGGCTAGTTTTGTTTTTGTTCTTGGTTTTTTAAAACGTGTTTTGTGCTTTTTATATTATAGTTTTATGTAGTGAACCGCCCCGAGATGAAGGGCGGTATACAAATTTAATCTGGATAAATAAATAAATGGATTCAATCAAAGAAGAAACAAACAAATAGTATACTCTAGTTTCTCTTCAGATCGTACAAATCTTTCGCCCCATAAATAAATAAATAAATAAATAAATAAATAAATAAATAAATAAAATGCTGTATTGTTTTTAACACTCGATTGGAAGCCGCCCGGAGTGGCTGGGGAAACTCAGCCAGATGGGCGGGGTATAAATGATAAATTATTATTATTATTATTAGTGTAACATCTCCATCCATTGAATATGAAAATGTCAACTTTTGGTAGTTTTTAGCTTGAACCCTTTTTAGTCTTTTAGCTATCAGTGGAAATGCTGTTTTTCTATCTAATGGACTGATCATTAGAACTTTCAGGGCTCTTTAAATTTGTGTGCTTATGTATTTAATTTATCTCCCAGCCACCCTCCCAAATGAGCCCAGCGCGGCACTACTTTAATAAACCAAGTGTTTTATTCAGGGTTCCTACCCACCGAACAAGCCACAAGGAGTTCACATGTACGAGGTGGTTGCTTATGCTGTTTTCCATGAAGGAAGTGAGGCAGCAGACAGTGGCAGTTCAAGAAAAACAAAAAAATAACTCTAGATCTTAGCTTGGCCTTAGTGAGCGAGTTGCATGTTTCTTTAGATCCTGTCCAACACGTGTAATTGGAAGGCTGCATAAAGTTAGAAAGAAAGAAACCTAAACAAACCATAATCCTCTTTTATTTCCACAAAACAGATTTTATCAATAAACCAAGGGCTACCAAGAGCCAAAGATTCCAGATTACGTTTGTAATTTGAAACAAATCTGGCACTAGTTTCAGGGATTCTTTCTAACCACGGTGTCACAGCCCATGGGTAGAAATTATAATCGCTGGTTAAATTAATTCCTCTCCCCATTTCCCCCACTTTAAACTTACAACATGTTCACAAAAGATGAAGCTGCAAGGAGGCTGATAACCTGCATATTATTTCCTCCTTTACAAATGCCTTGAGTATTTGGGCAGCGGAGGAGTTCTCTGAGTGTGAGAATTGGTTTTTTTTTAAATAAAAAAAAAATCCTTGCAAATTAAACTGCAGCCATGCGTGCCAGAGAGAAACAACGACCAGAAGACAAACGGCAAAAGCCTGCGTCAAATCATTTCGTTTTCAAGTTCTTTCGAAATGGCGAAGCCTGGACTGGAAATTCTGGAATATCTTAACCAATGAATCACCAAACGTGACTGAGGAGCTGGCTTGGTTTCAGGAATGAAATCATTTTAGAATGTGTTGCTTATTCACTTTTTGCAGCAGTGGGCAGGACCTTGGCATCAGCAGTCACCTGAGCAGGCCAAATCCTGACCTTGGTACCTTCAGGCCATATACACTGCTGCCTATACCACTTGCATTTGCTGCCTGAGGCGAAGGAAAAGATGGAGCCCCCTCCTCATGGTGCACAAAGAAACCAACTGGAAAGTTATTGCAACGCCAGCAGCAGCACGATCTCTTCTACTGCACCTGAGGTAGCAGGCTAGTTAGAGGGTCTAGGACAGACCTTGCGGCACACACAGCTCTGACCCCCAAAAGAGGGGAACGGTCGAGGGACTCAGGAGGAACACCCACCCCAGAGATTAAAAACAGAATAAAACATCAGACATTAAAAACTTCCCTAAACAGGGCTGCCTTCAGGTGTCTTCTAAAAGTCAGATAGTTGTTTATTTCCTTGACATCTGATGGGAGGGCGTTCCACAGGGCGGGCGCCACTACCAAGAAGGCCCTCTGCCTGGTTCCCTGTAACCTCACTTCTCGCAGGGAGGGAACCGCCAGAAGGCCCTTGGACCTGGACCTCAGTGTCGGGGCTGAACGATGGGGGTGGAGACGCTCCTTCAGGTATACTGGGCCAAGGCCATTTAGGGCTTTAAAGGTCAGCACCAACACTTTGAATTCTGCTCGGAAACATACTGGGAGCCAATGTTGGTCTTTCAAGACTGGTGTTATATGGTCTCAGTGGCCACTCCCAGTCACCAGTTGGGATGAACCCTATTTTGTTGACTGAAACTGGTTTAAACTAATTTTAATATTGCATTTTAAAGTTGTTGTAATCCTCCCTAGGAACGCATGGTGAGGGTGGGTTAGAACTGCAAATCAGCATCAAGTATTAGCACCGCCTATGAGCTTTGGCCTTTCCACTAAATTCCAGGTCAGATTTGGGGTAATAAAAAGCTATGCCTAATCTTCGTTTGTCGCAATCGTCATGGTCAGGAGTGGGAGCAGCAACATCAATAGGAGCTTCTGAACAATGGCCACCTATCCGAGCAGAGAAAATGTTCACTGGCTCTTTGCCAAATACCAGGGGATAGAAGTGAGCCTCTCGTGCAAATAGAAACTTTGGCGGTTGGAGGATGGATGGCAGCTAACAGATTGAGGTTGAATCCTGACAAGACAGAAGTACTGTTTTTGGGGGACAGGAGGCAGGCAGGTGTGGAGGACTCCCTGGTCCTGAATGGGGTAACTGTGCCCCTGAAGGACCAGGTGCGCAGCCTGGGAGTCATTCTGGACTCACAGCTGTCCATGGAGGCACAGGTCAATTCTGTGTCCAGGGCAGCTGTCTACCAGCTCCATCTGGTACGCAGGCTGAGACCCTACCTGTCCGCGGACTGTCTCGCCAGAGTGGTGCATGCTCTGATTATCTCCCCCTTGGACTACTGCAATGCGCTCTATGTGGGGCTACCTTTGAAGGTGACCCAGAAACTACAATTAATACAGAATGCGGCAGCTAGACTGGTGACTGGGAGCGGCCGCCAAGACCATATAACACCGGTCTTGAAAGACCTACACTGGCTCCCAGTACGTTTCCGAGCACAATTGAAAGTGTTGGTGCTGACCTTTAAAGCCCTAAACGGCCTCAGTCCAGTATACCTGAAGGAGCATCTCCACCCCCATTGTTCTGCCCGGACACTGAGGTCCAGCTCCGAGGGCCTTCTGGTGGTTTCCTCGCGGCGAGAAGCCAAGTTACAGGGAACCAGGCAGAGGGCCTTCTCGGTAGTGGCGCCCGCCCTGTGGAATGCCCTCCCATCAGATGTCAAAGAGAAAAATAACTACCAAACTTTTAGAAGACATCTAAAGGCAGCCCTGTTTAGGGAAGCTTTAAATGTTTAATAGGTTATTGTATTTTAGTGTTTTGTTGGAAGCTGCCCAGAGTGGCTGGGGGGACCCAGCCAGATGGGTGGGGTATAAATCATAAATTATTGTTATTATATATTATTATAGAAATAACCAGCTACAATGATGACATTCCTTTTCTCATGATCCGCCATTTAAAACGGCCATAGACGCTGTGCAGTCTTCACCTGAGCAACAAACAATGCCTTTCCTAGCATGGCCAAAATCAGGGTAGATAACAATTCTAAAATGCCCCACACCTTGGCCATTGTTTGCCTTCTGGGAAAGAGCCTCTTTCCTTCCAAGCTGACTTCGGCCTTCTCTGAAATCCAGAGTGGATTTTGTGCAGAACTCTGAGGAACGTGCAATGTATCAAATGCCATATTTCAGCCAAAGTGTGTGAGCAACCAAAGAGAGAACGGTGGCAAGGACTGCTGTTGCAAGGATATAATTGACAAGGAGGAATGCTGGCGGGTAAGACAGATCATTCATTTCCTGGTCCTTTCCTGGCAGATTGTTGCTAACTGTAGACTTCATCCCTTTCCTTACTTTGCAAGTAGTCACACCGATCGCCAGCTCTTTTCTCTCCTGCCTCTTCCTCATCCACTCATGCAGGAAAGGGGTTGATCCCATCGACCGCAGCACTTTTATTTATTTGTTTGTTTCAATTTGCTTTCCTACATAAGTGTGCCCAAAGTGGCTAACATGAAAGCAAATAAATGAATGAATGAATTGCAAATCAGTACATTGTTACAATAGTAATCTAAATGCTCGTTCTTTTTCATAACGTGATATGGCAATCCAGATGTCTTTTAAATGGTTTGTAAAGTAAACATACCAGTTGATATCCGTGAAAATATATAAACCAGAATCAAATACTTATGATAGACATTCCAGATGCAATCATGTATTGTTGTTGTTTAGTCATTTAGTCGTGTCCAACTCTTCGTGACCCCATGGACCAGAGCACACCAGGCACTCCTGTCTTCCACTGCCTCCTGCAGTTTGGTCAAACTCATGCTGGTAGCTTCGAGAACACTGTCCAACCATCTTGTCCTCTGTCGTCCCCTTCTCCTTGTGCCCTCCATCTTTCCCAACATCAGGGTCTTTTCCAGGGAGTCTTCTCTTCTCATGAGGCGGTCAAAGTCTTGGAGCCTCAGCTTCAGGATCTGTCCTTCCAGTGAGCACTCAGGGCTGATTTCCTTCAGAATGGAGAGGTTTGATCTTCTTGCAGTCCATGGGACTCTCCAGAGTCTCCTCCAGCACCATAACTCGAAAGCATCCATTCTTCGGCGATCAGCCTTCAGACACGACTAAACAACTAAACAACAACAACATATATTTATAGAAGGTAAAGTAAGAAATGTTTTCTTTTGTTTCTTGTATGTAACATTGCAAAATAAAAAAAATATATAAAAAAGGTACCTTCCTTCTCTTTGCATCTCCAACACAAATTAGAATTTGTTTTGTACATTTTTGCAATTTTACTCGGTGTTAAATACCAGCAGTACATCATTTTCATATAGTTTCCTTTCACTTGCACTCTTGAGCTGCTGGGGAATTTTCCACTGCACTTAAATCCCCATCGCTCCTCAGCAGGGCAGATGTTCCAGGAACAGGAGGGAAATGAAATCTGCTACCCCTGTTCAGCTGTTACATCCTCCGCTGGTCACTGTCAGAGTTTGTGTTCATGCCAGGAAGGGGTTCACAGTGATGCCCCATTCCATCCATCCCTGACCCAGCAGGCGCAGATTTACGGCAGCGTGACCAGTTCCGCCACATGGGGCACTGAGCCAAGGGGGCGCTGCAGGGCATCGCTGCTGGGATACTGCCGGGGAGACAGGGGCATCAGACAGGCCCCCAGCTGGTTCCAGCCACCGGCCGGCAGCTGGACAATCACTGGTCTCCCTTGGAACAGCATCAATCGGCGACATGAGCCTCAGATACTTTTAGAGACCTGTGCATGCTCTATCAGCAGAATGAATAAATCTTCTCACAGCAGAAGAGGCAGACAGAGGTTGAATCCTGACAAGACAGAAGTACTTTCTTGGGGGGGACAGGAGACGGGCAGGTGTGGAGGACTCCCTGGTCCTGAATGGGGTAACTGTGCCCCTGAAGGACCAGGTGCACAGCCTGGGAGTCATTTTGGACTCACAGCTGTCCATGGAGGAGCAGGTCAATTCTGTGTCCAGGGCAGCTGTTTATCAGCTCCATCTGGTACGCAGGCTGAGACCCTATCTGCCCACAGACTGTCTCGCCAGAGTGGTGCATGCTCTGGTTATCTCTCGCTTGGACTACTGCAATGCGCTCTACGTGGGGCTACCTTTGAAGGTGAGCCGGAAACTACAACTAATCCAGAATGCAGCAGCTAGACTGGTGACTGGGGGCAGCCGCCGAGACCACATAACACCGGTCTTGAAAGACCTACATTGGCTCCCAGTACGTTTCCGAGCACAATTCAAAGTGTTGATGTTGACCCTTAAAGCCCTAAACGGCCTCAGTCCAGTATACCTGAAGGAGCATCTCCACCCCCATCATTCTGCCTGGATGCTGAGGTCCAGCGCCGAGGGCCTTCTGGTGGTTCCCTCATTGCGAGAAGCAAAGCTACAGGGAACCAGGCAGAGGGCCTTCTCAGTAGTGGCGCCCGCCCTGTGGAACGCCCTTCCAGCAGATGTCAAAGCGATAAACAACTACCTGACATTCAGAAGACATCTTAAGGCAGCCCTGTTCAGGGAAGTTTTTAATGTGTGACATTTTAGTGTATTTTTGGTCTCTGTGGAAGCCGCCCAGAGTGGCTGGGGAAACCCAGCCAGATGGGCGGGGTACAAATAATAAATTATTATTATTATATTACAGCATTTTATTCAGCAGCAGGAGCAAAGGAAAAAACATGTCTGCTTCCCTTCGTGTCCAGCAAAACAGCAGCAACAATGCAAAAGCTATATACAAACGGAACTTCCCAGCAAGCGCTGGAAGTAAACAGGCATGTGACACAAAACAGTCATGCCTATTCCCTTTTAAGGTGGAACAGAACTATATCCTAACATTCTCCCCCTTTCCGTGTAACCTGTAGTACCTGTGGTTCAACCCAATTGCAACCTCTGTACATAAACCTTAAGTTGTTCTCTGTTAACAAGCTTAGACAACAGATCTGCAGGAATTTCATTTCCTGGCATGTAGGACACCTGTATGAGTCCTTTCTGAATACACTCCCTTGCACGATGTAACTTAATCTGCAAGTATTTGGTTTTTTGTTTGCAACTCTCTGAGTTCAGCAAAGCCAAACAGGATCTATTGTCTTGATACACCAGTATAGGACATTACACAGAAACCTTGATGTCCTGAAACAGTTGCATCAACCATTCACAATCCATGAGTGAAAATGACAGGGCATTGAGTTCTTCTTCACAGGAATTTAGGCTTACTGTCGTCTGCTTTTTGCACAGTCAATCAGACAGTGGTTGTACATGTAGCACACTCCAGAAGTGCTTGTACCGTCCGTGGTGTCACTTCCAAAACTAGCATCTGCAAAGATTTCAAGACCTCCAGTCTTCTGACTTGTGAACCTCAGTCTGTAGTGCAAAGTCCCCTTCAATAATAATAATAATAATAATAATAATAATAATAATAATAATTTATTTATATCCCGCCCATTTGGCTGAGTTTCCCCAGCCACTCTGGGCGGCTCCCAATCAAGTATTAAAAACCATACAGCGTTAAATATTAAAAACTTCCCTGAACAGGGCTGCCTTCAGATGTCTTTTAAAGATAGAATAGCTACTTATTTCCTTCACATCTGAAGGGAGGGTGTTCCACAGGGCGGGTGCCACTACCGAGAAGGCCCTCTGTCTGGTTCCCTGTAACCTCACTTCTCGCAATGAGGGAACCGCCAGAACGCCCTTGGCGCTGGACCTCAGTGTCCGGACTGAACAATGGGGGTGGAGACACTCCTTCAGGTATACAGGACCGAGGTTATTTAGGGCTTTAAAGGTCAGCACCAACACTTTGAATTGTGCTCGGAAACGTACTGGGAGCCAATGCAGACCTCTCAAATAGTGGACTAGGAGCTTCAGAGCTTTCCAATCCTGAACAGTAGGATTGTTGGCATGTTACAACTGTGACACAGTGAATTGAGCGGAACAGAAAGCCACAGGGCAAGCCGGAGGGCGAATTTTGGCCTTGTACAGGGCGCCGCTGAAATCTGAAAGCACAAAGTCTGCCCCTGAACCCAAACACCTTCTGAATCACCTGAGCCATCTCATTGAGGTTCTGGTCTTTTCTGTAAAAAGGTAGCTCCAGGTGGTGGTGCTTTGCAGGTGCTGGGGGAAAAGTTTGTTCCTTTGCATTCCCAGACTGGCTTCAAGCCAGGGTGGATTTCATTTAAATCAAATCAATTTAAATCATTATTTAAATCACAATTTAAATCACTAGTCAGTAAGACTTGATTTAAATCTTTTTTTTTACAGAAAGACTCATTCTTGCTGGTATAATCTTAATATTTACAACCAGATGAAGGTTTTGTTTTTGGAATAATAAATTTTCAGAGTAGTTTTTACAGCTATATAAAAAATTACTGATGTGGTTATACTATTAGAAATACATTGACAGATAATTATGAAATTATTGTGAGGTTTAATGAGTTCACTGTTTATATTTGGACAACTTTTCTACTGTACTTTATTGGAAGGAGGAAAATAATCATTTCCTTAATAACAGTTTAAACCATTTACAGGATTTAACTAAAACAATAACATTATAGCATATGTATCCATGTTTGGTAACTGATGTGGTTAAACATTTTTTTAAAAAAAATAACTTGAGTTTTAGCACACATGAAAAACTTTAAACAAATCCTTATTCCCTGATGAATAGCCTTTGGACTATAAAGTAACTTAAGTAGAAAACTATGGTTAGAAAGATTTTTCCTCCGAAAGCATTTTATTTTTAAAATTCCACTTTAAATAAATAAATAAATCTGATTTTAAAAAAAAATATCCATTTTTTGTCAGGGGGGCGGGGTTTTAAAAAAATCATTGATTTTTATCCACCTTGCTTCAAACTATGCCTGGACTCTCTTTTTAAAAAAATTTTATTAACAATTTCAACATAACAATATATCAAAACATATCAAATTCATTATTTCCCCCCTTTCCCCCATTCCCCATCAAACCCTCCCTTTCCCTCCCCCGAGACGTCCCTCAGCTCCTCTCTCTGATTTCTCAGCACATGTTATTCTCTGCATATTATAAAATTATTTCAATCCTTATATTATCTATCTTTCATGTTATCAATCACTAAATTTGTGTATGTTTATTGAAAACCTGCCAAGGAGTCCAATTCATTTTGTTGTCTTTTGAAATACTTTGTGAAAAGTTCCCATTCTTCTTTGAAGTCACAGTTGTCCTCATCTCGCAGTTTGTATGTCAGTTTAGCCAATTCTGCATAGTTCATCAATTTTTCTTGTCACTGTTCCTTTGTCGGGGTTTCCTTATTCTTCCATCCTTGTGCTATCAAGCTATGCCTGGACTCTTGATTATTTCACTTGAGGTTGGTGACATCAGATGATTGGCAGGCGGGAAACCCCACCCAACTATCAAAGTGTTCTGCATCCAACCTACTGCCCTAAACGTTTTTCCCCCAGTCTAGTTTTGCTGCTTTTTTATTTCACTGCAAGGTAAAGGTAAAGGGACCCCTGACCATTAGGTCCAGTCATGGCCGACTCTGGGGTTGCGGCGCTCATCTTGCTTTATTGGCCGAGGGAGCCGGCGTACAGCTTCCGGATCATGTGGCCAGCATAACCAAGCCGCTTCTGGTGAACCAGAGCAGTGCACGGAAACACCATTTACCTTCCCGCTGGAGCGGTACCTATTTATCTACTTGCACTGGTATGCTTTCGAACTGCTAGGTTGGCAGGAGCAGGGACCGAGCAACGGGAGCTCACCCCGTTGCGGGGATTCGAACCGCCGACCTTCTGATCAGCAAGTCCTAGGCTCTGTGGTTTAACCCCCAGCGCCACCCGCGTCCCTTATGTTACATTGTAGTCCGTAACTATTGTTTTCCAATCTTTTTAGCAACTCTGCCTTTAGATAGAAGAGTGGGGTAAAGGTGCATCAAAATTATATTAATGTATATGTGCGTAACCTTCCCCCCGGTTTATCGGCCAAAGCACAGGAAATGAAGTGATGTCCCAAAAGTAGAATTACTGCACATCGCTTGCATGCAATACAAGTGACGCACATTGTCTAGAATCACTTGAAGACACTGAAATTGTCGGCCCAAAGCTAATGACCAAACAGGAAGGCCAAAGATGATTCAGCAAATTCATCTTCAGCTTTCCAACGTTTCTGTTTTCCCCCAAAGCGATTATTTCTGAGACCTCTGTGCTGCCTTTTGGAATCCACACACAGCCACCCCCATCATGATTTAAGGGCTGAACTCCACGTTGCATGCACTTTGACGTTCTTTTGAGATAAGATTTCCAATGTTTCTTTTTAGAGAATTAGAAATATATGCAACGAGTCAGCAACTGGAAGAAAAAGAAAGGAGTGGAAGTTGGTTGAACAGAAGGGCTCATGTCTCTTCCCCTATGAAAATCACCTCTAAGATGCTATTACCCCCACTGGGGAAAAGATTGCAGCTATCCCATCCCAGTACAGTGGTACCTTGGGTTACAGACGCTTCAGGTTACAGACTCTGCTAACCCAGAAATAGTGCTTCAGGTTAAGAACTTCGCTTCAAGATGAGAACAGAAATCGTGCTCCGGCGGCGTGGCAGCAGCAGGAGGCCCCATTAGCTAAAGTGGTGCTTCAGGTTAAGAACAATTTCAGGTTAAGAACGGACCTCTGGAACGAATTAAGTACTTAACCCAAGGTACCACTGTAGTGATAAAAACAGGAGCAGGGAGTGTGTTATGAAGTGCCCTTTCCTCTCCCACTGTCTTCCTTTTCAAATTACTGCTGAAGCAACTGTCTTGTGCAAATGAAAGAGCGTCATAGAAGCCCCCCCCCCCCCCGCATCATAGTAACAATAATATAATTTATTATTTATACCCCACCCATCTGGATGGGTTTCCCTGGCCACTCTGGGCGGCTTCCAACAAAACACTAAAATACAATAACCTATTAAACATTAAAAGCTTCCCTAAACAGGGCTGCCTTTAGATGTTTTCTAAAAGTTTGGTAGTTATTTTTCTCTTTGACATCTGGTGGGAGGGCATTCCACAGGGCGGGTGCCACTACCGAGAAGGCCCTCTGCCTGGTTCCCTGTAACTTGGCTTCTCACAGCGAGGGAACCGTCAGAAGGCCCTCAGAGCTGGATCTCAGTGTCCGGGTAGAACAATGGGGGTGGAGATGCTCCTTCAGGTCTACTGGACCAAGGCCATTTAGGGCTTTAAAGGTCAGCAACAACACTTTGAATTGTGCTCGGAAACGTACTGGGAGCCAGTGTAGGTAGTACAGAGAATTACACACACACAAACACACACACTAATCCATAGCATTAGTGAAAATGTTTGTGAACAATCAGCATCCCATGGATTGGCGATTCCATAACCGAGTTAAAACGTGCCTGTTTTCCTAAGCCTTTGGAGGCAATATATTTCGTGATTCAGAATCTTCAGTTTTTATTCTGCACTGTTGTTACTTTTGCTGTTTGATGACAATTTGTTTTTTTATTATAAACTGTTTGTGTGTTTTATGAGATATGGGAAAACTCTCTGTGATCACTATATGTGCTGATGGACAGTCTGCAAATCCAGTAAATACAAAATCACATTTTTAAAATTTTTTATTTATGTACAGTGCTGTCCTGCCTCTTTTCTATCATGAAACCCAAGGCAGTATACATGTGACCCCGTGCATTGAACAGATCAAGGCCTGCCTAACTACATAAATGTGTGGGAAATGTAAATCAGATGAATATTTGAAGTAGATGAATAAATGAATAAATTAAGTTAATTTGGAATGTGCGGAAAATATAAAAAATATATTAAAGGAACCGCAGAAAGAGGGGAAGGAAGTTGAGTTTTGAAATGTTGAAATGATTGTGAAATTATTGAAATGTCTAAAACTGAAAATCACAAATAAGTAATAAAAAAGGCCAGCCTAAACAGCACCATGGCAGTTGCACATGATTCGGACCATATTCACATGCAAGTGATAAGTGAAGATTATCTATCAAATATTATTCTATATGGGCCAGTTGTTTGGTCACACATGGAAAGAATTCACCATAATTGGGTATCAGCATTTCATCACCTAGAAAAAAGAACTCCACTGTCAAGAGAGAACATTTCAACTGAAAGCACCCGGGGTCTACAAACAGAAGGGGAAATAACCAAAGATAAATAACAGAAAGTGCTGGGGAACACGTTGGAAGCAGTGTGATGGCCTGGGACTCGGGCTCGGACTTGGAACCAGAGGAGACTCAGTCTGCACCGGATCCTTTGCCTCAGGCATCATCTGAACCTATCCTGGGGCCTGATCCTGAAGAGTCCCAGTCTGCACAGGTTCCCCTGCAACAAACACCAGCTGGGCCACGTCAGGGGCCTGAGCCTGCCCTGGCTCCAGATGCGGGGATTACCTCTTTGCCTTCAGCTGGGCCATCACTTACAGCAGCTCCACTCCCGGTTTGGTCAGGGGAGGCTGAGGCGGCCCCTGGGTCTAGTAACCCACCGACGTCTCCCGAGCTGCAGAGAGTAAGGTCTGAGAGAAGGAGAGACCCGAGTACTTGCAGGAGGAGTGTTCGCCTTTGGGCAAAACAAGGAGGTGAGTCGCCGGGGGATCAGGACCGGCCGCTACCCCGACAAAGATAAAAGGCTGTGGAACCCCGCCCCAGGTTGCGGGAGGAATATTGCTGTATGCTAGATCCTGCCTGAGATCCTGTACCTGTCCTTGCCTGGTTTCCTGCCTTGGCCCTGTCAGACTGACTCCTACTGGAACCTTCAGATTCTGGACTGGTCCTGGACCGCGTTTCACGGGTTCCCCCCGGGCCCAGCACAAGCAGGAAGAAGGGTAGAGAGGTGCAACAAAAACCCTGTGCAGGCATTCACTATGGGTGGGTACCTAATGCATGAAGTGGTTTCTGAAGATGTGATCAACTAGGCCTACTCCCCAGCGATGCACAATTGATACACTGTCTGAAGGAACATATACATCTGTCAGAGCTGCCTCCAGGTCCCAGCTCACAGAGGACCAACGCTAGGCTGTAGTTATGTACAAAAGTCTTTATTGAGATTCAGTTTCCATTTTAAAGCCGCAGCGTGCAGCTCTACGTCTCGACCTTAGATCGGCGAAGTCCCGTCTGAGTCTCCTCCCCTTCCACACCAGTTTAAGACCCTCGCCTTGCTCCACCTCTTCCTAAGTTCCTTTCTCCTCTGGGCCCTCCTGCCCGCTAGGGTCTCATCTTTCCTGGACTCCTCTGACGCTGACCCTGACGATTCTTGCCCCTCCTTCCGGCGGGCTTTAGGACCTGGTTCCCTATCCGGGCTACCTTCTGTGCCGCTCGCCTGTACCTTTGAACTTGGCGCGCGCGCCCAGTCTGCAACTTTCCTCTTGACCGTTCCCTCGCTCTCCGATGGAGGCGTGGCCAACCCTGACTCATCTTCTCTCGCTGGTGGTGCATATGTGGGCTCTGACACCTGGAACTCCTCCCCCCCACTGCGCTCTGGTGGGGAAGCTGTTCCTGATTTCCAACTGCTGCTCTGGGATTCCCCGCTGGCCCCTTGCTTCTGGGGTGTCCCCCTTGGCTCGCCCCTTGCCCTGCCCATCGGCGCCCCCTTCTGTGAATCTTCCGATTCGCTGGAGAGGCTCATGGAATCTCTCGAACTGCTGTCATATTCTCCTACGCTGCCCTCGGATTGCTCCCCCTCGCTCTCCATCTCTTCTCCTCCCTGCGCTCCCGCTGAGTCCCTGACAACATCTGTACCAAACCACTGAAGAGGGCTGAAGAATAACTGCAACAGAGCAGACCAAGTTTAGGATGGGCTGTGTTTGTGTACTCCAGGCTTCCTCAACCTCGACCCTCCAGATGTTTTTGGCCAACAACAACAATTTCTTATTTATACCCCGCCCATCTGGCTGGGTTTCCCCAGACACTCCGGGAGGATTTCAACAGAATAATAAAATACAATAATCTATTAAACATTAAAAGCTTCCCTATACAGGGCTGCAGGAATGCGGGTGGCG
Organism: Podarcis cretensis; assembly: GCF_951804945.1. Taxonomy (NCBI): domain Eukaryota; kingdom Metazoa; phylum Chordata; class Lepidosauria; order Squamata; family Lacertidae; genus Podarcis; species Podarcis cretensis. The sequence continues at coordinate 13,917,190 of NC_137182.1, forward strand.
CTGTGGGTTAAACCACTGAGCCTAGGACTTGCCGATCAGAAGGTCGGCGGTTCGAATCCCCGCAACAGGGTGAGCTCCCATTGCTCGGTCCCAGCTCCTGCCAACCTAGCAGTTTGAATGTACGTCAAAATGCAAGTAGATAAATAGGTACTGCTCCAGTGGGAAGGTAAACGGCATTTCCGTGCACTGCTCTGGTTCGACAGAAACGGCTTAGTCATGCTGACTACATGACCCGGAAGCTGTACGCCGGCTCCCTCGGCCAATAAAGTGAGATGGGCGCCACAACCCCAGAGTCGGCCACAACTAGACTTAACGGTCAGTGGTCCCTTTACCTTTAAACAGGGCTGCCTTCAGGTGTCTTCTAAAAGTCTGGTAGTTGTTGTTCTCTTTGACATCTGGTGAGAGGGTGTTCCACAGGGTGGGTGCCACTACCGAGAAGACCCTCTGCCTGGTTCCCTGTAACTTGGCTTCTCGCAGCGAGGGAACCGCCAGAAGGCCCTCGGCGCTGGACCGCAGTGTCCGGACAGAATGATGGAGGTGGAGATGCACCTTCAGGTATACTGGGCTGAGGCTGTTTAGGGCTTTAAAGGTCAACACCAACACTTTGAATTGTGCTCGGAAATGTACTGGGAGCCAGTGTAGGTATTTCAAGACCAGTGTTATGTGGTCTCCCATGATCCCTAGCTAGCAGGACCTGTAGTCAGGGATGATGGGAATTGTAGTCTCAAAACATCGGGAGGGCCGAGGTTGAGGAAGCCTGGTGTACTCAATGACATAGGTCACAATGGCATTCCCTAATAAGATCTGAAGATAAAAGAGAAGATAAAAGAGAAGACAAAAGACTGTTTATGTATGCAACAACAGCAGCAATAATTCTTTTAGCCCAAAAATGGAAACAACAAGAAGTACCAAAGAAATAAAAGTGGCAGATGAAAATGATGGACTTTGTGGAACTGGCGAAGCTGAGGGGGAAAATCTGAAACGAGCAAGATCAAGTATTTCAAAAGGACTGGATTAATTTTTACGATATTTAAAAGATCATTGTAAGCAATTGACATCACTGGCAGGGCTGTCTGAAGACTTGTAATGATAAATTTTCTCCTTTTTTATATTTATATAAATTCTGAGGTATTTTGTAAGGAGTGTATTTAGAATCGGAAAATGCATAAAATGCTATGATATAAAGGTTAATGAGGTGGGAGGGAAGTCAATAGGCTCTAATGAGCCAGAGAGGTAAAGTGTATAATAATGATGTAATTATATATTGTTAAATGGAAAAAATAATAAAAATTATAGAATAATAATAATAATAATAATAATAATAATAATAATATCTGAAGGAAGATCTCAGACATAAGCCATAGTAAATTAAGCTTCGCGTGGCAGATAGTGTTCTTCATATTGAAGCGAAAGCCTGTCCCCTTATCAAACTTCCTGCATGTTCCAACTTTGTTGTTTATTTGTCATTTGCACTTACATCCTGTCCATCGTTGGGACGCAGGTGGCGCTGTGGGTTAAAGCCTCAGCGCCTAGGGCTTGCCGATCGAAAGGTCGGCGGTTCGAATCCCTGCGGCGGGGTGCGCTCCCGCTGCTCGGTCCCAGCGCCTGCCAACCTAGCAGTTCGAAAGCACCTCCGGGTGCAAGTAGATAAATAGGGACCGCTTACCAGCGGGAAGGTAAACGGCGTTTCCGTGTGCGGCTCTGGCTCGCCAGAGCAGCGATGTCACGCTGGCCACGTGACCCGGAAGTGTCTCCGGACAGCGCTGGCCCCTGGCCTCTTAAGTGAGATGGGCGCACAACCCCAGAGTCTGTCAAGACTGGCCCGTACGGGCAGGGGTACCTTTACCTTTACCTGTCCATCGTTATTTCCACAACCCCAGTTATGTAAAACCGCACCAAAAAAATAACATGCAAAACAGCAACACAACAATACAACAATACAGTCAGTATGCAAACAACATCGTCACAGGCCCCAGGAAAAGCCCGAGGGAATGAAAACGTTTTTAAATTCGTGTTGGAAGCTAAGCAATGATGTTGGCAATCATAGGCCTTAAAGGAGGGAGTTTTGTTGTTTGGTCATCTAGTGAGGTCTTGGCTTGGATGTCCACACCTTTAGAGGGCACACTGAAGAGGACCTTTTCTGGTGCTGTGATACTGGCGTTCCCTACTAGATCCAGGTTTCATATCCCCATGGATGTTGGAATGTGTTAGATCCAGTCGTGGCCAACTCTGGGTTTGCGGCGCTCATCTTGATTTATTGGCTGAGGGAGCCGGTGTACATCTTCCGGGTCATGTGGCCAGCATGACTAAGCCGCTTCTGGCAAACCAGAGCAGCACCTGGAAACGCCATTTACCTTCCCACTGGAGCAGTACCTATTTATCTACTTGCACTTTGACGTGCTTTCCAACTGCTAGGTTGGCAGGAGCAGGGACTGAGCAACGGGAGCTCACCCCATCGTGGGGATTCGAACCGCTGACCTTCTGATCGGCAAGTCCTAGGCTCTGTGGTTTAACCCACAGTGCCACCCGTGTCCCTAATGTGTTTATAAGCAGCTTCAGTTTTAAAACCCTGAAATTTATTAGCCCCTACACTCCCAAAACAAATTTTACTTGCTCCACGTCATGTATCTCCATGACCAGCGATGATCCCCTTTGATATCCACAGTAAGTCTGTCCAATCAAAATTACTGGTTTTGTGCCATGCTCTTTAATGGATCATGTCTCCAGAAACAGAGGAATAATTGAAATGAGTAAAATAACTCAATTTAACAAGCTGAGCAATGGGAAGAAGCAAAGAGAAAGGGAGCAATGGATGGACTTCTGTATATGAGTGTTATGAAATATTGAGACAATCTGCTATGTATTTTGGAAAGCCGTTTGCACGATCTGCATTTTGACACCTTTTTAAGGTATCCTAGCCAATTTTTGCATGATGGTTTCTGAGATCGAGGAGCAGGTTTTCATCTGTGCAAGGAGACACCATTTTCCTTCCAGATAGCAGACTGAACTTTTCAAAAATGCACTGATGTTAACCACTGCTTTCAACACAGCAGTGATTTCTTTCTTTCTTTCTTTCTTTCTTTCTTTCTTTCTTTCTTTCTTTCTTTCTCTCTTTCTCTCTTTCTCTCTTTCTCTCTTTCTTTCTTTCTTAGAATCTCCAATCAGCACTGGATACAAGGTTGCTAGTATTATATATTTGCTAGAGGTTACCTCAGCTTCTGGCAAATAGAAGGGGAAGAAATGGAGGCAGTGAAAGATTTTACTTTCTTGGGCTCCATGATCACTGCAGATGGTGACAGCAGCCACGAAATTAAAAGACGCCTGCTTCTTGGGGGAAAAGCAATGACAAACCTAGACAGCATCTTAAAAAGCAGAGACATCACCTTGCCAACAAAGGTCCGTATAGTTAAAGCTATGGTTTTCCCAGTAGAGATGTATGGAAGTGAGAGCTGGACCATAAAGAAGGCTGATCGCCGAAGAATGGATGCTTTTGAATTATGGTGCTGGAGGAGACTCTTGAGAGTCCCATGGACTGCAAGAAGATCAAACCAATCCATTCTGAAGGAAATCAGCCCTGCGTGCTCGCTGGAAGGACAGATCCTGAAGCTGAGGCTCCACTACTTTGGCCACCTCATGAGAAGAGAAGACTCCCTGGAAAAGATCCTGATGTTGGGAAAGATGGAGGGCAGAAGGAGAAGGGGACGACAGAGGACGAGATGGCTGGATAGTGTTCTTGAAGCTACCAGCATGAGTTTGACCATACTGCGGGAGGCAGTGGAAGACAGGAGTGCCTGGCGTGTTCTGGTCCATGGGGTCACGAAGAGTCGGACACGACTAAACGACTAAACAACAACAACAGAGGTTACCCAACTCTTAATAAAAATGAGAGAGAGGAAGAGGAAGTTTGCTAGAAACTTGGGCTATTTCCTCTCCTCCTTTAATAATTTCAGATATTCCGATTCCATACCCCATATCTTCCCCCAAACAAGGGCCACACTATACATGAGATTAATCACATGAATGGCCTCTCCATGGACCATATGGTGGGGGGGGGGTCTTTGCCATCACTGTCCCCCTGCCCCCCATCAGTGCTACTTGCCTCGGGAAGGAAGCTGCCAATAGCCTCTCCCCACCAGAACAAATAGAACAATGGAGTCATTACTTTGGACTGGAGCCATGAATACCCTAAGAAGAAGAAGAGAAGAAGAGTTTGGATTTGATATCCCGCTTTATCACTACCCGAAGGAGTCTCAAAGCGACTAACAATCTCCTTTTCCCTTCCTCCCCCACAACAAACAGTCTGTGAGGTGAGTGGGGCTGAGAGACTTCAGAGAAGTGTGACTAGCCCAAGGTCACCCATCAGCTGCATGTGGAGGAGCGGGGAAGCGAACCCGGTTCACCAGATTACGCGTCTACCACTCTTAACCACTACACCACACTGGCTCTCTAAAACTCTAAGTCCCCTTCATCCCATCCCATGCTCCTCATCAGGCCCCGCTTTCCTTCGTTGAAAACATGCACAAATAATACTTCGTTCAAGAAATGATTTTCAAGTCTAACATTTCCAAAATCTGCATTATGATAATTCACAAAAAAGCACCCACCTCTCAACAAATCTTGTGTGAGAAAAACATATCATTCTTCCCATAAATACATTTCCACAGCCATTTGGGTATAGTTGGAACCTGAGAATCTTTCCACTTTCGAGCCCAGACTACTCTGGCTATGATTAACAGTATTTTTTGAATTATCAAACACTTTTGTTGTACAGTTATTTCCTCTTCCTGTTTTCTACTGCAACTTGAACTCTTAAAAATATTCCAAACAGCTGCAAAATTAATATAAGGCTGATGGAAGCATTTGCGCACTCAGGATTCTCGGCCTTGTATGCATTCTTTTCACATAACCAAAAATCGTTCCCAGAATATATGCAGTGCTTTTTAAAAAACACATACAAGTGCCAACACAAATTTTGTGAAGTGAAATGGGAATAAATTCACTCACGAGTGGATTCATTTGCAATACACTTAAGTCCTATTCATGAGCTCCCCTTCATGAGTCTTTAATCACATATGGAGCCAGTGGGGTGGGCCATATTTACTGCCTCATCTGTTTTGTTTCTGTTGTTGCTCCTATATCATCATCATCATCATCATCATATTTATGCCCCGCCCATCTGTCTGAGTCACCCCAGCCACTCTGGGTTGCTTCCAACATATAAAAACATAATAAAACATCAAACATTAAAAATCTCCCTATACTGGGCTGCCTTCAGATGTCTCCTAAAAGTCATATAGTTCTTTATCTCCTTGACATCTGAAGGGAGGGCCACCACCGAGAAGGTCCTCTGCCTGGTTCCCTGTAACCTCACTTCTCGCAGTGAGGGAACTGCCAGAAGGCCCTCAGAGCTGGACCTCGGTGTCCGGGAAGAACGATGGGGGTGGAGACACTCTTTCAGGTATACTGAGCTGAGGCAGTTTAGGGCTTTAAAGGTCAGCATCAACACTTTGAATTGTGCTCCGAAACAGACTGATGGGGTGGGGGCAGAAAGCACTGGAATTGTGTGGGGGGGGGAGCATGAACAGGGCTTTAGTGTGAAGCAGGTCCTAACATTGCAAGATACTGCTTTGGAATAAGCAGGTTCTGCACTGTAGCTAAGGTTCAAGAACACTGGAGAGCAAAGACATGGGCCTGTGGCCCTATAATAAATGACGGAGGAATTGCGCAAACAAAATTCAGTTATTTCATTGGTTTTAATTCTGTGCTAGAACATGAGGCCATAAACACAAGTAGAGTTCTCTACAGACAGTTTTAAACGCATTGACAAGGGATTCTGCTACTGTGCTGCCCAGCTCACTGCTTGTCTGAATAGCCTCAGGAGATCTCAGGGATGGTGTTGAAGTCTCACAGCCTCTGTGTGTGTGTGTGTGTGTGTGTGTGTGTGTGTGTGTGTGTGTGTCTATCTATACACCCACACCCACACACCCCACATATTTTTCCCTGACAGGGACTCAAGGAGACGAACAGATTAAACAAGAACAGCTAAAAACATGGGGGACAATAATAATTTTTTTAAAACCCACAACTAAACAAATAAAGAAAAAACCCACAATTCTCCTGGGATATTTCAACATCATAAAAGGTAAAGGGACCCCTGACCATTAGGTCCAGTCGTGACCGACTCTGGGGTTGCCACACTCATCTCGCTTTCTTGGCCGAGGGAGCCGGCATACAGCTTCCGGGTCATGTGGCCAGCATGACTAAGCCACTTCAGGCGAACCAGAGCAGCGCACGGAAGCGCCGTTTACCTTCCCGCAGGAGCGGTACCTATTTATCTGCTTGCACTTTGACGTGCTTTCGAACTGCTAAGTTGGCAGGAGCAGGGACCGAGCAATGGGAGCTCACCCCGTCGCGGGGATTCGAACCGCCAACCTTCTGATCGGCAAGCCCTAGGCTCTGTGGTTTAACCCACAGCGCCACCCGCGTCCCTTAACATCATAATCACATACAAATAGCCTGCTTTATCAGGCCAATGGCCCATCTAGTCCTGCATTCTGTTCTCACAGTGGCCAACCAAATACCTGTGGGAAACCAGAGGGCATAACATGCGCACAATGGCACTCTCGCTGGTATTCGGAAGCATTGCTGCCTCCAACTGTGGTGACCACTGGTGACCACTGAAAGTCCTCCCTTCTTCCACTAATTTGTCCAGTCCTCTTTCAAAGCCATCCCTGCCTCCCCGGGGAGAGAGTTCCATCATTTGACTGTGTGCTGAGCATCCTTTATCGGCCTTCAATCTTCCAACGCTCAGCTTCCTTAGATGTCCTCTTTGGTCAGGTCCAGCTCAAGATTCTGTGGTCTCTCATGCAGCTGTGAGCCTGCCTCTCCGAAGAGCTGGCCCTGCATTTCTGAATGGGTGGTAATACCAAACTGGAGTTTTGTACTGGACAGGAGGGAGCAGGGACTGAGGTCCCCTTGTCACATACGAGTGCCATATGTGGTGAGGTGCAACCTCACAGCATCTTCTTGCAATAATAGCCCTTCCCTGACCTTCCTTGGGGCTGGCTACTGAAGACCTCTGTGTGACCTGAAGGAAGGCGGAAGGGAGGAAGGCCAGGCCAGGAAGCACATTCCGTTGGCTCCTGACAGAGCCATAAGTGGCCTAAGGGAACTGCTGTAGAAGCCTTTCATCCTGCCTTCTCCTGGGGCTACTGAAGACCTCTGTGTGAACGGAGGGAAGGTGGCAGCTACGAAACCCAGGTCAGGGAGCTTGCGCTAGCAGCTGCCAGACAGCCTGAGAGGACTTTGCCGTTCTACCTTTTCTGATGTTCATTTGTTATTTCAAATTGCAAACCACCTTGGAAGGAAGGCAATGAATGCGACAAATGAACACATAATAAACCTCCATGGACATGAGGGACAATTTGGATTGGTCCACCAAGGTTGATGGAGATGATCAACCTTCGGACAGCTCTGTGAGACTTTTCTGCTGACATGGCTGGTGGTGCTGTCGATGCCTTGGTCACCCTCAGGTATCAGAAGATTATGCAGGAAGTTGGTGCCAACGCTCCCTCTCCCATCATGCATCTGGCACCATGTTTTCACCTAAGAGCTGAGGCTGAGTAAATGGATGGTTTAAAGGTAAAGCTAAAGGGACCCCCTGACCATTAGGTCCAGTTGTGGCCGACTCTGGGGTTGTGGGGCTCAACTTGCTTTATTGGCCGAGGGAGCCAGCGTACAGCTTCCGGGTCATGTGGCCAGCATGACTAAGCCACTTCTGGTGAACCAGAGCAGCGCACGGAAACGCCGTTTACCTTCCCGCTGGAGCGGTACCTATTTATCTACTTGCACTTTGACGTGCTTTCGAACTGCTAGGTTGGCAGGAGCAGGGACCGAGCAACAGGAGCTCACCCCGTCGCAGGGATTTGAACCGCCAACCTTCTGATAGGCTCAGTGGTTTAACCCAGAGCGCCACCCACATCCCTAAAAATGGATGGTTTAGATAGTTATAAATATAGTTGCATTAAAAAAAAGATGAAGTATGGGTATCATGACTGAGGTTCCCAAATGATTAAATCCAAACTTGAAAAACATAGGCAGTTTCATTTCAGTTTTGTCCCCACATGAGGTTTTAGTTGAACTAAGCATATCTAGTTTATTAATTTCCATGTTGTTAGGCAGGTATTTTCAACATTTTCATGTTTTCATATTTTTTCCAGGTACGTGAGCTCTTCCACATAGATTTGTATGGAAGTGGCTCGGATTGAGCACGGCTATCCCCATCACGATTCGAGAAAATAGTTCCCCTTAAATGAGCCACACAGAATAAGTTCAGACCCCACACACCAAAACAGGTTGGTATGCAATGGAGTTCAACCCCCTACATCACACTCAGCCCTGTAAACTTCTAGGGTCCTCCGTAAGCTTTCCCCCCCCCCTGAAGATACAGAGAAACCTCCCTCCCACCTTCCTCCTTTCACCTTTCTCCCTTCTGCAGTTAGCATAGTATAGCAGCAGCAATAACCAGGTCAGTATCCACATCACACATTTAAAGCGCATCCCTTTCCCCAAAGAATCATGGGAACCTTAGTTTGTTAAGGGTACTTGGAATTGCAGCTCCGTTCCCAGGAATCTTTGAGGAAGGAACAGATCTTTAAGGTGTGGTGTGGATGCAAGCACAATTCAAAGTGTTGTTTTTTTATAGAATATTTATTAAAGTTTTCCAGAAATAATACAATATAAAAGGAAAAAAAGAAAAAATAACATAAATACAAGAATATAAAAATACAATTTTTTTAAAAAAAACAACACATAGAATTTCCATTACTTATTTTCTTGCAACTTATTTTCCAGACCTCCTCGTACCTCCCTTTCTTGTATTCCAATACAAATTGTTAGTTCAGCAAATCCTCACCATTTAGTTTTTACTTATTTCTAGACCTTATTTTTCATATCTCTTAAGCATTACAGCTGGAAACCCCTTAATTTCTGTCCAACATCATTCTAACATTCATTAATTTTGCAATATTTCTGTAAATAGTCTTTAAACTTCTTCCAGTCTTCAAAGTGTTGGTGCTGATCTTTAAAGCCCTAAACAGCCTTGGTCCAGTACAGTGGTAAAGTAAAAAAGGTAAAGGTACCCCTGCCCGTACGGGCCAGTCTTGACAGACTCTGGGGTTGTGCGCCCATCTCACTTAAGAGGCCAGGGGCCAGCGCTGTCCGGAGACACTTCCGGGTCACGTGGCCAGCGTGACATCGCTGCTCTGGCCAGAGCCAGAGCCAGAGCCGCACACGGAAACGCCGTTTACCTTCCCGCTGGTAAGCGGTCCCTATTTATCTACTTGCACCTGGAGGTGCTTTCGAACTGCTAGGTTGGCAGGCGCTGGGACCGAGCAGCGGGAGCGCACCCCGCCGCAGGGATTCGAACCGCCGACCTTTCGATTGGCAAGTCCTAGGCGCTGAGGCTTTAACCCACAGCGCCACCTGCGTCCCATCCAGTACAGTGGTACTTCGGGTTAAGTACTTAATTCATTCTGGAGGTCCGTACTTAACCTGAAACTGTTCTTAACCTGAAGCACCACTTTAGCTAATGGGGCCTCCTGCTGATGCCGCGCTGCTGGAGCACAAATTCCGTTCTCAACCTGAAGCAAAGTTCTTAACCTGAAGCACTATTTCTGGGTTAGCGGAGTCTGTAACCTGAAGCATATGTATACCACTGTATACCTAACGGAGCATCTCTACTTAATTCGTTCCGGAGGTCCGTACTTAACCTGAAACTGTTCTTAACCTGAAGCCCCACTTTAGCTAATGGGGGCCTCCTGCTGCCGCCGCGCCGCCGGAGCACAATTTCTGTTCTCATCCTGAAGCAAAGTTCTTAACCTGAAGCACTATTTCTGGGTTAGCGGAGTCTGTAACCTGAAGCATATGTAACCTGAAGCGTATGTAACCCGAGGTACCACTGTAGTTTTGATTAACACTGCTGCCTAATTTTTGCTAGTAAGGCTGCCATCAAGGGATGTATGTTCATGTCTTTCTGGCTTTACAAGTTGCCTCCCTCTGCACATCCAAGGGTTTCTTTTTTTATGCCATCACACATCTCTGTACGCTTGGAGTGCTGTTGCGAGTCAAGGATTTCCTGGTGATGCAGATCATTTTCTGCAAAGTATCACCTTGCGCAGAAACTAGTTGCCAGCTGAAGCCTTCTTCCTGCTTTCCTGCACCTCTTTTGCAGCGCTCATACAATACAAACACTCACCTGCCACCTCACGTTTGCTTTGGCCCTCCCAATACAAAGGAAATTCCCTTTGGTGTTACCATTTACAGGAATGCCCTTCCTGCTCGGGATCTCCTCTTCCTTATAGCCTCTTGCTGGGTTGACTCTTTGCCAGGCTAATCAGAGCTTTCGATGCAGCTGTGGCTCATGCAGAGATTTATTTCTTTGACAGCAGGCACAATGGCATTTCTGTGGCAAGGGAGGGCAGGGGAGAGTTTCTTCCACTCAATCTCTGAGGGCGCTTTCAGACTGGCAGCCCCCAGCCCTGCACAGCAGGCCTGGCCCACCCATGAGGCAGGCTGAGGCAGTTGCCTCGGGCAGCAGAATCCGAGGGGCATCTCTGTGGGCACACACACAAACCTGGAAGTGGCTGTGGCTGCGTCCGGGTTCCAGCAAGATCTTGTGAGAGCCCCTCAAGATCTCGCAGGAGGCCTCCACATGATTTTGCAGGGCTCTCAGGAGATCTTGTGGGCAGCCACAGCTGTGCACCCCCAGTATGGGACAGGGGCTTTGGCAGGGGCAGCAAGGGAGATAAGCAACAGACAGGGTGGCACCTTCCCATTTTTGCCTCAGGCGGCAAAATGGGCCAGGCCGCCCCTGCTACTCCCTTATTGTTGTTCTGCTGTAAACTACATCTGCAGGGACATTACCTTGTCAACAAAGGTCCATATAGTTAAAGCCATGGTTTTCCCAGTACAGTGGTACCTCGCAAGACGAAATTAATTCGTTCTGCGAGTTTTTTCGTCTTGCGAAGCACGGATTTTGGAAAAGCTTCAAAAATCACCAAAGTCTTCAAAAACCTCACCGCGTGCTATGAGTTGCTCCTCGAAGTCAAGTTGCAACTGCACCCCCTGAATGCACGGTTTTAAGAAAAAGGAAACAAACTTGCAAGACAAAGGAAACAAACTTGCAAGACGTTTTCATCTTGCGAAGCAAGCCCATAGGGAAATTCATCTTGCGAAGCAACTCAAAAAACGGAAAACTCTTTCGTCTTGCGAGTTTTTCGTCTTACGAGGCATTGGTCTTGCGAGGTACCACTGTAGTGATGTATGGAAGTGAGAGCTGGACCATAAAAAAGGCTGATCGCTGAAGAATTGATGCTTTTGAATTATGGTGCTGGAGGAGACTCTTGAGAGTCCCATGGACTGCAAGAAGATCAAACCAATCCATTCTGAAGGAAATCAACCCTGAGTGCTCAGTGGAAGGACAGATCCTGAAGCTGAGGCTCCAATACTTTGGCCAACTGATGAGAAGAGAAGACTCCCTGGAAAAGACCCTGATGTTGGGAAAGATGGAGGGCAGAAGGAGAAGGGGACGACAGAGGGCGAGATGGTTCGACAGTGTTCTCGAAGCTACCAGCATGAGTTTGACCAAACTGCGGGAGGCAGTGGAAGACAGGAGTGCCTGGTGTGCTCTGGTCCATGGGGTCACGAAGAGTCGGACATGACTAAACGACTAAACAACAACAACATCTGCTAGGGTTGCCATATTTCAGAAAGTGAAAATCCAGACAGAAAAGTTGAGAAATGCCTGTATCTCAGTGCAGGTGGGAAACAGGACCATCTCTGAGGTTCAGAGATGCATTTCAGTCAAGCCCCCTGCCATTCCCTAGTGTTATAAGAATTTTAAGGTCTCAAACATAGAATAAATATTCATAAATGCACACATATCTAAATATATAAACCATGCGTCTGAAATAGTACAGGAAAGCAATCCTGAAGCCATTTGGACTCTAACAGTGACCTCAAATATTCCTCTGCAGTAAGAGAGGCAAATGGGGAAAGCCTTCCTGTTGTCGTTTCACTTAGAAATCCTGTCTTGAGGGCGTGAATAGGGTGAGTCTGTGACCTGGATTCAGGAACTAAAGTATTAACCATCACCAAAGAATGGCCAGGCTGCCCAGGTAATGCAATCAGTGACTATTATCAGGTATCCTGGCAGGCAGGATTTCTGCTGTAGACTGCCTGTAGACTGGTACCTCGGGTTAAGTACTTAATTCGTTCCGGAGGTCCGTTCTTAACCTGAAACTGTTCTTAACCTGAAGCACCACTTTAGCTAATGGGGCCTCCTGCTGCTGCCACGCTGCTGGAGCATGTTTTCTGTTCTCATCCTGAAGCACTATTTCTGGGTTAGCAGAGTCTGTAACCTGAAGCGTATGTAACCTGAAGCGTATGTAACCTGAGATACCACTGTATGATGGTTTTGGGGTGGTCTTTGGCTAAGGACGCGGGTAGCGCTGTGGGTAAAACCTCAGTGCCTAGGACTTGCCGATCGTATGGTCGGCGGTTCGAATCCCCGCGGCGGGGTGAGCTCCCGTCGTTCGGTCCCAGCTCCTGCCCAACTAGCAGTTCGAAAGCACCCCTAAGTGCAAGTAGATAAATAGGTACCGCTTTCTAGCGGGAAGGTAAACGGCGTTTCTGTGTGCTGCGCTGGTGCTGGCTTGCCAGAGAGCTTCGTCACGCTGGCCACGTGACCCGGAAGTGTCTCTGGACAGCGCTGGCCCCTGACCTCTTAAGTGAGATGGGCGCACAACCCTAGAGTCGGACACAACTGGCCCGTGCGGGCAGGGGTACCTTTACCTTTACCTTTGGCTAAGGGGGTTGGACAATGTCAAAAGTCTTTAAAGGTTCCTGCACACTTTTGTTCAGGGTCTCTCCCTCCTTGGAAGGAGGGATGGGAACTCTGTTGCAGCAGAAAAATAAAGATCTGCCTTGCTTTCCACTGGACCCTTCCTCCATCCATTCTTCTCTGACCGATCATGGACTTAGGGGACTCCGAGTCCCATGGGGAGTTGGGCAGCAAAAGCCAAACCCCAATTTTTACATCACTAGCCAAATTATTCAAAGATGCAGCAATATCAGTCACAGACCCAGAGGGAGGGAAGAGACTTCATTCAGCGTCCCCCACCAAAAAGTAACCACTGCAGGGTATAACTTAGACACTGCAGCCATTGCTGCTTCCATGTGGCCATTTTTTTCCCAAGTCAGAAAATAAATGGAAATAAAGGAAACATGTACCAAGACCTAGAAACTAGAGGGGTGGTGGCGAACCTTTTAGAGACCGACTGTCCGAACTGCAATGCAAAACCCACCACAATTTACCATATTTTTCTGGGCATAACACACTCCCTGTTTGGGGGGAATCCTAAAGCCCTATGTGGCCTAGGACCCTCGTACCTACGGGACCGCCTCTCCTGGTATGCCCCGCGGAGGACCTTAAGGTCCACAGATGACAACATTTTGGAGGTCCCAAGTCGCAAGGTGGTTAGATTGGTCTCAACTAGGGCCATGGCCTTTTCAGTACTGGCCCCGACTTTGTGGAACGCTCTGTCACAAGAGACTAGGGCCCTGCGGGACTTGACATCTTTCTGCAGGGCCTGCAAGACAGAGCTGTTTCACCTGGCCTTTGGTTTGGACTCAGTCTGACCCTTATGTTTCCTTTCCCTTATGGTTTTGATCTATGGGCTACTTTTAAAATGAGGCTGCATTTTAAATTGCATTTTAACCTGTATTTTAAATTGTTTTTTCCTGTGATGTTTTTACTGTAATCTTACTGGTGTTAGCCACCCTGAGCCCGGCTATGGCCAGGGAGGGCGGGGTATAAATAAAATGTATTGTTATTATTATTATTATTAAAGATAATGGGGGGAGATTGCCCAGAGTTATTGAGATTTTTTGGGGTGCCAATGCCCGGCTGGCCTAAATCTCCCATACACTCCATCACGCATGCTCACAGAGAGTGGCAGACAGGCAGGCACGCAGCAGCGGCGAAAACACTATCATTTTAAGAAAGGGACTTATGAACTCTGGCACCCTCCTCCATACCTCCACTTCGAACACACGGGCTTCCACACTCCCTTCCTTCCTCTCTCTCACACACATACACACAGAGAGCCACCCTCTCGCATTCCCTCACGTTACGCGCAGCAAAAATCTCAACTACCCGTCCTCATCAGACACTCTCTCTCTCTCTCTCTTGCAGTATGCACGGGTGCAAGCACCCCCCCCCCCAGCAGCCTCCTACAGATCCGTTTCAAGATGGCGCAGTTGCTGGGATCGCCATTTCACTCAGTGCTGGGGCAACAGTGTGTGTCCCCACAGAGAGGGCTCCGAGTGCTGCCTATGGCATGCGTGCCATAGGTACGCCACCACTGAACTAGAGCATGGGTACAGTGGCGTAGCGTGGGGGGTGCAGGGGGGGCCGGCCGCTCCGGGCGCAACATCTGGGGGTTAGGGTTAGGGGGCGCAAATCCATGGGTTAGGGGCCGCAAATTACTTGCCTTGCCCCGGGTGCTGACAACCCACGCTACGCCACTGCATGGGTAGGCAAACTAAGGCCCGGATACGGCCCAATCACATTCTAAATCCGGCCCGCGGACGGTCCAGGAATCAGCGTCTTTTTACATGAGTAGAATATGTTCTTTTATTTAAAATGCATCTCTGGGTTATTTGTGGGGCATAGGAATTCATTCATTTCATATATATATATGGTCCGGGGGGCCCCCCCACAAGGTCTGAGGGACAGTGGACCGGCCCCCTGATGAAAAAGTTTGCTGAGCCCTGAACTAGAGGATATGTATATATGAATTGCGGCTAACATCACATGTACGTGGCTTCATGGGCTGGAGGGAAAAGCAGTGGGTTCACAGCTTGGGTGAAGAAGCCATTCCCATAACTCCTAGGGCGTTGCTGCTCAGTAGGTCAGGAATCATATTTCAGCACAGTTTCACTCTCCCTTTCAAATCTTCAAATTCTTTTTACGCCCAATTAACTCCCTTGTCACCCTTCCTTTTTGTTCTTCGTAGATTTCTTTCCCCTTCTGGTCCCCCTTTCCACTCATTATTCTCCATTTATTTCCTCATATTATTATTAGTATTAGCTTTATTATCCACCCTTCGCCAGAAGGTCTTAACAATGTAAAATGCAACACTAAAAACAGTTTAACAGAAATTCGAATCACAAGTAGAGTGGGGCATCTGTCTAAATCTACGTCAGCACTATATATATAGATATAGGCAATGCTTTTAAAAAAAATATTAGGGGTACTTTCATTTTTCTACTCACTTTGAAATACTGCCCCTCAATGAGGCCAAACTTAGATTCAAAAAATGTTTAGGGGTATGTATACCCCTGCATCCCCCCAGAAAAAAGCACTGGATATAGGCACTATAGATGTGGATATTGATACAGTGGTACCTCAGGTTAAGCACTTAATTCGTTCCGGAGGTCCGTTCTTAACCTGAAACAGTTCTTAACCTGAAGCACCACTTTAGCTAATGGGGCCTCCTGCTGCTGCCACGCCTCCGGAGCACGATTTCTGTTCTCCTCCTGAAGCAAAGTTCTTAACCTGAAGCACTATTTCTGGGTTAGCGGAGTCTGTAACCTGAAGCATATGTAACCTGAAGCGTATGTAACCTGAGGTACCACAGTACTATATAGGAATAATATTTATTTATTTATTTATTTATTTATTTATTTATTTATTTATTCATACATACCCTGGCCCTCTGCTGGGATTTCCCCAACCACACTGGGCAGCTTACAGCACATAAAAAAATGCAAAAGATTAAGCATTAAAAAAAATTCCTGATACAGGGTTGCCTTCAGATGTCTTCTAAAAGTCAGATAGTTGTTTATTTCCTTGGTTCCTGATGGGAGGGTGTTCCACGGGGACTATCAATGTCTAAGACCAGGGTAAAGAGGCCGGTCTTCAGCATAAGATGAAATCTGTATAGCAAATGTGCCCGATGCACAAAATTTAGGGGCTGCCAACAGAATGTCCTCTCCTCTCTGCTGATCTTAACACCCTCCCAGAGAGTGTTTAGGGAAGAAGACAGTCTTTTGGGTACCTGGAGCCTAAGTAGTTTAGAAAACAGAAGCTGCAGTTAAGCCGGGTTGTCTACATTTGGTAGCACTGCTGCGCATGCGCCGAATGGCAGCTTCAGTGACCTAGAGTTTGACGCACGGAAATGAATGAGGTTATGTGCATCAGGTGAAGACATCCTTGACCCCTCTCTGATGTGTACAGTGGGATAAGAATGTGACTTGAAAAGCCACACAAGGGAATGACCTTGCTGAGTTTCAAGAAGCTAATGTGTACATAAACTCAGTCCCATTGTTTGAAAGGTAAGTAACCTCAAGGCTAGATTGCTGCAATGCGTTATATGTAGGGCTGCCTCTGAAGACAGTTCAGAAACTTCAGCTGGTGCAGAATTCAGTGGCCAGGTTGCTCACTGGACCAAGATGGTTTGAGCATACAGTCATACCTCATGATAGGTTTTTTCGAGAGCCAGTGTGGCGTAGTGGTTAAGAGTGGTAGTCTCGTAATCTGGGGAACCGGGTTCGCGTCCCTGCTCCTCCACATGCAGCTGCTGGGTGACCTTGGGCTAGTCGCACGTCTCTGAAGTCTCTCAGCCCCACTCACCTCACAGAGTGTTTGTTGTGGGGGAGGAAGGGAAAGGAAAATGTTAGCCGCTTTGAGACTTCTGAAGGGGAGTGAAAGGCGGGATATCAAATCCAAACTCTTCTTCTTCTTCTTCTCTTCTTTTTCAGGTTGCATCCCGCGGCGACTCGGAAGTACCGGATAGGGTTACTTCCGGGTTTCGCTGCTCTTCGCCACTCACGCATGCGCAGATGCGCAAAATAATGTCACGTGCATGCGCAGAAGCGGCAAATTGCAACCCACACATGCGCAGACGCGCCGCTGCGGGTTGCGTTCTGCTCATGTTGCGAACGGACCTCCGGAACGGATCCCGTTTGCAACCAGAGCTACCACTGTATTACACCGATCCTGGTCCGACTGCATTGGTTAACAATTAGTCTCTGGGCCCAATTCAAAGTGCTCTTTTTGACCTATAAAGCCTTAAATGGCTCAGGGCCACAATATCTCAAGGACCACCTCTTTCCATATGAACCTACCCAGACCCTGAGATCATCTTCTGAGGCCCTCCTTCGTGTACCTCCTCCTCGAGAGGTCCAGAAGCTGGCAACACAAGAACGGAGCCTTCTCTGCAGTGGCCCCCTGTCTGTGGAATGCTCTCCCCAGGGAAATTCACCTGGCGCCTTCACCTTTAGGCGCCAAGCAAAAACGTTCTTATTTTTTTTCAAAATACAGTCCGGCCCCCCACATGGTCTGAGGGACAGTGGACCGGCCCACGGCTGAAAAAGGTTGCTGACCCCTGCCCCCACAAGAGAGACACCCACCCTAGCTAAGAGTCAAGATGTTGTTCCTTAACACATCCTACTAGGGTTTTTTTTTGGGGGGGGGGGCGGTGTTTAGGATAGAGTGAAGACTGCGGACGTGTTTTGTCAGGCAAATGGTTAATGGCCCACAATGGCCTGTGGGTGTTTACCCAACAGCAGGAAATAATCTGAAGATTCATCGATGGCTTTTCAAAGGGTAGGTGGCTACAGATAATATATTCTAGGCAGGTGTGCAAGAGAAGCAGCAATTTGTTGGAGACAGAAAAGAAGGAGGTGGACAGTGTGACCTTTGCAATCCCAAAGGCAATGCACTATAAATGAGGCACGATCTCTCCTTCCAATCAGAATCAAACCCCCTCGAGCATCTCACCACCTGGTAAAAGGTAAAGGGACCCCTGACCATTAGGTCCAGTCACGGACGACTCTGGGGTTGCGGCGCTCATCTCGCTTTATTGGCCGAGGGAGCCGGCGTACAGCTTCCGGGTCATGTGGCCAGCATGACTGAGCCGCTTCTGGCAAACCAGAGCAGCGCGTGGAAATGCCGTTTACCTTCCCGCCGGAGCAGTACCTATTTATCTACTTGTACTTTGATGTGCTTTCGAACTGCTAGGTTGGCAGGAGCAGGGACCAAGCAACAGGAGCTCACCCCGTCGTGAGGATTCGAACCGCCGACCTTCTGATCGGCAAGCGCCACCTGTGTCCCCTGAAATATGATGTACATAACACCAAAAAATGAAGCTACCAAAATAAAGAATCTGTATAAAGTCAAAACTAGTTGTGCAGCAAGGAGGTTGCGAGTCCGATCTGCTGCAGTTACTGTTTCACTTTTAAATTTAGCAGTCCATGAAAGGGGGCTGCATATACACCATGTCTTTAAAGCACATTTAAAGCACCTTTCAACTGTAGTTTGTTAAGGGTGCTGAGAACGGTAGCTTTGTGGGGAATCTGCTTTAAATATGCTTTAAATGTGTGGTGTGTATGTAGACAGGGAGAATAACTCAGTGACCCTGGAGGAAGGAAGAGCTACCAGGAAGTGACTCAGAGATGGAACATGGCCATTTGAGAACTGTGTGTACAGCAACAGAGGGTTTGCGTGCTCATCCCTCTTCCACCAACACAGAAGAGGTGGAAAGGCTGCAGAGAGAATTTGATATTTGTCCCCCAAGGGCAACACAACACTGCCAGTTTGACTGCATTGGGGGGTGATTCACACACACACACCCCACACACATTTAGACTAACTTGACTTATCTTCAATCAATAACTTCACCAATGTAATCTCCTGTGCCTTCTCTGCAAGAGCTCTCAGTCAGACACCTCTCCACTAGGAATTGAGGGTTGACATGTTGTGACAATTAGCCATGTTAACTGGGTCATTAGACTTGTTGCAATGTGCTTAACTGAAGATCGGGAACATGCCCAATCATTGCGACATGTCCAAACCCTAGTAGAGATACTACTTGAGAGCTCCTGTAGATGAGGCACAGGCTATTTCATCCGAGCCATTTTTCCTTCCCTGATTCTGCGGGAATGAATGAATCTTTATTTGCCTCAGCCGTCGGTCACAGCAATAAAACAACAATACGATATACAAAGAATAGAAATAAAAAGTCAATTATATAAAATGCTTTTTAGGGTTTTGAATCAATAGTCAAATACAATGGTACCTTGGGTTACATATGCTTCAGGTTACATACGCTTCAGGTTACAGACTCCGCTAACCCAGAAATAGTGCTTCAGGTTAAGAACTTTGCTTCAGGATGAGAACAGAAATCATGCAGCAGTGATGCAGTAGCAGGAGGAGGCCCCATTAGCTAAAGTGGTACTTCAGGTTAAGAACAGTTTCATGTTAAGTATGGACCTCCGGAACAAATTAAGTACTTAACCCAAGGTACCACTGTAGTGGATCTTATTCTAATTGCCCCAGCTAAAAACCTTGCAACCTTTGCTGTCACCTGCTCATCTTGAGAGAGAAAGGACACTGTGGCAGTGGCTGGGCGACCCAGAATGGACAATAAAAGAGGGGTGGTAATCTCATTCCTCACGTCTTTATAAAGAGTGCAAGCCAGAAGGGCATGCGCCACCGATTCGGTACTGTCATCTCCACAGGGACATAAGCGTTTTTCGTGTGGAATCTGTTGGAATTGTCCCTCAAGTACAGCTGAGGGCAATACACTCAATCTTGCGAGAGTAAAAGTGCGTCTATATTTTAGAATTGCTAGGTTATGCAGACAGGGTGCCAGAGAGTCAAATTAGGAAGGTGGAAATTAGCCATACCACGGGCAAAATTTCCTTATTGTGGCCAAGTTGTTCTGCCACTCGGTATCATTTAAAAAAGTAAAGGTAAAGGGACCCCTGACCAGTCATGGCCGACTCTGGGGTTGCAGCACTTATCTTGCTTTATTGGCCGAGGGAGCCGGCGTACAGCTTCCGGGTCATGTGGCCAGCATGACCAAGCCGCTTCTGGCGAACCAGAGCAGCGCACGGAAACACTGTTTACCTTCTTGCCAGAGCCGTACCTATTTACCTACTTGCACTTTGACATGCTTTTGAACTGCTAGGTTGGCAGGAGCAGGGACCGAGCAACATCACGGGGATTCGAACCGCCGACCAGCAAGTCCTAGGTTCAGCAAGTCCTAGGTTCTAGGTTCGATCAGCAAGTCCTAGGTTCTGCGGTTTAACCCACAGCGCCACCCGCGTCCCTTCAGTATCATTTAGGCGCTGACAAATTAGACTGTTTGCTTTGCTAAAACCCAAAGTGATTCTGTGGGACCTCCGGTTAGCTTTCAGTCTTGGAGCAGACTCCAAAAGTGTGTCAAGAGTAGCACAGTAGCATCATCACCACTCAGTCAATGAGTAGTAGGCCCCAGGAGCATTCCTGACAGCCCATCTGATGAGCGCCCATATTTTTAGAGTTTTTTTTCAAGATCTGCTTGTATGAGCTTGCTAAGCATTTGGGAAACAGCATGACACAAGAGAAGAAAGCTGGCATGTGGGGGGAAATGTGTAATTGCACGCGAGATAGCTCCTTAGTCACCAGGGATGGATAAATCGGTTAAGTTGGGCTTCTCTCAGTTTCTCATTTTAACAGTCTTCAGTTCTTCTTTCATAACATCCATTTCCACATCCATTTTACAAATTTCTCCCAATGCACACGTTTGTATGCAATTTTGCCTAGTAGACACATTTTTGCAAAGTATTTTGTGCATGTTTGTATGCAATTTTGCCTTGTTGTTTAGTCGTGTCCGACTCTTCGTGACCCCATGGACCAGAGCACGCCAGGCACTCCTGTCTTCCACTGCCTCCCGCAGTTTGGTCAAACTCATGCTGGTAACTTCGAGAACACTGTCCAACCATCCCGTCCTCTGTCGTCCCCTTCTCCTTGTGCCCTCCATCTTTCTCAACATCAGGGTCTTTTCCAGGGAGTCTTCTCTTCTCATGAGGTTTAATAACTGGAGTTGGAATTGAATTTAAAAGATTTGATGGCACAAGGACTTTTGGCTGTGTGGCACAACTTCCCTCTCCTCTCCCCTTCTTTCCCTAGGTGCCCTCCCAATTCTGCCCCAGAAGGTTGGGAGAACTGCCAGGGTGTGCAGGGGGTTTGCATGGCCATTCTGACTCAAGGTCCAACAAATTAAATCTTTATTATTCCATTCATTTGTATACCACTTAATCCCAGTTGTCTCTAAGACCCAGTGCAGTAAGACTAAAAATAAAAGTTAAAAGGATAAAATCAGAAATCAATTTAAAAGCCTGCTGGAATAATAATTTAAAAATGGTCAGTATGTATTATGTTTGCAGGGATAAAAAAGAAAATATTCTGCACCACAAGTGCTCTCATTCCCCTTATGAATCCTCTTTTTCCATATAGTAGACTAATCTTAGGCCTCCTCCCTCTTCCATCTGAGCTACTCATCCAAATGAATATAGCTATTTTATTTTATTTTATTTTATTTTATTTTATTTTATTTTATTTTATTTTATTTTTATTATTTTATTGCTAATCTGCCTCTTTACCCTGACCTTTGGCAGTGTTTTGTTTTGTGGAATGCATCCTTTTTAAAACTGAATTTACACTACCTTGGTCCATTTGGAACAGTTTTGCTAATTTTATCATTGTTCCATCTGTTTTTTATATATATAATTGTCTCTTACAATGCTGTAGCAACCTGCCATGAGAGTTTATGGTGAAGGGCCGATAAGAAATTTTATACAGAAGTCAGCTGGAGAGAGAGATGTCCACACTATTCCTGTACACTGAGTAGTGGGCAAGATAATCTAGAAGCAAGCAACGCTACATGAAAAAAGAGTCCTCGCTGAGCTCCAATGAATCCAGTAAGACTTACCGTTGAACAGGCATGGTGAATACTAAGGGCTTGTTTTCAGTTTGGTTTGATTACAACCAAGATAAATTAAATCACCATTAGCAACAACAACGCTTAGCAGTTGTGGTTGTGAGACAACAGCATTCCCTGGCCTCCCATCACCAGTGTGGCTGTTGCTTACTGGAAGACAGGGAGGGGTGAGGTGGCGGCGAGGGCAGCATGGTGCAAACTTACCAGCAGAGTTCCTGCTGGTGTGTTCGAACCACACTGACCCCTCCCAGTAAACTGCAGTGATGCTTGTGACCAGGGCTGGATTTAAGTTTGATGAGGCCCTAAGCTACTGAAGGTAATGGGGCCCTTTATATGTCCAGCTGTCCTTTGTCAACAACTTTTGTCCCTGTTTTTTGTGTTGAATATATGCTATATGGTAATTTTGTCAGCATCGCCCTTGAGCCAGTGCCACCTTCTGGACTCACACACTTCAGCCCCGACTGGGCTAGGCAAGCTGGGTAGCACTTCCAGAGACAACCTTCTGCACAGGAACAGGTCAAAGTGCTGTGGACTCACAACTTAGAGTTGTGAGCACCGGATTCACTCCCACAAGAACACAGTCGTCACACAGCAGAGTATAGCAGAGCATAAACGACTCGGAGAGTCTTCTTTTATTCTATCTACAACTATAATACACAACTATGTACAGAGCTAAATGAGGTCTAAACAAAAAATGCTGAACTGCACTGAGTGTCTGCAGCTGCTGTTAGCAGCAACCTTATCTATACACACAATCTCTCTGTAACACTCAGTCTCTCTCTCTCTCTTTGATGTGAGGCTGGAGCGGAATAAGTAGAGAGCAGAAACCGCCCCCTCTTCTCTGGAGAATCAGCAGAGAACATCAGCAGATTCCTGGATATGGGAGGGGTGAAATCTCCTCAAATTTATGGACCAAATAGGTATCTAAAGCCATTTGCACATGCGGAATGTAGGCACCCTATATACAGAAATGAGCAAACCAGTGATATTTTAGGGAGCAGGCTAGCAGGCGGGGCCCATGACTTACATCATAGGAGCCTACACAGCGCAAAAGACTGTTGCTGTGTGTAGGTTTTTCTGTTGATACTTGCAGACATCCTAGCATTGCTCTGCCTCATTTTCCAAGTCCTAAAAATGTGCAGTTCCAGGTAGGAACTACCGTATTTTTTGCTCTATAAGACTCACTTTTCCCCTCCTAAAAAGTAAGGGGAAATGCGTGTGTGTCTTATGGAGCAAATGCAGGCTGCGCGGCTATCCCAGAAGCCAGAACAGCAAGAGGGATTGCTGCTTTCGCTGCGCAGCGATCCCTCTTACTGTTCTGGCTTCTGAGATTCAGAATATTTTTTTTCTTGTTTTCCTCTTCCAAAAACTAGGTGCGTCTTGTGGTCTGGTGCGTCTTATAGAGCGAAAAATACGGTATGTTTGATCTCTTATAATGTGGTTTATTGTTAATGCAGTTGATTTCAGTTCCATTCCCATTGAACATGATGTCAAACAGATTCAAACTGATGAAAGTGTCCCTTGTGAAAGCCATTTCCTGCCTAATGACTTGGCCACTAACAAGAAGCGTTGACTAATGGGCCACCCAGTTCACTTAGAAATGTGGGTCAAACTGTGGCTGTGAAACACTCGCCCATCAAAGGACACCCAAAGCACATTCTGTGGTTTGTTATGGAATGGTGGGCATTACAACTCTGTGAGGGATAAACTACAGTGCCCAGAATTCTCTGAGGGAAAGGAATGTGCTCTGAATGAGCTTTCAAGATATAATGTGTACACACAGCCTGTGTGTGCAACAGGTGGGGGAGAGTAGTTTGCATTTGTGCAGAGCAAGGGTCAGCAACCTTTTTCAGACATGGGCCGGTCCACCATCCCTCAGACCGTGTGGTGGGCTAGACTATATATATATTTTTTTTTTTGGGGGGGGGGGATGAACGAATTCCTATGCCCCACAAATAACCCAGAGATGCATTTTAAATAAAAGCACACATTCTACTCATGTAAAAACACCAGGCAGGCCCCACAAATCACCCAGAGATGCATTTTTAATAAAACAACACACTTTCTACTCATGTAAAAAGACACTGATACCCGGACCGTCCGCGGGCTGGATTGAGAAGGCGATTGGGCCGCATCCAGGCCCCGGGCCTTAGGTTGCCTACCCCTGGTCCAGAGAAACAGAAAAGGCCGCCTGAGGCAAGAAGGGCCTGGGAGACGTGGGACGGGTTGCCATATGTCCTCTTTTTCCAGGACATATCCAGGGTAAAATTTCTGTCCAGGTGTATTTTTTAAATTTGCCAAAATGTCTCTGGTTATACTTTCTGGATGAGACACAGATATAACTGGTGGCTGAAGACTTGCTTTCCTCTTCTCTTCCCCTGCCCCCCCCCCCAGCAATATATCACAGCTTCTACAGCCTACATATAATAAAAGGTAAAGGTAAAGGTACCCCTGCCCGTACGGGCCAGTCTTGACAGACTCTGGGGTTGTGCGCCCATCTCACTTAAGAGGCCAGGGGCCAGCGCTGTCCGGAGACACTTCCGGGTCACGTGGCCAGCGTGACATCGCTGCTCTGGCCAGAGCCAGAGCCGCACACGGAAACGCCGTTTACCTTCCCGCTGGTAAGCGGTCCCTATTTATCTACTTGCACCCGGAGGTGCTTTCGAACTGCTAGGTTGGCAGGCGCTGGGACCGAGCAGCGGGAGCGCACCCCGCCGCAGGGATTCGAACTGCCGACGTTTCGATCGGCAAGCCCTAGGCGCTGAGGCTTTAACCCACAGCGCCACCTGCGTCCCCCTACATATAGTAGGGGTATTTAAAATGAGTCGTATAGCGTCCTCTTTTTTGCTCTTCAAAATATGACAACCCTAACTATGGGGGAACCAATAATGGTGCAGAGTGACATTACCTTTCTGAGTGCTTGCCTGCACATCTGTGCTTAAATAAGCAGATACAGTGGTACCTCAGGTTAAGAACTTAATTCTTTCCGGAGGTCTGTTCTTAACCTGAAACTGTTCTTAACCTGAGGTACCACTTTAGCTAATAGGGCCTCATGCCGCCGCCACACGATTTCTGTTCTCATCCTGAAACAAAGTTCTTAACCCGAGGTACTATTTCTGGGTTAGAGGAGTATGTAAACCTGAAGCGTCTGTAACCTGAAGTGTATGTAAGCCGAGGTACCACTGAATTGCCAGTGCCTTGGGGAATAATAGGCTATTGGGAGTAAAAAGTAAGAAATATATGGAGCTCTGATCAAATGGCATTTTCGGGTACCACTTTCCCCCTGCCAAATGACCCCCTCTCTAAATCTCAATACAGTAGAGTTGTTGCCTGCTACTCACTGTTAGAAGTATGGAACATGTTCAGGACTGCAATACCTCAAGGACCGCCTCTTTCCAAATGAACCTACCCTGACCCTGAGATCATCTTCTGAGGCCCCCCTTCATTTGTATCTTCCTCGAGAGGTCCGGAGGGTGGCAACATGAGAACGGGGCCTTCCCTGCAGTGGCTCCCTGTCTATGGAATGCTGTCCCCAGGGAAGTTCGCCTGGCACCTTCATTATACAGCTTTAGGCGCCAGGCAAAAACATTCCTTTTTAACCAGGCCTTTGGTTGCTACATCCTATGCCCTTTTTAAATGTGTGGAGGTTTCTCGGGGGGGGCTATTGAGTTGTTGTTTTTTATTATGTAGTTTGTGGTTTTATATCTTGATTTTATTCTGTGAACCGCCCTGAGACCCCCGGGTATAGGGTGGAATATAAATTCAATGAATAATAATAACAATAATAAGATGTGGACCTGAGAGCCACTTACAATTTCACGATTAGTAGAAGTGAGTTGAAGAGCAAAGTAGCATCTAAACAGCCCCCTGTGTGGTCTTTTCAAGGGGAGCACCAAAGAAAGTTGGTACATTTGTATTGTTAAATCGCCGAAGAATGGATGCTTTTGAATTATGGTGCTGGAGGAGACTCTTGAGTCCCATGGACTGGAAGAAGATCAAACCTCTCCATTCTGAAGGAAATCAGCCCTGAGTGCTCACTGGAAGGACAGATCCTGAAGCTGAGGCTCCAATACTTTGTTCACCTTATGAGAAGAGAAGACTCCCTGGAAAAGACCCTGATGTTGGGAAAGATGGAGGGCACAAGGAGAAGGGGACGACAGAGGACAAGATGGCTGGATAGTGTTCTCGAAGCTACCAGCATGAATTTGACCAAACTGCGGGTGGCAGTGGAAGACAGGAGTGCCTGGCGTGCTCTGGTCCAGGGAGTCACGAAGTCGGACACGACTAAACGACTAAACAACAACAACATTGTTAAATTAAACGTCTGATGCCCCAGTTGCGGTTTTTGCGTTTTCTTGAAGCCCGTTGGGAAATATGGCAAGACACATCATTTGTCCAAATCTGCTTTGCACAGGTTTGCCTGGCAGCACGTCAGTGAGTAAGTTTTCATCTGCATGCTTGATTGATGACTGGCTGCCCACCCTCCTGAGAAAGCTTCCTTTCCAACTCGCATTACACAACCAGCAGGATGTGTGGCATTTAAATTAGCCACAACGAGCTGCACTGTTCACCTTTAGCTTTCCCCAAGCTCTGGCCAGATGTGTAAAGTCACAAATTTGCAAACCTATCCTACCCAATGCTCCATGTACAGCCCTGTGGCTATTTCCCAGTACTAAACACGCAGACTTCTGAGCAGTTCTAAGCTTCACTAGGTGTCAGGAGAGTTTGTGCAGCTTCTACTGATAAAGGAGCATGACTCACAAGAAGATAGCAGTCATTCAAATGCTATGTGGTTTTCAGCAGCAATTAAGACAGCTGGGAAGCAGGAGCACGCAATGGACAGGCTCATAATCTTTGGGAATATGAAATCCAGCTGGTACCCTTCTGTCTCCATCCTAAGGAGAAATACATAGGCCCTTTGGGAGATGAGAAGCAGAAAAAAAGAAGCTAGGCATTTACTATACACTGGTACCTCGGGTTACAGATGCTTCAGGTTACAGACACTTCAGGTTACAGACTCTGCTAACCCAGAAATAGTACCTCGGGTTAAGAACTTTGCTTCAGGATAAGGACAGAAATCGCACGGCAGCAACGGGAGGCCCCATTAGCTAAAGTGGTACCTCAGGTTAAGAACAGTTTCAGGTTAAGAACAGACCTCCGGAACAAATTAAGTTCTTAACCCGAGGTACCACTGTATTAGCATAAAAAAGGTAAAGGAACCCTGATAGTTAAGTCCAGTTGCAAACGACTCTGGGGTTGTGGCGCTCATCTCGCTTTACAGGCCAATGGAGCCGGCGTTTGTCCGCAGACAGTTTTTCCGGGTCATGTGGCCAGCATGACTAAGCCGCTTCTGGCGAACCAGAGCAGCGCACGGAAGCGCCGTTTACCTTCCCGCCGGAGTGGTACCTATTTATCTACTTGCACTTCTGGGCGTGCTTTCGAACTGCTAGGTTGGCAGGAGCAGGGACCGAGCAACAGGAGCTCACCCCGTCGTGGGGATTCGAACCACCAACCTTCTGATCAGCAAGCCCAAGAGACTCAGTGGTTTAGACCACAGCACTACCCATGTCCCTACTATACAGTGGTACCTCGGGTTATATACGCTTCAGGTTACATACGCTTCAGGTTACAGACTCTGCTAACCCAGAAATAGTGCTTCAGGTTAAGAACTTTGCTTCAGGATGAGAACAGAAATCGTGCTCTGGCGGCGTGGCAGCAGCAGGAGGCCCCATTAGCTAAAGTGGTGCTTCAGGTTAAGAACAGTTTCAGGTTAAGTACGGACCTCCGGAACGAATTAAGTACTTAACCCGAGGTACCACTGTATTAGCATAGCTGGAGGTTACCGCAATTTTAGGTGGTGCGCTAGGTTTAAAAATAGTAATTAGAAGTCACGTTGGGTTGCTTTCTAGTTATAGGGCATGTTCCCTCAGAGAATAAATTCCTATCTTCGGGCAGTATGAGGCTGTTTATGCACTAAGCCCTTAAAGCACATTTGAAGTAGATACTTTCCCTCCAAAAATTCTGGCCACTGCAATTAACAAAGGGTTGCTTACTCTGTAAGACGTAAACTGCAGTGCCCAGAATTCTTTGAGGGAAAGAATGGGATTCAAATGTGCTTTAAAGGTATAAGGTGTACACAGCTTTAAGATTCTCTTTCTTCAGTTTAGGCTCCCATTGTTGAATGGCTAAATTCAGAATTCTCCAAGTCACCTTAATTCAGCATCTGAATCAACCTCCAGCTTTGCTAAAATAAAAACCACCTAGTGCCTCTTTAGTCCTGTTTTTCCTCACCCATCCCAACCTTGCTTTGCAACTAGGCTGATGGAGAGTTATGGAGAACGAGCGAGACTATTTTGTATATTCTAAATGTATCAGGATCAGTCAAGCCACAGTTTGCTAGCATAAACATCACATTTTACTTACATTCTTCTGCAGAAAATGGAGATAGAAAGTGATCAAAGGCTTAAATGACTCATCTCCAGTTTAAAGATCTGGACTTTCATATGAATATTTTCTATCAGTAACCATGCCCAGAAAATCAATCAAGGATTTTCTCTTTATCCTATTACCTTGTAATTACGGTATTTTGCATTGAAGAAGTACAGTGGTACCTCGGGTTACATATGCTTCAGGTTACATACGCTTCAGGTTACAGACTCCGCTAACCCAGAAATAGCGCTTCAGGTTAAGAACTTTGCTTCAGGATGAGAACAGAAAACGGGCTCCGGCGACGCGGCAGCAGCAGGAGGCCCCATTAGCGAAAGTGGTGCTTCAGGTTAAGAACAGTTTCAGGTTAAGAATGGACCTCCGGAACTAATTAAGTACTTAACCTGAGGTACCACTGTATCTGTACTGTGCAAGAGAGAGAGAGGGGGGGGGGAGAAGAAAGGGAGGTGAGGAGCGGAGTTTATCTGCATGTGGCAACGCAACCTTGGTGAAAGCCAGAGGCCCCAAGGATTGTGAAAATATATCCTAGGAATTAAGGAGTGCCTGGGAACACCCAGGGCACCAAATGTTCTAGATGCTTTACTCTTGCAAAGTGCGAAAGACAAACTCACTGCCCCCCATTGCTCTTTATGAGTGGTCACTGGGGTGTTGTAACACCCCTTCGCCCAACCTTTGACCCTGCACCAAACCTGCAAGCGGCAACCCTGGGAACATCCAAAGCAGTGTCTGTGGGTCTTGCAAAAGACTGGCTGTTAAGTTGTGGGTTGACATAGCAGACGACACAGCGATTTCTCCAAGGCAGCTCTTTATTTTGTAAGCTGGAATAGAACTGAACAGCAAACAGCTCAGCCGGCCTGCTTTTATAGGCAGCCGGCTGTCAACATTGTAGCAACAACAACCCAGAGTTTCCCGCCTAAAATAACTGACGTGGACCTGAGTGAAAACTATCTACAGACCTGAGTGAAAACTATCTACAGTATCCCCCTGCTGGCCCAGGGTGAAACTTCACTACATAACACTGGCCATCCACAAGACACAGGAAATAGTACTACAGGTATGGTGGAGGAGGACGAGTAATCCAGTCGTTGTTATCCCTCAATAAGAATGCATCCAGAGATCACAGGCGCAAACGTCAGGGTGCCAAATATTCCCATACCTTAGCTTAGACCATGGGTAGGCAAGCTAAGGCCCGGGGGCCGGATGCGGCCCAATCGCCTTCTCAATCCGGCCTGCGGAAGGTCCGGGAACCAGCGTGTTTTTACATGAGTAGAATGTGCCCTTTTATTTAAAATTTATTTATCTTATTTATTTAAAATGCATCTCTGGGTTATTTGTGGGGCATAGGAATTCGTTCATTTCCCCCCCCAAAAAAATATAGTCTGGCCCCCCACAAGGTCTGAGGGACAGTGGACCGGCCCCCTGCAGGACAAGTTTGCTGACTCCTGGCTTAGACAGTGGTACCTTGGTTGTCAAACGGCTTAGTTGTTGAACAAATCAGCTCCCGAACGCCGCAAACTCGGAAGTGAGTGTTCCAGTTTGCGAACGTTTTTCAGACGCCAAACGTCTGGCGTGGGTTCTGCGGCTTCTGATTGGCTGCAGGATGCTCCTGAAGCCAATCGGAAGCTGCGGCTTGGTTTTCGAACCATTTCGGGAATTGAATGGACTCCCAGAACGGATTAAGTTCAACAACCAAGGTATCACTGTACTCGCTGTGTCCTCCTAAGCCAGGCATAGGCAAACTCGGCCCTCCAGATGTTTTGGGACTACAACTCCCATGATCCCTAGCTAACAGGACCAGTGGTCTGGCATGATGGGAATTGTAGTCCCAAAACATCTGGAGGGCCAAGTTTGCCTATGCCTGGACTAAGCTGCTGTAGATAGACACCATTATTTTTCAAGCTATTTTTCAAGAAGGATGTAAAATATTATAAACCAGCTACCAAAAATTTCCTCAGTTGTTACGTCACAGCTCTTCACAAGTTAAAATGCAGGTGTTACCAGCTGTTGGGTTTTTGTTTGTTTTAAACCTTTTGCGTACCATATATATGTACATAAAACCAGCCATCCTCCTTGACTGACTTCTTCTTTGGTATTTCCTCCATGAACTCTGCTACTACTGCTTCAAATACATCTTCTTCTACAAGTCCTTTCTCCGCACGGGAAAAATGCTAATTAAAACTCACCGCCAAACCAAGCATCAATTTCATCCAATATTTGTTGAGGGAGGATACTCTCGAAACTACCAAGATTGTCTCGGGGTACTTAGCCAAGATCTTTAAAGCTAAATTTAAAGTTGCCTTAATTTATTCAGTGGTGGCTATCTAGTCTTTTATATATTGTATGTGTTTGGATTGTCAATGTATTTGGATGACTTTGTATGATTTTATGATTTTACTGTTTTAACTTACGCCAATAAAGGCTAGTTACAAGTTTTAGCTGCTCGTATTATTAGCTCCATGATTTTTATTTATTTATTTAGTCAATTCATATACTGCCCTTCAACTGAAGATCACAGGGTGGTTTACAACATAAAAATACAAAATGAGAACACAAAATACATCATAGAACAACAAGAAGAAACCAACAGCCCCCACCCTACAAACACATTTAAAAGGCCATAATGTTAATCAGCCAAAGGCCTGGTTGAAGAAGAAGGTCTTCACCTGGTACCTAAAGATATGTAATGAAGGCACCAGGCAAGCTTCCTTGGGCAAAGCATTCCACAAATGGGGAGCCGCCACGGAAAAGGCCTGTTCTTGCACTGCCATCCTCTCATGAAGAAGGGTATCAGATGATGGTTGCAGGGTCCAGGTTGGTTTATTGACTCAGCCACAAATTCCCTTTCGGGGTTAAAGATTCATGGAGTTAAATACAGGCTATTATCAGGTCTGGCGTGAATGGTAGCTGAGAGGAAACCATTTAATATGAGAACCAAGTGGCTTCCATAATTGACAATTAAATACTTTTGGAGTTTGCCAATAGCTCTGGTTGTGATTATTATAAAAAGACTATATTATATTCATCCATCGGAGGAAGAAGGAGAGTCAGTTGTGGACTCTGTAAATCAAGAAAGCCAAAAAGACCCAAGTCAGGAAAGGTAACGAAAAGACATAGCAGATTGGTCTTCTTTGTACTGTATTTTATTGGGCAGGTATGTTTTTTGTTTTGTTTTGTTTTGTCTTCTCTCTCTCTCTCTCTCTCTCTCTCTCTCTGTTTTAAATATTTACATTTGTTAAAATCCCAAGTGAAATGAATATTGGACTATTATCTAGAATGATAGGTAAGTTAACCAATTCCTGAGATTTTGTGGCAGAGTAAACTCCATTTATCTGAAATCCTGCCTGCTGGATTTTCAGTGTACAGACAAACCGCTTAATGGTGCAGGCATTTTTTTTGACTAAAAATGAGGAAAGTATTTGCAAGAATAACTGTGTAGAAATATTCTCAAAGCTACATCAACAACTTGAAAAGCAGGAAGGTTTATATTTGGCTCTTTGAAAGCAAAAAAGAAAGCAGGGAACAATCGCTGCAATTAAGATGGCTATGCTTTCTTAATTTATTTTCTCAAATGCTACCACCGAGAAGGATGGTTTAAGAACATAGCAGAAACTAATATCCCAATTTATATGAGCAGTTAAAGAGTTACTGATAAACACCAAGCGTGTCTGACTGTTCCTCACCTAAAGAAAGATTTGTCATCCAAGCCGAGTATGAAAAACAAAAGTCACCTGAGACGTAAAGTATAAAAAAAACTACTGTGGACTTTCCCCCACACCTACCCTAGACATTCCATCTCCAACCACTCAACCCTCAATCTCCCCCTTCCTCAGTCCTCACTGACCCATAAATCATGTATGTTGATACTGCAAAAAGACCCTGGATTTAGCCCGACACTGATTTGACACAGTGAAGTTTCATATTTGCAATTGAAGTGCTCGGACTATATTTGCAGCGATCGTTAATTGTCTTGAACTAAGCTCAGGTTTTCGTTCCTTTTATTTAACCAGCTTCCTTTTCCCCATCAGAAACTGGCTGCTGAATGCAGTTTCTAGGATGAGCCTAGCTCAGTAGACCCCCTCTTACAGCACGCCCATTTGCTCAAAGAATTTTGGGCACTGTAGGGTGTTAAAGGTTGCTGAGAATTGCGGCTGTGAGGGGCATTGAAACTACAGTGCCCAGAATCCGTTGATGGGAAAAACAGGCTTCAGAAATTCTTTAATGCAGGGGTCAGCAAACTTTTTCAGCAGGGGGCCGGTCCACCGTCCCTCAGACCTTGTGGGGGGCCGGACTATATTTTGGAAAGGAAAAATGAACCAATTCCTATGCCCCACAAATAACCCAGAGATGCATTTTAAATAAAAGGACACATTCTACTCATGTAAAAAACACGCTGATTTCCGGACCGTCTGTGGGCCAGATTTAGAAGGTGATTGGGCCAGATCCGGCCCCCGGGCCTTAGGTTGCCTACCCATGCTTTAAAGCATAGTGCGTGCACATTCATAGACGATTGATAGCAAGGAAGTGAAACTACAAGCTAGAGTTTTGCATGTTGGCCACAATCATCAGGTGTCACCTTGATGCCAAATTCCCCAGTCTCAAGGGAGCATTGCATTAAAATTGTATATCAAAATTGTGCATTCAGATAAATACATGTAGGATTCCAAGCACACATGCATACCAACATGTCCATCCATGCGAAGTGTGTGTTTCTGTGTAAAAGAACAAAAGAAACATCTCGTATTTCATCGTAAAAATCCAGATAGCCTGGCTTATTATTTCTTCTTGTGAATGTAACCGCCCATGCCAGTCTTGGTTTGGTTTAGTTTAGTTCTTACATGTTTCTTTCATGAAGTTCTATTTTGCTCTTTGGTTTATATGGGTAGAATTCAATAAAAATACTTAAGGAAGGAAGGAAGATAAAGTAAGCATTAACCACTGCACGATATCTGTCTTAACACTCTGCAAAAGAGCTTTAAAAAGCAGAAATGAGAACATTGTTTGTTTTCCTTGTCACAATTCTGTTTCAGTCTGTTTATTTGACATCCAGCCCATCCCTCTATTTATATAAATGAGAACAGTTGCTGAATGCCACTGTTCTTGCTTAATCACCATTGGACAGTATTTGATTTCAATGTTTACAAAGAAATAATCCTGCCTCTTGAGCTCCTATTATGTGTCATAAGAATGACAATCTAGAACCTTGGTTTTGGCAAGAGGTGAACTTGTTTCCCAGCTTATAAACACACTACGGACAACCGCAGCAGCTATCCTGTGACTTTTCTGCCCTCTTTATGCCCTTGTGCTTGTTCTCTCTCACCACCAGAACTGTTAAGAATCGACATCTCCAGTAGGCTGGAGGAAAGTTGTTTGTTCTACCACAGATCACTGAACAAAAATGGTTTCCCACAGAGAGTGAGTCAAAGCAGCCAAAACGTCAGCGGCATTCCTACTATTGTTTTAAGTGATGTGTTGTTTCAATGGAATTGTTTTATGGCATTGTTGTTGTTGTTTAGTCGTTTAGTCGTGTCCGACTCTTTGTGACCCCATGGACCAGAGCACGCCAGGCACTCCTGTCTTCCACTGCCTCCCACACTTTAGTCAAACTCATGCTGGTAGCTTCGAGAACACTGTCCAACCATCTCGCCCTCTGTCATCCCCTTCTCCTTGTGCCCTCCATCTTTCCCAACATCAGGGTCTTTTCCAGGGAGTCTTCTCTTCTCATGAGGTGGCCAAAGTATTGGAGCCTCAGCTTCAGGATCTGTCCTTCCAATGAGCACTCCTTAAGAATGTGAGCACTTCCTTCAGAATGGATAGGTGTGATCTTCTTGCAGTCCATGGGACTCTCAAGAGTCTCCTTCAGCACCAGAATTCAAAAGCATCAATTCTTCGGTGATCAGCCTTCTTTATGGTCCAGCTCTCACTTCCATACACCACTACTGGGAAAACCATAGCTTGAACTATACGGACCTTTGTTGGCAAGGTGGTGTCTCTGCTTTTTAAGATGCTGTCTAGGTTTGTCACTGCTTTTCTCCCAAGAAGCATGCGTCTTTTAATTTCGCGGCTGCTGTCACCATCTGCAGTGATCAAGGAGCCCAAGAAAGTAAAATCTCTCACTGCCTCCATTTCTTCCCCTTCTAATGCCAGGAGGTGATGGGACCAGTGGCCATGATCTTCCTTTTTTTGATGTTGAGCTTCAAACCATATTTTGTGCTCTCCTCTTTCACCCTCATTAAAAGATGTTTCTATTTTAATCCTGTCATTTTGTTACACATTTCAATTATAGACGTTTATATTTAAACTTGGTGAAACTAACTTTTATACTTTGCAAGCCACTTATGAGCATTAAGCAATACATAAATTAATACATTACGATGAGGAGGGGGAAGGGGAGAAACAGCAAAGTATTTGTTCGTGCATTTGGGATACTATCGAGAACAGAAGAGTAAGAGGCATATAGATACCTTTGATGGTTGACTCACAGAACAACATCCCGCAAAAATATCTTGGCTAGTCCTGCATAACTTATGTAAACTGAACTGTTCATGACAACACTGAAGGGATGCAGCCAGTTCACAGCGAAAGATGAACAAAACAGATATAACTGACTACTGTTTGGTTGATTGATGGCTCTTTAGCCAGGTTATTGCAAAATCTGTCCTTGTGAACTTCCCCGTTCAGTAGCTTTTTGACATTATTTCAACAACCCCCGGAAGCTGACTCAAAAAGCTGCTGTTGTTTCAGGTAGGCAAGGCACCTACCAGTTTGAGCCCTATCCCATAGCCTTGTGCTAATCTCACACGTCTGAAAGGCAGGTGATGAAAGCCTGTTGGTCTTTTGCCCTGGCAAGGTTGTCCAGGGCTGGGAGTAGCTAACGTGGTTCCATCTCGATGTTGCTGAACTCAGTTCCCACCAGGCCCAGCCACCATGGCCCGTGGTCAGCAATGATGGGCGCTGTACCCAGAGACATTTGGAAGGCTCTACATTGGCAATCCCTGCTTGAAGGCCTCTTTAATGTTACCTTTAGCGTTGTAGGGTGGATATTCTGCAGCTCCTTCTCACAATACTCAGTAACATCAGAAATCTCTAAAAAAAAAAAAATAATAATTGTCCAGTACCACTTTAAGGTAAAGGTAAAGGGACCCCTGACCATTAGGTCCAGTCGTGACCGACTCTGGGGTTGCGGCGCTCATCTCGCTTTATTGGCTGAGGGAGCCGGCGTACAGCTTCCGGGTCATGTGGCCAGCATGACTAAGCCGCTTCTGGCGAACCAGAGCAGCGCACGGAAACGCCGTTTACCTTCCTGCCGGAGCAGTATCTATTTATCTACTTGCACTTTGACGTGCTTTCAAACTGCTAGGTTGGCAGGAGCTGGGACTGAGCAACGGGAGCTCACCCCGTCGTGGGGATTCGAACCGCCGACCTTCTGATCGGCAAGCCCTAGGCTCTGTGGTTTAACCCACAGTGCTAACCAACTAAGTTTGTTCTGTGTCTATCTGAAGAAGTGTGCATGCACATGAAAGCTCATACCAAGAACAAACTTAGTTGGTCTCTAAGGTGCTACTGGACAATTTTTTTATTTTAATTTTTTTGTTTGTTTTTGTTTTTTATATATATTTCTACTGTGTCAGACCAACATGGCTACCTACCTGAATCAGAAATCTCTGTTCATATGAGAATCCACACCCACTGTTCCATACAAAGTCATAGCTGTCAACCTTCCCTTTTTTTGCGGGAAATTTCCTTATTCCAGCGCCGTTTCCCGCTGCTTCCTGCTGGTATCCCGGATTGTTAGATATCCCGTAGACTGTCCCCGGGACAGGTGAGGCTGCTGATCCCTTATTTTATAATCTGAAAGTTGACAGTTAGGCAAAGTTTGTTTGAGTTTGTAGGAGGGTGAGTCTGGCATGGGTAAGAGAAATGGCGTAGACCTTCCCCTGCGCAACTGTGCATTTCTGATGTTCAAGCAATGCAGAACGGATTCGCTTTAGCTGTTGCACTGCTAAAGAAAGCATGGGAAAGGATTCTTCTTATTCTTTACAACAGCCATGTTCTCAACTGATCTGCCATGCAACTGGAAAGAACAAGAAGGCTTTTCTTGAAGCCTTCAATGTTTTCAAATCCCAGCGCACACCTTTAACCCTGAGAGCCCCCTCCCCACACACTTTTACATATTTACCATGTATGTGCATCTTCTCTTCCAGACACTTAGCTGCTTCTGGACGGGAGTTCGTTGTGGAATTGGCGCTACTCAGGCCAGGCTTTTTGTTGCGTTATATGTGGATTTCCACTTATTGCAGAAAGTCTGACAAGCAGGGCCGGCCCACCCATGGGGCAAGGTGAGGTGGCTGCCTCGGGCAGCAGGATTCATAGGGGCAGCAGATCTGGCCTCCAAGGAATGCATCATCCACTGCTGTGGCCGGAGTGGCAGCAACAACAATTGTGATGCACTTCTTGGAGGCTGGATCTGCCATCTCCTCAGCTGCCCCCACCCCCAAATTCTGCCTCTACAGCAACTTCCAGACCAATAGGAGGCACGCCTGGTCTCCACCCACCCCTAGGCAGGAAATGGCAGTTGGTGCCTTCTACCCGAGGACCATAGCTGTCAACTTACAGATTTGAAAATAAGGGACCAGCAGCCTCGAAAATAAGGGATCAGCAGCCAAAATAAGGGATTTTGTTTATCTTATACAGAAATCTGATGGAGCCGTGCTGCTTTGGCTGCCACTGACTGTGTTTTGCAGGGGGTTGGACTAGATCACGGGTGTCAAACACAAGGCCCGCGGGCCGAATCCGGCCCGCAAGACCTCGTCATGTGGCCCATGTAGCCGCCGCCGGCCGCCAGCCTTCACCTTTTATTCTCGCCTTTTTTTTTTTTTTTGACACAAGAAAGCCGCCTCTTCAGCGCATGCACGGCAGCCTACAAGCCAGAGAACGTCTGCCCTCTAGCGGCGCTGGCCGTTCTACACAGGAAACCTCCACTTTACATGCATTCAGGAAACCTCCACTTGTTTTTATATTGAGCGCATGCCATCCTGTGATGTGATAGATCCAACGGCTGCCTGAACAACCGGCCCTTTGAGGGTGACCAAACTGCTGATGCGGCCCCCCGATGAATTTGAGTTTGACACCCCTGGACTAGATGATCCTAAGGGTCTACAACTCCGACCAAAGAAGGGTGGCAGACAAAACTGATGAACGGCGTCGAGTTGACAAAGCTTACAGGCAGAATTAGAAACCAGGAAGAGGACCTCTTTAATAAAGAATGGGGAAAGTTTATAATTTAGTTGAAAAGCTATTGTAAAGAGTTACATACATTGGTAGGATTGAGAGAAAACTTGGAGTAAGAATGTGAACTATGGATGGACAAATGATTTATAAAAATAGAGTTATGAAAGGGATGCAGAGGGGGAAATCACAACATTAAGATGCCGCACTGGTTGGAGGGTATGCTAAGCAGCATGTCGGGGCTGCCGTCGTCCTGGCGCGAGGAGTTCCATCGGCCCTTCCCCGCCTGAGAAAGAGGGGGGAGGGAGACTCTCGCCCATGCCGCCTGCGAGCCTGGCATGAGGTAGTCGCGGCGCTGCAGCGGCCGCTGAAGCACCGCCCTTCTGCATCCCTCCCCATCCCCTCCTCTTCCTCCTCCCTCAGGCTGCCTCCTCAGCCGCCGCTGCCGCCTCCGGCTTCCGCTGGCAGCGTTGCGGAAGTCTCGCAAGAGAGGGGCTGCCTGCCCGCCTGCCGCCACCCATCTCCTCACAATGCGCCCCTGAGGGGGGAAAGGGAGAGACAGAGAAGAAGAAGCTCGTGCACGCACTCTTTTGCGCGGTGGAGGACCCCGAGCCGCTGCTTCCCTCCCGAGCCGGGAGAGCATGAAACCCGGGAAATTTAAGGGGCATCATCAATAAGGGACAGCAGCGGGACACGGTGCTGGGATAAGGGAGTTTCCCACCAAATAAGGGACGGTTGACAGCTATGCCGAGGACGTGTATAATATAGACCCTCCAGATACATTCAGTGAAGGTTGTTTCACTGTTGGGGATGGCAAACGGCAGGAAATCGTGATTAAAAAAAATTAGGGAAGGCTGTAAGCTAATGGGCAAAACACGCACGTGGGAAAACTGGATCTGAACAACTCATTTGTGATCAAAGGTCCCCATCTGGAAGCAACCTTGGCTCCCTTCAAATAAAATCATGGCACCACTGGTGTAATTGTGGTTGCAAAGACATTAAAGGAAGGACTAGCCTAGAGAGGTCCGGAGGGTGGCAACACAAGAACGGGGCCTTCTCTGCAGTGGCTCCCCGTCTGTGGAATGCTCTCCCCAGGGAAGTTCGCTGGTGCCTTCATTATACACCTTTAGGCGCCAGGCAAAAACGTTCCTTTTTAACCAGGCCTTTGGTTGATCTGATTTCTATCCTATGCCCTTATAAAATGCTTTTTTGTGTGGGTGGTGTGGTAGGGCTACTGGGTTGTTGTTTTAATTTTTATTATGTATTTTGTGGTTTTATATCTTGATTTTATTCTGTGAACTGCCCTGAGACGCCCAGGTATAGGGTGGTGTATTAATAATAATAATATCCTAGTCAGGAGTCAAAGCTATTCACAGAATAAGGATCTTCCCAAGGGCACAGACGGCCAGAGAGCAGGTTCTTACAGAAGCAGGCTGAGCTCACCAGATGCAATGAGGAACTGAGAATGAGCTCTAGGAAAGCCAGCCAAGCTGACTCAGCAAAGAGGTTACCTAACAGCCACAATGGCAGAAGCAGTCTGAGGACCAGGAGATTGAAATGACTAAGCTCTGGTGTGTGTGGAAGCCATGGATGTTGTGAAGGTTGTGCAGATACCCTGTGAAAGTTGAGTGAAGGAAACATCACTCTTCCCTAGCAAATGCTTAGTCTGTGGAAGCGAGCTTGGGTGCACTGGATTTCAACCCACATTATGTACAGAAGCTCCTTTTTTGTATTTCATGCTGGCCACGCCTGCTCAACCCAGGATTTCCTTGGCTTAGATGGAGATTCTTCT
The DNA here is from genome assembly GCF_951804945.1 of Podarcis cretensis. Lineage (NCBI taxonomy): Eukaryota > Metazoa > Chordata > Lepidosauria > Squamata > Lacertidae > Podarcis > Podarcis cretensis. The sequence continues at coordinate 13,956,484 of NC_137182.1, forward strand.
CTTCTTCTCATTCTCTCTCTTTTTTTTTTTTTTAAAAAAATATTTTTTAATTAATTTTCAAACATAATAATTGTCATACATTCCACAAAATTTCATCTCTTATGCAATCTTTTTGGACTTCCATCAGCACCTCTGGTGATCTGCCATTTTTATAATTTATTCTGCATTTCTTAAATTCATATTGCTTTAATTATCATAACTAACCTCACCTTTTTCGTTCAAAAAGGCAATCGTTCCGATTATTTCCCTTACAAAACTTCCTGCAAACCTACAAATGTAATCTGGTCATCACAACTACTTTTCAAATAGTCCGTAAATTTAGGCCAATCTTCTGTGAACCTCTGGTCCCACCGGTTTCAAATTCTTCGCATTAGTTTGTCTGGTTCTGCATAGTACATCAGTTTCATCCTCCAATCTTCTTTCGTCGGTAGTTCTTCTTGCTTCCATCTTTGTGCCAATAATATTCTTGCTGCCGTCATTGCATACAGAAACAGCTTACAATCACTTCTATTTATATCATCCCTCTTGTCTTCTTCTCATTCTCTGCTGGGATGGAAGAGAGGGGGAAAGAGAGCATGAGAGGAAATCATTGCGGAAGGAAAATGATGTCAACACCAGAGATGGAGGCTTAGACCAAGAACTGTTCCACCACCCTCGGCATAACGGCTGCGAAAATGAGAAGTATCTCAGAGTCCACAAAGGCCAACGCTGAAAGCCAGAAGACTCAACATCGCAGAGGCTTAGCTAATTTCAGGGAAGGAATTCTTAAAATTCCAGCCTGAGAAAGATAAAGCCTGATGACAGGTGGGCTGTGCATGTTTTGTGGAGCCTGTAACCATGACTGTTCCCTCAAGAGGCACTAGATGAGAGATTGCTGCAGATAAAAGGATTCAGCGAAGGCTTAGAACCAGAGATTGTGGCTTAGTTGAACCCTACAAAAGAAATGACTGGTGGAATTTATAAAAGAGGAATAGCAGAGGAAGCTTGTACAGTGGTACCTCGGGTTACATACGCTTCAGGTTACATACGCCACCAGAGAATGATTTCTGTTCTCATCCTGAAGCAAAGTTCTTAACCCGAGGTACTATTTCTGGGTTAGCGGAGTCTGTAACCTGAAGCATATGTAACCCAAGGTACCACTGTACTCTATTCCGAACATGAAAATGGAAAGCGTAATGTTGGTGGTCAACAAAAGAGGTTCAAAAACTCCCTCAAGGCAAATCTTTAAAAATGTAGTATAAACGCTGACAACTGGGAAACATTGGCCTGCGAACACTCCAATTGGAAAAAAGCCTTTAACAAAGGTATCATGGGCCTTGAAGACGCTTGAACTCAGGACGAAAGGGAGAAACGTGCTAAGAGGAAGGCACACTTGGCAAACCCTCACCATGATCAACTCCTGCCTGGAAACCTATGTCCCCACAGTGGAAGGACGTGGATCCAGAATTGGCCTCCACAGTCACTTACGGACTCACTGTTAAGACCGTGTTCATGGAATACAATCTTACTCAGCTATGGGTGATAGAAGAAGAAGAAGAAGAAGAAGAAGAAGAAGAAGAAGAAGAAGAAGAAGAAGAGGCCTTACTTACACACAGATCCAAATCCTAGGAACCCTTTTGGCTACAGCAGTTACAAATATGGTTTTTCCTTCCCTCTACAGTGGTACTTCGGGTTACATACACTTCAGGTTACAGACTCCGCTAACCCAGAAATAGTACCTTGGGTTAAACACTTTGCTTCAGGATGAGAACAGAAAACACTCGGCAGCGGTGCGGCAGCAGCAGGAGGCCCCATTAGCTAAAGTGGTGCTTCAGGTTAAGAACAGTTTCAGGTTAAGAACGGACCTCCGGAACGAATTAAGTACTTAACCTGAGGTACCACTGTACTCTGTTCCTTCATGTCAGGGATGGGGAACCTATGCCCCTTGAGATGTTGCTGGACACCCATCAACCCAAGCCAGCATGATCAACAGGCAGGGATGATGGGAAGTATCGTTCAACAACATCTGGAATGGGGACCACAAATCCCAATTCCTGCTTTATGTAGCATTGCAGCAACCCAAATAAGAAGCAACGTCAGCTGGATTTGAAAATGAAAAGTTTACTGAGCACATGATTCAGAACTGTAGGACTCTGAAACAAAAGCTACTAAGATAAGTGCTACTGTTCCTTTGTAGTTATACAAAACCCCTAGGCATTCGAATTCAAAGCAGCCCCTTCAACTTGCATTACAGATAGGATGGTTCTACTTAAAGCTATGTGGTTTTCGAGGTGGCTGGGAAACCACCCAAATGTGTAACATTCTTGGTGTGAACTAAGGGACACAGTTTGAAAGCCGCAATGCTGTGTGATTTAATTTTTTTACGTATGATGTCACCCATGGAAGTTATTATACACCAGAATTTTGATTCAAGTTTGGGAAAGAACGGGCAAGCAACTTCCTCTGACAATGTTTCCTAATTCTCTTTGTGAAAAGATGACTTAGCATTGCTCTGATGATTATGCATTTTTTTAAATAAAAAAACCCCTTAGTCATTCTGTGACACTTGCTTGTAACAATTCAACATATTAATTGCTTCACATGATAGTAGGGGAAAGGTTGATTAATGCCACAAATGACTCCTCTTCTGCAACTTTTTTTTAAACGGCATTTAGCATTTGAGAAAATTAAGTAATAGCCTGGCAAATAGAAGGGGAAGAAATGGAGACAGTGAGAGATTTTCCTTTCTTGGGCTCCATGATCACTGCGGATGGTGACAGCAGTCACAAAATTAAAAGAAGCCTGCTTCTTGGGAGGAAAGCAATGACAAACCTAGACAGCATCTTAAAAAGCAGAGACATCACCTTGCCAACAAAGGTCCGTATAGTTCAAGCTATGGTTTTCCCAGTAGTGATGTATGGAAGTGAGAGCTGGACCATAAAGAAGGCTGATCGCTGAAGAATTGATGCTTTGAATTATGGTGCTGGAGGAGACTCTTGAGAGTCCCATGGACTGCAAGAAGATCAAACCTATGCATGCTGAAGGAAATCAGCCATGCCTTCCCTCCTTTCCAATTCGTAGCGATTAATATTCTTGCAGCTGCCATGGCATACCAGAATATTTCTCTTGCATTTTTAGCTCATTATAAATTACATCCCAAAATTTCTTTATTTTTTTTACAGGTCCACCACATATGTGACACTGAGGCTTTGGCTCATCTTCTTTCTGCCGCACTGGGCAGCATTGCTGTGTGTTCGAATATTACAGGGCAGGTACAGTGGTACCTCGGGTTAGGTACTTAATTCGTTCTGGAGGTCCATTCTTAACCTGAAACTGGTCTTAACCTGAAGCACCACTTTAGCTAATGGGGCCTCCTGCTACCGCAGGAGCATCATTTCTGTTCTCATCCTGAAGCAAAGTTCTTAACCCGAGGTACTATTTCTGGGTTAGCAGAGTCTGTAACCTGAAGCGTATGTAACCTGAAGCGTATGTAACCTGAGGTACCACTGTATGCATCCTCACTCCTCTAGCCTGCAAAGCTTCTACACTGCCTTGCATGAACTTGCTCAGTGAATCACTGTTTGGGCCACCAAAGTTTGCATAAGAACGGAATACTGAAACCTTGTCATCATAACGTGAGGCTGAGGTCACTGGTGTGGTCACTGAGGTTTACATTTGGTGAATTTAGCATCGCTACTTCTCTTCCCCTTCCCCTCCTGCCTTTTGTTCGGTAGTGCCACCTGCTGGGTCTGGAGGAGTATTGCAATAAAAAATCCTTCTCTTTCTCTCCCCCGCCCCGCCCCCACTGCCTTATTACTACAGTGGTACCTCGGGTTACATACGCTTCAGGTTACATACGCTTCAGGTTACAGACTCTGCTACCCCAGAAATAGTATCTCGAGTTAAGAACTTTGCTTCAGGATGAGAACAGAAATCGTGCTCCGGCGGCGCGGCGGCAGCAGGAGGCCCCATTAGCTAAAGTGGTGCTTCAGGTTAAGAACAGTTTCATGTTAAGTATGGACCTCCGGAACAAATTAAGTACTTAACCCAAGGTACCACTGTAGTGGATCTTATTCTAATTGCCCCAGCTAAAAACCTTGCAACCTTTGCTGTCACCTGCTCACAAGAATCTTACCCAGAACCACAAGAATCTTACCCAGTCATAAACCGTTGCTTTTGCACAGCACTCTTTAACGTGAGATGATCCCAGGCAAGGAACTTGCTCAAACACCACTCTGTTTCTGGAAAGGGGAAGCCAGTGGCGCTGTGGTCTAAACCACTGAGCCTCTTGAGCCTGCCGATCGGAAGTTCGGCGGTTTGAATCCCCGCAACAGAGTGAGCTCCTGTTACTGTGCCCCAGCTCCTGCAAACCTAGCAGTCCGAAAGCACACCAGTGCAAGTAGATAAGTAGGTACCACTCCGGCAGGAAGGTAAACAGCGTTTCTGTGCGCTCTGGCTTCCATCACGGTGTCCCGTTGCACCAGAAGCAGTTTAGTCCTGCTGGCCACATGACCCAGAAAGCTGTCTGTGGACAAAGGCCGGCTTCCTCGGCCTGAAAGTGAGATGGGTGCTGCACACCATAGTCGCCTTTGGCTGTACTTAACCACCCAGGAGTCCTTTATCTTTACCTACCTTTACCTATTATTATATATTTATCTATATCCTGCCTTTGGAACATGGAGGTCTTCACTTGCCAGCAGAATGACAAGAAGGCGGAACCCTGTCTAGCTTCTCTGGGAAGTGCCAAAGTCTGGGAGCAGCCACTGAGAAGACCCTCTTCTGCTTTCCTAACAAACATGCCAGCAAAGGTGGTAGGACTGAGAGACGGGCCTCCCCCAAAGATCTCAAAACCAGGGCAGGTTCATAGGAGCAAATAGGGTCTTTCAGATAGCCTGAACCTGAGCCCTATTTAGCACAGTGTTTTAAGGGTAAAGGGACCCCTGACAGTTAGATCCAGTCGTGGCTGACTCTGGGGTTGCGGCGCTCATCCTTCGAAGACAGAGGTCCTCTGGCTGGGACGGGATGACATGGGACTGAGGGGGCAACTCCCATCTCTTGCGGGGGTGCAATTAGTGCCAGCACCGTCCGTTAAGAGTTTGGGTGTAATCTTCGATACCTCCCCCTCCATGGAGGCGCAGATTGCAGCTATTACAAAGGCGGCATTTTTTCATCTCCGCCAAGCTAAGCAGTTGGCTCCTTACCTCTCTCGCCCTGACCTAGCCACTGTGATCCACGCGACAGTCACCTCCAGACTGGATTATTGTAACTCGCTCTACGTGGGGCTGCCCTTGAGACTGACCCAGAGACTCCAGCGGGTGCAGAATGCCGCAGCGAGACTCCTTATGGGGTCTTTGCTTAGAGATCACATTCATCCGGTGCTATACCAGCTGCACTGGCTCCCGGTGGAGTACAGGATCAGGTTTAAGGTGCTGGTTTTAACCTTCAAAGCCCTATACGGCCTAGGGCCCTCGTACCTACAGGACCGCCTCTCCTGGTATGCCCCACAGAGGAACTTACGGTCTTCAAATAAAAACACCTTGAAGGTCCCAGGCCACAGAGAGGTTAGGCTGGCCTCAACTAGAGCCAGAACCGTGAAACCAAAAAGATTATTTGCTAGCAAATGTAAATGTACCATTGAATCTAATGCGCACCTTAATTTTCGTAACCCGTTGCTCGGTCCCTGCTCCTGCCACCCTAGCAGTTCGAAAGCACGTCAAAGTGCAAGTAGATAAATAGGTACCACTCCAGCGGGAAGGTAAACGGCATTTCCGTGCGCTGCTCTGGTTGCACCAGAAGCGGCTTAGTCATGACCCGGAAGCTGTACGCCGGCTCCCTCGGTCAATAAAGCGAGATGAGTGCCGCAACCCCAGAGTCAGTCACGACTGGACCTAATGGTCAGGGGCCCTTTTACCTTTACCTTTTACCCCCCCCCCCAATGGTGCCCTCAAGATGCTTTGGTCTCCAACGCCCATCAGCCCCAGTTAGCACAACCAAGGACCTGGGATGAAGGGAGTTAATCCAATTGGCTGGGAGAGCATCCCTTTCTTGCAGTGATGAATGAACCTTGGTAATAAGTCAGTCTGCGACTCCACCTTGTGGGGAAGAGTTATATATGCAAAGATTTTTATTTTTACAGTGGTGCCCCGCAAGACAAATGCCTCGCAAGACGGAAAACTCGCTAAACGAAAGAGTTTTCCGTTTTGGAGGTGCTTCACAAAACGAATTTCCTATGGGCTTGCTTTGCAAGACGAAAATGTCTTGCGAGTTCCTGCGGGTTTTTTCCCCTACCCCCCCCCCCCTTTTTCTAAGCCGCTAAGCCGCTTATCCGCTTATCCGCTAAAAGCCGCTAAACCGTTAATAGCGCTAATCCGCTAAGCCGTCAATGGGCTTGCTTCGCAAGACGAAAAAACTGCTAGACGAAGAGACTCGCGGAACGGATTCTTTTCATCTTGCGAGGCACCACTGTATATTATTATTATTATTATTATTATTATTATTATTATTATTTGGTACCATCATAGGATCATAGAGTTGTAGAATTGGAAGGGTCCCCAAGGGTAGTCTAATCCCCTGCGATGCAGTAATCTCAGCTCAAGCATGCATGACAGATGGCTAGCCAACCTCTGCTTAGAAACTTCCAAGGAAGAAGAGTCCACCCCTCTCGTGGGAATCTGCTCCACTGTCAAACAGCTCTTACTGTCAGAAAGTTCTTCTCGATGTTTAGTCGGAATCTTCTTTTTTATAATTTGAATCCACTGGTTTGGGTCCTGCCCCTCCAAGTTTCCATGTGACAGCCTTTTAGATACTGGAAGGTTGTTATCATATCTCCTCTCAGTCTCCTCCTATCCAAGCTAAACATACCCAGCTCCTTCAACTGTTCCTCATAAGGTTTAGTTTCCAGACCCTTGATCATCTCGGTTGCTTTCCTCATAAAACCTGGCTTTCTCCTGTCAACCATCATTGACTTGTGATGTAGCCGGAAACCTGGAACAATATTTTATACACCCTGATCGCTGAAATCATCCTGTTAGAAGCACTTGAGCTTCCATTTCCTGGTTCCTAGGAAATCAGGGAAAGCAAGCTGCAGGTTCCTCATCCCCGTTCAAAAAAGCAGGTGGCTTCCCCCAAATGATCCTGGGAATTGTAGTTTGTGAGGGGTTCTGGGAACTGTAGTTCTGTGAGAGGGAAGCTGCAATGCTCCAGATCATTGGGGGGGAACGGCATGTGCTTTAAAGGGCCATTGGATACACTTTTGATCATAGGATCATATAATTGCAGAGTTGGGAGGGACCCAAGGATCATCTAGTCCAACCCCCTGCGATGCAGGAATCTCAGCTAAAGCATCCATGGCTGATGGTCATCCGACCTCCGTGGGAAAAAGCTCCAAGGAAGGAGAGTCTACCGCCTTCTGAGGGATTCCTTCCCACTGTCAAGCAACTCTTCCTGTCAGAATGTTCTTCCTGAGATTGAGTCCGAATCTCCTTTCCTGTAGCTTGAAGTCATAGTTTCAGGTCTTGAGGGCCTCTGGAGCAGGAGAAAACAAGCTTTCCCCCCTTCTCCCTGTGACGGCCCTTGAGATATGGACAGTGGTGTAGCGTGGGTTGTCAGCACCCGGGGCAAGGCAAGTAATTTGCGCCCCCTAACCCAGGGCAAGGCAAGTAATTTGCGCCCCCTAACCCAGGGCAAGGCAAGTAATTTGCACCCCCTAACCCGGGGCAAGGCAAGTAATTTGCGCCCCTAACCCCTAACCTGCCGCTGCTGCCAGCTTCTTCTTGCTGCTGCCTGGGCTGGTGGGGTGTGGTTCTCTCCCGCGCTCAGCGCTGCGCTGGGCGGCCGCTGCACTGTCCCTCCCCCAGATAGTCCCTCCCTCACTCTCACTCCGCTCCGCAACGCACCGCAACGCATGCCTGGCACCCTCCCCCTCCACAGTGGGCAGCGACTCGGCAGCTCGGAGCGGATTCGCACAGCCAGCACTGCAGTGAGAGAGAGTGAGTGAGCCAGGTAGGGGCAGAGAGCTGCGAGTGCGAGCGCCCCCCTCAAATGTTGTGCCCGGTGCGGCTGGGCCCCCCTGCACCCCCCACGCTACGCCACTGGATATGGACAGGGCTGCATGGTGTGGCTCTCCTATACATGTCCTGAGGGACAGAGAGCAAAACGTTTCTCTCTCCCCTTTCTCCACCCCAGGCAGAATTGCAAGGGGTCAGTGCATCTGGCTGGGAAGAAGATGGTCGGGGTTTGGAGGCCAGACAGAGCTGGCTGTGGGCAGGATCCTGTGGGCATTGCTGGGGGTTGGACTAAATGACCCTTGGAGTCCCCTCCATCTCTGCCATGCTATGATTCTATCAAGCAGCTAAAGGAGCGGGCAGGGGAGCAAGATGCAGAACAAGGGGAGGCACAACCACACCCCCCAGCAGCACACTCTGGTCTGATGCACCGTAGTCTCATCTCAGCACACTTTGACCCTCCCGCCCCCCGATTTTATTTTTCTTAATTCAGCTGCCTGACAACCCAGCAGCCTGGCCCCTGTTTGCCAGCTGATGTCACAAAGTGCCACTTTGCAAGCAAGCCTTATTTTACCCTGCAAGAGGGATGCCTGGCAGATGATGGTGAGAGACTTGCCAAGATCCTTGCCCATCACTGATCATGAATAGGAACTGTGAAAGTAGGAGGAGCCCGAGGCCCAGGGGAGAGGAGTGACATAGAAATAAAGTAACAATTATTATTGTTATTATTAATATTAATATTAGCGTCACCCATCACTGGTACATGTGGCTGAGCTCCCTGGCTTGACATGTCTATAGATGTTGATAGCTTGGCAGGTCCTCAGCTGTGGTCCCCAGAGGATATTTTCTGTGATGAATATCTGGTTGCTTACAAAGTTGAACCACATCACACCCTGAAGTCATGGGGTCATTCCATTAAATGTCAACCTACAGACCCATTATTCCTAAACATGTTCTAGATCATTTTCAAGAGAATTTCCCAAAGTTTTACAGTCTTGACACTGTGTATGATGGGTTTTAATAGGTAGGAGAGTATACGTTAATTGAAATTTAAAGGTAAAGGTAAAGGTACCCCTGCCCGTACGGGCCAGTCTTGACAGACTCTGGGGTTGTGCGCCCATCTCACTTAAGAGGCCAGGGGCCAGCGCTGTCCGGAGACACTTCCGGGTCACGTGGCCAGCGTGACATCGCTGCTCTGGCCAGAGCCAGAGCCAGAGCCGCACACGGAAACGCCGTTTACCTTCCCGCTGGTAAGCGGTCCCTATTTATCTACTTGTACCCGGAGGTGCTTTCGAACTGCTAGGTTGGCAGGCGCTGGGACCGAGCAGCGGGAGCGCACCCCGCCGCAGGGATTTGAACCGCCGACCTTTCGATCGGCAAGCCCTGGGCGCTGAGGCTTTAACCCACAGCGCCACCTGCGTCCCTAATTGAAATTTATGCCTCCACAAATGTGAGACAAACAGAGTTTTAAAATCCCCTCCTTGACAGCAAAACTGAAACCATAGGAGTTAGGCTGTGAAACCTTGTTTTGAGCAAGTCCAACTATGAAGGAAAATGCCCACTTCAGAAATAATTAGGTAGCAAGCTGAGAAATTTAAAAATACTTTATTCTCATACATTGGTTCGTAACAACGGTAGCAGTAAAAACTATGGAGGCAAAATGCTGTTATTGATTTGCAGAAGACACCCCTAAACCCTAGAGATTAATACAGTGGTACCTCAGGTTACATACGCTTCAGGTTACAGACTCCGCTAATCCAGAAATAGTGCTTCAGGTTAAGAACTTTGCTTCAGGATGAGAACAGAAATCGGGCTCCGGTGGCAGCAGGAAGCCCCATTAGCTAAAGTGGTGCTCCAGGTTAAGAACAGTTTCAGGTTAAGAACGGACCTCTGGAACGAATTAAGTACTTAACCCGAGGTATCACTGTAAATGGTAGGATTTTGATGATTTGGAGTATTGAAAGGAAGATTGGAAGTCAGTGGAAAAGTACAGGCTCAGATTTCTTTCCAAGCCAGGGCCTCACCTGGGATAGAGACAGGAACATGCCCAAGGGGGTTGGTGGCCCATCGGAGAGCCAGGGAGAGATGCCTTCTGTTAAGTTGTGGGTGAACATATCAGACGACACAGCGATTCTTCAAACAGCTCTTGTTTATTCACAGGCCAGGACAGAACTGGGCTGAAGGGTTCAGCCAACCTGCTTATATAGAGCTCAACTACAAAGCAACAGTAACAACCTTCTGTAACTATCCAATCACTGAACATCACTTTCAATTCCTTATTTGCATATATGGACCTGAGTGAAAACTATCTACAGTGTCCCCCTGCTGGCCCAGGGTGAGAACTTCAGTACGTAACACCTTTGACTCCAGGGCTGCCCTGCTGTGGGGGACAAGCCTTTCATGACAGGGCCCTGCTGTCAGATGCGGACTCCATCCATGCAGACGGAAAGTGCAACTTTGCTCCTTTCTCTCTAGGAGAGCAGGGAAAGGGGCCTCACACAGAGCCCTCTCTGCCAGCTGTATGTGGACTGAGCCCCTTTTCATGCTGCAGGAGCCCCCAATGGATCCTGTGTACACATCCTTTGGTTTTAAGGGAAAGGCGTCTGGCGGGCTTCATCTTGCACGGGGCAGCAGGCTAGTGAGATTTCTTTTGTATTCTTTCTTTGCACCATGTCAACCCACAGACTCGTTGTTCCTAAACATGTTCTAGATCATTTTCAAGAGAATTTCCCAAAGTTTCACGATCTTGCCACTGTGTGGGATGAGTTTTAACAGGAAGGAGAGTATACGTTAATTGAAATTATCCCTCTAGATACCCACGGATGTGAGATGAACAGAGTTTTTAAAAACCCTTCTTGGCAGAAAAACTAAAAGTTTGGGAATTAGCCTGCGAAACCTTGTTTGGAGCAATTCCAGCTATGAAGTAAACTGCCTTCCCTCTTCCTACCCAATTCAGAAAGAATCAGGAAGCAAACCAAGAAGTTTAAAAATAAGCCTGCGTGTGACCCATGAGAAAGAGGTTCCTGCCCCGAGGGGCTTACAAACTTTAATTTGACCCAGGGAGGGAACAGGGAAAGCTTGAGGTCCAGGGTGGATCCTGAGTCCTGCTGTGAGACATAAGGCAGGGTCTCTGAGTTTAGACTTTGGGATTCCCAGACATTTCCCATCTCTAACCTCTTTCTCTGTTTTTATTTTCCTTTCTGTCTCCCAGGTCATAAGAGGCTGCTGAGGCACCAGGAACACATGAAAGAAGGAGAGGCTGCCATACATAAAAATGACATCTTGGAAGATGTGTATGTTAATTCCATGGGGAATCCATTCCCCACATGTGCCAGGAGGTAGCCCCTTTTTCATGCTGCAGGAGCCCCCAATAGATTGTGTTTTTAAGGGAAAGGCCTCTGGCGGGCTTCTGCTTGCATGGGGTGGGAGCGTAGTGAGATTTTTTTGTATTCTTTGCACCATCGCTGCGTGTGACCCTTGAGAAAGAGGTCCCTGCCCCGAGGGGCTTACAATCTTTAATTTGACCCAGAGAGAGAAAAGTGAAAGCTTGAGGTCCAGGGTGGATCATGTCCAGCTGTGAGACATAAGCCAGGGTCTCTGAGTTTAGACTTTGGGATTCCCATCTGTAATCTCTTCCTCTGTTTTTATTTTCCTTTCTGTCTCCCAGGTCCAAAGCACAGAATCTGCTGTGGCTCCGGAAGGAATGTGATGCAGACCTTGAAAATATGGGACGTTAATTCCATGGGGAATCTATTCCCCACATGTGCCAGGAGGTCTTGGCGCCAATCTGAGCGTAACAGGGGTGGGGTGGGGGCAACAGCCCTTCTCGTTCCAGCCCCTTCCCCCACTCCTTCCAAGCCAGGGGTTGGGCCATCGTGTGCCCAGGCAGGATCAGTGAATGTGGCGTTCGCCTGCTAGGATGGGTCAAGGAAAAGGTTACAATGGGTGTGATGTGATTGGCCAGTGAGAATGCAAGAGGGGAGTAAAAGATAGAGTGGGAGGTTTCGAAAGTCAGTTGAGGTTTGGGAGCTGGGAGTTGAGGCTTGGGTGTTGGAGAACGAAGAGGGTGGATGAGGAGTGGGTTGGAAGAGTTGTATTGTGAGAGAGTGAGAGGAATTGTTAGGTTGAGTCAGATAGATAGTTGGGAATAATTCAGGTTGAAGTTGTTAGGAACTAAGATTTAAGAAACTGTCAAGAGAAATAAACGGAAACCATACGCTTGTTCCTGCATTTAAAAATAAACTTGATTATTTGTTTATGTTAACAACTGTCTGGACTCCGTGTGTCCCCGTGAGAAGCGGGGTGGTGGCAGCGAAGAAAGCTAACGCAGTGGTGGCGCAGGGTCAAGAGACCGTGAAATTTCCGGGGCCCCTGTGTTATCACCACAGTGAGCCTTGGCAGCCAGTGGTGACATGGGCATGGGCAGCATGGCAGGGGTGCTTGTTCTGCCTCCCTCCTTCCCTGGGACAGCTGGCCAGGCACCCTCACTAGTGCTCAGCCCATGTCCCTGCAGTAGTTTTGGGGCTGGCCCCCCAGGGGCCCTATGTCCCCACTGCAGGAGGGCCCTGCCTCCGCTGACTTGCCTTCCCCTGGGCTGCTGCTGGGCTGCTCTGTGCCACGAAGAAGGAGGGATGTGGCTGGGGGGCGGCAGCAGACTGAGGACGGCAGGGAGTTGAGAAGGCAGACAGGACATTGGTTTTAAGGGAAAGGCCTCTAGCGGGCTTCAGCTTGCATGGGGTAGGAGCGTAGTGAGATTTCTTTTGTATTCTTTCTTTGCACCATCGCTGCGTGTGACCCTTGAAAAAGAGGTCCCTGCCCCGAGGGGCTTACAATCTTTAATTTGACACAGAGAGAGAACAGGGAAAGCTTGAGGTCCAGGGTGGATCCTGCCCAGCTGTGAGACATAAGCCAGGGTCTCCGAGTTTCCATGGGGAATCCATTCCCCACATGTGCCAGGAGGCACCTGAGCGTAACGTGGCTGGGTTGGGGGGCAACAGCCCATCTCGCCCCATCCCCTTGCCCCGCTCCTTACGAGCCAGGGGTTGGGCCGTCATGTGCCCAGGCAGGAGCAGCGAGCGTCGGCAGCCAGTGGTGACGTGGGCACGGGCAGCTTGGCAGGGGTGCTTGTTCTGCCTCCCTCCCCTGCGTCAGCTGGGCAGGCACCCTCGCCAGTGCTCAGGCCATGTCCCTGCCGTGGTTTTGGGGCTGGCCCTATGTCCCCACCACAGGAGGGCGCTGCCTCCGCTGGCTTGCCTTCCCCTGCACTGCTGCTGGGCTGCTCTGTGTCGGGCAGAAAAAGGAGGGATGTGGTTGGGGGGCAGCGGCAGCAGACTGAGGATATGACGGAATTGGGAAGGAAGACGGGGGAGGGGAATATTGAGGGGGCTGTGCCCCAGAAGAAAATCACCAGGGAGGATCCTCAGGGCCCCATCCCCTAGAGCGGCTGGATACCCCGACGATTTTGAGATACTTCTTCCTTCGCAGGGCCATGGTTTGGGAAAGGCTCTGGCTAAGCAGCCGCCCAGCGGTGCCATGATAAAACCCAAAATGTGCAGGGGAAGGGTTTCCCAGTGCTCCCGCCATCTGGAGGAGGAAGGCCTGATTTAGATCTTCCTATAGTTTTATGGGGAGGGTTTCTCTTTGGTCCACCTGAACACTCTCCCCACCAGTGGCTTCCAGCAAGAGATTGCATCCTCCTTAGGAGTGAGGCAGGCCAGAACAAGGGGGAAAGGCTCACAGTTCAGGTAGGTGGAAATGCCACTTGACTGCCCGACATTATAGGAATGCGTCCTTTCCGTGTCCCCCACCCTCATGCGCCAGACTGGTGCTAGCATGGCTGGGAGACAGGCGTCTGCTGATGTCTCCATTTTCTTTGCATGGAGCGAGCCTTTCCCCAACGTTTACTTCATTCTGGCGAAATCCCTAGAGAAACGTGATGACCCTCAGGTACTGGGGCAGATCTGTTAGCATGCTCAAACATGCATATACAATGGTAACCAGAAGGCGGGAGTTTGGAGCCCAGCTGTTGGCAGGATCCTTTCATTTCGGGGGGGGGGGGGGAGACCTGCTTCCAATCGCCTACATCAGCAAGAAGTTACTGCTTAGAGAAAAGCACCTCTCGACGGTTGAGAAAGAATGCTTGGCAATTGTGTGGGCCCTTCAAAGATCGAAGCTGTACCTCTGGGGACGAGGCTTTGTGTTATGTACAGACCACTCACCGTTGATATGGCTGCGATCGATGAAGAGTAATAGTAAGTTGCTGCGGTGCGCCTTACTACTACAAGACTTCACTTTTACCATCAAAAGTGTGAAAGGATCCTTGAACATTGTGGCAGATGCCTTATCACGAAAACCAGAGAGTGAAGGATGGACAAAGACAATCAACAATTTACTTGTTTATGTATGTATATATATATATATATAAACCCACATACAAAACTGTTTGATCAGGAGTGTAACTTTAAGAAGTTAACCCTCCTGAATCGAAACTTCTTAAGGGGGGAGGTATGTGACTTTAACATATATGAGAGAGTGCTGGAGGGGAAATAGCTAAATAGGTTGCACAGACAGGACCCAGGGGGGTGGAGTCTGCGGGTCTATAAAACTAGTTCTGGGGGGAGTTCGTTGGGAGTTGTTGGTGGGCAGTTGGTTGGTTTCATGGGTTGGCTGGCTGGGAAAGGCAGTTGGTAATAGAGACAGGGCAGTTTGTCCTTGAGTGTGGGGAGGTAGCAGAGATAGAGAGAGGAACATCAGATTAAGAAAGTAAAGAGGAACACCGTTTGGAATGCTGTAAAAGTTTTGTTTTATGTCTGAAATAAAATACATTCTTCTTTATTAATTGCAAAGCTGACTGAGACTGAAGTGATTTTACCAGGGAGAACCTGGTTGGTGGCAGCGGATTAGTGGTTGGACTAGATGACCTTTGGGATCCTGTCAAGCAGCTAAAGGAACGGGCAGAGGAGCGAGACGCAGAACCAGGGGAGGCACAACCACACACCCCCAACAGCACCCTCTGGCCTGACCCACGGTGGCCGCATCCCAGCACACTTTGACCCCCCTGATTATATATTTCTTAATTCAGCTGCCTGAAAAAGCAAGCAGCCTGGCCCCTGTTTGCCAGCTGATGTCACAAAGTGCCGCTTTGCAAGCAAGCCCTATAATGCCCTGCAAAAGGGATGCCTGTCAGATGATGGTGAGAGACTTATGGTACTATCAGCAATGATGACATGGAGGAATTCTGAAGTTAAGAGGAGCTCCAAGCCCCAGAGGAGAGGAGTGGCATAGAAATAACATTATTGTTGTCAGCGTCACCCGTCACGGGTGCATGTGGCTGGGCTACCTGACTTGACTGGTCCACAGCTGTTGATGGCTTGGCAGGTCCTCAGCTGTGGTCCCCAGATTATATTTTCAGTTGTGAATGTGCAGGTTTGCAAGCAAGCATTCTATTGCCCTGCAAGAAGGATGCCTGTCAGCTGATGGCGAGAGACTTGCCAAGTAGCTTCCAATAGCAGAGATCCCTCCAGACCTAGGAACTCAGTCATGAAGAGGTACCAGGAAGGTAGGATCGGCTCAGGTGCCAGGTCCTAGAGTTGGGGAAGGAAATGGGAACCAGGCAGTCATCGAGTGTCCCAGGATTGTGCCTTGCCTTCAAGGGGAAAGCCTGGGAGATGGGCTTTGCTCATGCTGAAGCACTAACATGGCCAAACTGGTTATCCCACTTGGAGGACAAGAACGGATTCCCCTCAAATCGGATTGGCTCATGTATATCTGAGAGGAGCAAGCAGGTGTAGCCTTCCCATGTCGTCACCCCACCATCAGGCCCCAGATTGGAGCTAGAATGGCTGGGGCAGGGGGAAGGAAGGGGGCCTTCCGAAACACTGTTTGGGAGTCGTAGGAACACTCTCCCCACCAGTGGCTTCCAGCAAGAGATTGCATCCTCCTTAGGAGAGAGGCAGGCCAGAACAAGGGGGGAAAGGCTCACAGTTCAGGTAGGTGGAAATGCCACTTGGCTGCCTGATATTATAGGAATGTGTCCTTTCCGTGTCCCCCACCCTCATGCGCCAGACTGGAGCTAGCATGGCTGGGAGACAGGCGCCTCCTGATGTCTCCGTTTTCTTTGCATGGAGCGAGCCTTTCCCCAACGTTTACTTCGTTCCAGCCAAATCCCTGGAGAGACGTGAGGACCCTCAGGTACTGGGGCAGAGGGAAGGAAGGGGTCTTTGTGAAACACGTTTGGGGAGCCTGTGGCTTCCAGCAAGTGCTTTTCAGAAGCATTGCTCCCTCCAACACAACTAGTTGCCTTGGATAGGCCTCTCTTCCATGCAATTGTCTAGCCCTCTTTGAAAGCCACCCCATCCAAGACTCTCTTGTGGTGCATCTAAGTCTCCTATGCCTGTTCCTGCAAGGAGATGACTATTGTGAGCTCCTTTGGTTAGCATCTATCTGGGCTGGAAAATATTAAGGAATCAGAGGACTGGTGTGCTTCCCTTGAAGCACAACTGATCAAAGGCAGGCAAATCTGTTAGCATGCTCAAACATGCATATACAATGGTAACCAGAAAGCTGGAGTTTGGAGCCCAACAAAGCTTGGCTGTTGGCAGGACCCTTTCATTTCTGGCGGTTGGATTAGATGACCTTTGGGATCCCTTCCAACTCTACCCTACTATGATTCTGTCAAGCAGCTAAAGGAACGGGCAGAGGAGAGAGACGCAGAACCAGGGGAGGCACAACCACACACCCCAACGGCACCCTCTGGCCTGACCCACGGTGGCCGCATCCCAGCACACTTTGACCCCCCTGATTTTATATTTCTTAATTCTTAATTCAAAGGCAGGCAGATCTGTTCGCATCTTGATAAAGATGCTCAAATGATAAAGGATGCTATTATCAACCGCAAATGTCCCAGAAAAACCTCCCGAGCTGATGGAGAAGAGAGAAGTTAAGTGGTCAGTGGGGCTCCAGGTTGCCGGTGCTGGATCCCACCACAGCCCTTCCAATTTGCCAAAAAAATCAATGTCACAACAGTTTTTTCCTCGCACCTCCGTCCTATAATCACCTCGTGGGGCCTTCTCAGACATATGCTGTGTCTGAACCAGCAGATCCCACCAAACCAAGTAATCGAGGACCCAGTCAGAAAAGGAGTGTGTGCAGTCATATCAGAAATAAGCAAAATCACTAAACAGGTACTAGAAGTCACCCCAGAACTGGTCCTACTGAGCACCTTCCAAGATAACAATGCCCACTCACACTAGAAAGCACTCATAACCCACCGACAGCATGCGATTCAATATGGCTGACTTAACCCGACAACCCCCCACCCACGCGCTCACAAATCCCACTGCAGCCAGCCAAAGACGATCAGCCCCACTCTAGGCCACCCCAACCTCTCTCACCACCAAGGAAACATAGCAAGCAAATAAAAAGAGGACCCCCCCCCAAGTTACGCTGGCACAAAAACCCCAAGCAAACACTATATAGAAGAACGCTTTGCCATCCCAGCCCCTCTCCCCCTTCTCTTCCCAACCCTTTGCTTCCCAAACACTCTAGGCCACCCCAACCTCTCTCAGATAACAAGAAAATAGAACAAGAACCTCCCCAAGTGACGCTGATATAATAACCCCAAGCATACACGAAATAAAATAACTTAAGCTTTGCCACCCCAGCCCCTCTCCCACCTCCCCCCTTTCTTCCCAACCCTGTACTGCACATAACACCAGTGTCTCACAACAAATGTAACTGAAGAACCAGAAGAAAGAGACAATGCATGTGCTTTTGAAAACGAGGGGAAATTATTATTTTATTTTTAAAAAGAAAAGGAGTATGTGGCAGCCCCATATATTTAAAGAGCTCCACCCCTATTACATCATTAGAACCAGAACATAAACCTATGAATCTAGAAAAGAACAAAAAATATCCTCAGGGCCCAATGCCCTAGAGCGGCTGTCTATCCCGACGATTTTGAGATATTTCTTCCTTCGCAGGGCCATGGTTTGGGAAAGGCTCTGGCCAAGCAGCAGTGCAGCGGTGCCATGATAAAACCCAAAATGTGCAGGGGAAGGGTTTCCCAGTCCTCTTGCCAGCTGGAGGAGGAAGGCCCGATTGAGATCTTCCGTATAGTTTTATGGGGAGGGTTTCTCTTTGGTCCCCCTGGGCAGGACACGGAGCGTGATCCTCTCCCATGCCAACATCACATCCCAAGGTTGGGCCAGGGCAGTTTTAGGATGGCAGGACCAGTGCGCTCACACTGGGCACCACGCTGCAGAGGGGGCCAAAACAATGCTGAAGAACAAGAGGGAGGGGTGCCAAATTTTAGCATTTCACAGGGCGCCATTGACATTTTAGAGCCCAATGTCCTCCCTGGTTGGGAATACTTCTGTGGAGTTGAATCCCAGAATTCTCCCCACCCACATCCTCCCTAGAAAAAAGCAAAAAATATCAATGTTTGGTCCAGAACCTAGGTACTACGCCCTCACTAAAGGAGATTGTATGGATGATTCACTAAATGATTGTTGGATGACATGTGTACCTGAGCTTATGGCCTCAAATTCTCTTTCTCTGCAAGACAGAGTTGTTCCGTCTGGCCTTTGGCTTGGAGCCAATTTGATGCCCTCCCCCTCTTTCTTTTTCCTTTTCTCCTCCTGTGATGAGGCTGCATTTTAATATTTTAATGTTTCAATATTTTAATGTTGTATTTTAATCTTGTTTTTAAGTTGTACTCATTCAACTTGTTTTTATTATTGCTTGTTAGCCGCCCTTAGCCCGGCCTTGGCTGGGGAGGGCGGGGTATAAATAGAAATTATTATTATTATTATTAATCTTATATGCTGCTTTATTACAAAAATCATGACTAGACCTCTGATCCTAAACTGAATACAGTGGTGCCCCGCAAGACGAACGCCTCACAAGACGGAAAACTCGCTAGACGAAAGAGTTTTCCGTTTTGGAGGTGCTTCGCAAAACGAATTTCCTATGGGCTTGCTTCGCAAGACGAAAATGTCTTGCAAGTTCCTGCGGGTTTTTTTCCTCCCCCCCCCCTTTTTCTAAGCCGCTAAGCCGCTTATCTGCTTATCCGCTAAACTGATAAGCCGCTAAAAGCCGCTAATAGCGCTAATCCGCTAATCCGTCAATGGGCTTGCTTCGCAAGACGAAAAAACCGCTAGACGAAGAGCCTCGCGGAACGGATTCTTTTCGTCTTGCGAGGCAGCACTGTAGTTAGATGCCCAGCTCTGCTTCACGTCCCCCACCAAGTACCATCCCCTCCAGAACCCACTGCTCTCAACTGACTCTCAACTGCCTCGCATTCAAACTCCCTTTCAAATCCTCATCCAATCATCACACCCCCAGAATTCCACACTCTCCCTTTCCCCCTGCCTCCCTCCTTAACATAGTAATTCTAATACTACTAACCCTATTACGTTCTTTTTTTATATGTTTTTTTTTGTTCAAAATTAAAACAAAACATATTATCCAAAAACACATCATCCTTGTTTTTCCCCCATTTCTCCTTCCTCCCCCCCACCCTCCCACACAAAACCTACCCCCCTCCCTCAGTTCCAGTCTTTGGTTTCTCTGAGACTGCTGTTTTCTGCATGTTACAAAGTGGTACAGCTCCTCAAACTATTTGGCTGATTATTATCAATAAAACGTTTGTGAATGTTTATTCAAAACCTTGCTCCCTCCTCCCTGTCACAGCCCTTGAAGGTATTGAAAGGGCTGCATGGTGTGGCTCTCATATCCATGTCCTGAGAGAGAGAGAGAGCAAAACGTTTCTCTCTCCCCTTTCTCCAGCCCAGGCAGAATCGCAAGGGGTCAGTGCATCTGGCTGGGAAGAAGATGGTCGGAGTTTGGAGCCCAGCCAGGGCTGGCTGTGGGCAGGATCCTGTGGGCATTGCTGGGGGTTGGACTAGATGACCCTTGGCGTCCCTTCCAACTCTGCCATCAAGCAGCCAAAGGAAGGGGCAGGGGAGCAAGATGCAGAACCAGGGGAGGCACAACCACACACCCCAACAGCACCCTCTGGCCTGACCCACGGGGGCCTCATCCCAGCCCACTTTGACCCCCCTGATTTTATTTTTCTTAATGCAGCTGCCTGACAGCCCAGCAGCCTGGCCCCTGTTTCCAAGCTGATGTCACAAAGTGTTGTTTTGTAAGCAAGGCATCCTTCTGAAACATTTGAGATCCATAGGAACACTCTCCCCACCAGTGGCTTCCAGCAAGAGATTGCATCTTCCTTGGGAGAGGCAGGCCAGAACAAGGGGGGAAAGGCTCACAGTTCAGGTAGGTGGAAATGCCAATTGAGTGCCCCATATTATAGGAATGCTTCCTTCCTGTGTGTGTTCACCCCCTGCCAAAAATGTGCCAGTCTGGTGCTAGCATGGCTGGCAGCCAGGCGCCTACTAATGTCTCCATTTTCTTTGCAGTGAGGGAGCCTTTCCCCTTTGTTCTGGTGAAATCCCTGGAGAGACGTGAGGACCCTCAGGTACTGGGGCAGAGGGAAGGAAGGGGTCATTCTGAAATACCTTTTGGGGTTCATAGGAACACTCTCCCTACCTGTGGCTTTGTAATAGGAATTTTATGGTCTTAGATACAGTGGTGCCCCGCAAGATGAACGCCTCGCAAGATGGGAAACCTGCTAGACGAAAGGGTTTTCCGTTTTGGAGGCGCTTCGCAAAACGAATTTCCCTATGGGCTTGCTTCGCAAGACGAAAATGTCTTGCGAGTTCCTGCGGGTTTTTTCCCCTCCCCCCCCTTTTCCTAAGCCGCTAAGCTGCTTATCAGCTGATCCGCTGATAAGCCGCTTAACAGCTGATCGCTAAAAGCCGCTAAACCGCTAATAGCGCTAATCCGCTAAGCTGTCAATGGGCTTGCTTCGCAAGACGAAAAAACCGCTATACGAAGAGCCTCACGGAACGGATTAATTTCGTCTTGCAAGGTACCACTGTATATGGTAATGTTCATAAGTGTACCATCCAAGCACTTACATAGATCAGCACAGGAAGGCCAACCTGGAACCATTTTAATTCCTAAACTGACCAAATCTTTTCTCTGCAAGGTCAAAATGGAAAAGCCTCCCCATTGTCTTTTCCATCACAAATCCTGTCTGTGTTTGAATAGGGTGTGAGCCTGTGACTGGCCCAGGAACTAAGTATTTATCATTACAAAAGACTGGCCAGGCTACCCAGGAAATCCAATCAAGTAACCTGCCAGGACAGGAGATAAACAAGGACAAGAGAAAAGCAACATTTAAATTTCTGTGATGTAGATATGATGTATCTTAGGTTACACCCCTTCTGTGATGTATGTATGATGTTTCTGGGGGTGGTCTTGATCTACAGGGTGGCAATTTCAAAAGTCTTTATAAGGCCTTGCGCACCATTTTTCTGGGTCCCTCCTCCTCTCCTGCGGGTGAGGGGAGCACCCTGTTGCAACAGATCAATAAAGATCAAGCTTACTAGCTGCTTTGCTTCTCAATATTCTCTGGTTGGCCTCTGTTATTTTCTCCTACCAATAGGGAACCGATGTAAGGACTCTGTGTGGGCTCTTGGATACCCCATAAGGGAAAAGGGCTATTTTTGTTTACAACAGCTTCCAGGAAGTGCTTTTCAGAAGCATTCTGGACCGTCCAGAGGGGCTGGGAGCTGGGGGCACTGTCATACAGTGGTTCCGCTCCTTCCTCCTGGGCCGTGTTCAGAAAGTGGTGGTGGGGGATGAGTGTTCAGACCCCTGGGCTCTCACTTGTGGGGTGCCTCAGGGTTCTGTCCTCTCCCCCATGCTTTTCAACATCTACATGCAGCCACTGGGAGAGATCATCAGGGGGTTTGGGCTGGGTGTTCATCAGTATGCAGATGACACCCAGCTCTACCTCTTTTTCAAATTGAAACCAATGAAGGCAGTGAAGGTCCTGTGTGTGTGTCTGGAGGCGGTTGGAGAAGGGATGGTGGCTAACAGATTGAGGTTGAATCCTGACAAGACAGAAGTACTGTTTTGGGGGGACAGGAGGCAGGCAGGTGTGGAAGACTCCCTGGTCCTGAATGGGGCAACTGTGCCCCTGAAGGACCAGGTGCACAGTCTGGGAGTCATTCTGGACTCGCAGCTGTCCATGGAGGCACAGGTCAATTCTGTGTCCAGGGCAGCTGTTTACCAGCTCCACCTGCCTGGACACTGAGGTCCAGCGCCTAGGGCCTTCTGGCGGATCCCTCACTACGAGAAGCCAAGTTACAGGGAACCAGGCAGAAGGCCTTCTTCGTAGTGGCACCTGCCCTGTGGAATGCCCTCCCGCCAGATGTCAAAGAGAAAAATAACTACCAAACTTTTAGAAGACATCTGAAGGCAGCCCTGTTTAGGGAAGCTTTTAATGTTTATTTAAAAAAAAAAATATTTATTGAGATTTTTTAAATACAAAAATGCAGAAATAATAAACAATATAACATATATCATAACATATTATCAAATCTTCTTTGGACTCCCTCACGTCTCCCGCTCCCACTTGCATCATTGCAAAACTTTTTCCAGCAATTTATCAACTTATTTACATTCTTAAGTCTTATTCATTTAATTTAGTCTGATAATTCTCCAAAAAAATTATATTTTCCTCAATCTCATTTGTCATCCAGATTACGTCTAATTTAGTGGTGCTCAATTATTTATGATCTGGCATCCTTCTTAACATTCAACCAAATTACAGTGTTTTTGTAAATAAATCCTAAATTTCTTCCAGTCTTCTTCAACCCTCTCCTCTCCCAGGTCTCGGATTCTGCCGGTCATCTCTGCCAATTCCATATAGTCTATCAGTTGCATCTGCCATTCTTCCAGTGTGGGTAGATCTTGGGTTTTCCAATGCTTAGCGATGAGTATCCTTGCTGCCGTTGTTGCATACAGGAAAAAAGTTCTGTCCTTCTTTAACACCCTCTGGCCGACAATACCCAGGAGGAAGGCCTCTGGTTTCTTAGGAAAAGTATACTTAAATACCTTTTTCAACTCATTATATATCATTTCCCAGAAGGCCTTCACTCCAGGGCACGTCCACCAGAGGTGAAAGAATGTTCCTTCATTTCCTTTACACTTCCAGCATTTGTTATCAGGGAAGCTTTTAATGTTTAATAAAGGTAAAGGTAAAGGTACCCCTGCCCATACGGGCCAGTCTTGACAGACTCTGGGGTTGTGCGCCCATCTCACTTAAGAGGCCAGGGGCCAGCGCTGTCCGGAGACACTTCCGGGTCACGTGGCCAGCGTGACATCGCTGCTCTGGCGAGCCAGAGCCGCACACGGAAACACCGTTTACCTTCCCGCTGGTAAGCGGTCCCTATTTATCTACTTGCACCCGGAGGTGCTTTCGAACTGCTAGGTTGGCAGGCGCTGGGACCGAACGACGGGAGCGCACCCCGCCGCAGGGATTCGAACCGCCGACCTTTTGATCGGCAGGTCCTAGGCGCTGAGGCTTTAACCCACAGCGCCATTTTAGTGTTGGAAGGCATGCAGAAACAGCTTGCTCCTCACGCCTCTTCTCCAGCCCCCCTTCTCTGTGTGGGCATGGCTCCTTCTCGGCCTTTGGCTGCCAGATCTTTGGTGCAGAAGCAACAGCCAAAGCTTCCTCTGATTAAGACTGCTGCTCAGCTAATTTCTGAGAAAGAGAAGACTTTGGCTGCTGCTTCTGAGCTAGGCTGGCCGGGTCAGCAAATACAACAAAACAACAACACCACAAACTGGCTTATAAGTATAAAACCAAATTTACTAGAATAATAGCTAGAATAGAAGTAGGCTTATAACCATTCAGACAACAAACATACTGAAATATGAAAAAGTTTTTCTTTTCTTTTTTTAATAATATTTTATTAAGTTTTACAAAGAAGAAAATTTATAATTAAACAATAAACATCAAAACACTGACAAATACCAACATTCAAATGACAAAACAAGCAATCAAAACACAGCCAGAAAACAGGAAAAAGAAAAATATTACAAACCTAAAAAAAAAAACTTAAGGAAAATTTAACATAAAAAAATAGAAAGAGCTCTTTTCAAATTCATATCCTTCATAACCTTATTTTCCTGACTTCCACCCGCCTTCCTTTCTTGTATTCCACTTTAAAATTAATTTAGCAAGTTCATTCTTATTAATTTTATCCTTTAAAAATTCTTTCACATATTGTATTATATTGTTCAATTTTTCATCCAGTATCTATCCCTTCTTTCATTCTCTTATTTATCTTGTTCAGTAGAACCCCTTCGTTTCATTTCAATGTCCTCAACATTCAAAAATTTTACAATGTTTTTGTAGGTAGTTTTTAAACTTCTTCCAGTCTTCTTCCACCTGATCTTCTCCTTGATCTCGTATTCTGCCAGTCATTTCTGCCATTTCCATGTAGTCCATTACTTGCATCTGCCATTCTTCCAAGGTGGGTAGATCTTGTGTCTTCCAGTGCTTTGCGATAAGAATTCTTGCTGCTGCTGTAGCATACATAAAGAAAGTCCTATCCTTCTTTGGCACCAATTGGCCAACCATGCCCAGGAGAAAGGCCTCTGGTTTCTTCAAGAAGGTATATTTAAATACCTTTTTCATTTCATTATAAATCATCTCCCAGAAAGCCTTGATCCTTGGGCACGTCCACCAAAGGTGAAAGAATGTACCTTCAGTTTCTTTACATTTCCAGCATTTATTATCAGGCAAATGATAAATTTTAGCAAGCTTGACTGGGGTCAAGCTTGACTGGGTTTCATTTTCATGAAATATGAAAAAGTTTTTCAAAGCTGTTTTTCAAAGATTGAACTGGATGAGCTATTCGTCAACGGGTCTTGAGTTGGAAACACAAAGCCGTATGCACGGATCAGTCACGGGAAGGCAAATCAAAGCCACCACCCTGGTGAGAATAATTCAAGTGAGCCAAAGGAGACCTGTTCTCCGGATATATTACAGGTTTCCCGTGATTTCATATTCTCCAGTGTGCTACCCTTACCGTTGTGGCAGCACGGGGTTGCCGTTTTGTGATTGGACTTACGCTACTTGTTGAACGGTTCATTTATCCAGTCTGTATAACGTTTACGGCACATGTAACTTGTTAAGATAGAGTTGTACATTTATCCACTCCATGTTTACAGTATCTCCAGGCTTTGTCTTGCACATGGCACCTTAGTATGTTTGTTGTTTGAATGGTTACAAGTCTATATCTATTCTAGCTATTATTCTAGTTAACTTGGTTTTATACTTAGAAGCCAATTTGTGGTTTTGTTGTTTTGTTGTATTATTATTACTGTCACCACATTTGATAGTTTGTGTAAATACGGGGCAGAGATGAGACACTCATACAGAAGGCCAAGTGGGGAAAGCTTGTAGTATCAGGTAGGAGGAAATGCCCCCTTCCCAGATCCCACAGCCTCCTGCCCCAGACCGGAGCTAGCGTGGCTGGGAGCCAGACGCCTGCTGATGTTGACATGAGCCAACAGTGTGACGCGGCAGCTAAAAAAGCCAATGCAATTCTGGGCTGCATCAATAGGAGTATTGCATCTAGATCAAGAGAAGTAATAGTGCCACTGTATTCTGCTCTGGTCAGACCTCACCTGGAGTACTGTGTCCAGTTCTGGAACGTGTCCAGAGGAGGGCAACCAAAATGGTCAAAGGCCTGGAAATGATGCCTTATGAGGAACGACTAAGGGAGCTGGGCATGTTTAGCCTGGAGAAGAGGAGGTTAAGGGGTGATGTGATAGCCATGTTCAAATATATAAAAGGATGTCACATAGAGGGAGAAAGGTTGTTTTCTGCTGCTCCAGAGAAGCGGACACGGAGCAATGGATCCAAACTACAAGAAAGAAGATTCCACCTAAACATTAGGAAGAACTTCCTGACAGTAAGAGCTGTTTGACAGTGGAATTTGCTGCCAAGGAGTGTGGTGGAGTCTCCTTCTTTGGAGGTCTTTAAGCAGAGGCTTGACACCCATATGTCAGGAGTGCTCTGATGGTGTTTCCTGCTTGGCAGGGGGTTGGACTCGATGGCCCTTGTGGTCTCTTCCAACTCTATGATTCTATGATTCTATGTCTCCATTTGTTTTGCAGTTGGGAAAGATTCAGCCTGGAAGCCATTGCATCCTGGGAGGGACTGGAGCCCAGATGAAGGACTGTTGCCTCAGAGGTCATAGAATGGGGGAAGGAGGGGGCAGGGGCGAAGGAAGGCTAACCGCCACCCGGTGTCGGGGGCGGGGCAAACTGCCCAGCGGCACATGGGTGGCACCGCTACATACGGTGGATGCACGGCGCCACTGTGTATGGAGCACACGCATGCACCATACGTAATGGCACCAGGCGGTTTGCCGACATAACCGCTCAAGCGCCATACAGACGGCAGCAGGATCCTCCAATCACGGCTGCAGCGGCAGTGGAGTGGTCCTGTGCTCACAGTGGCAGCAGCGGCAGCAGAGATCCTCCACTCGCAGCTGCAGCGGCGGTGGCGGTGGCAGGGATCTTCCACACACAGCTGTGACGGCGCAATGGGGGTGGCTCGCGCTGCCATGCCTAGGGGTTGCAGAATGAGGCCCCTGCGGAGTGCCTTCTTGTCACCCCGCCCTCAGAGATGGCACCTGGGGGCAGACTGCGCCCTCCCCACTCCCCCTTCCTCCACCACTGGGAGGAGGGTGGCCTTAAGAAACACACTAGAAGGGCCTACAGTGAGCTCCGCAGTGGGATCTGCTTTAAGTCCCTGGGGTGGGTGGGACAGCTGGATGGGCATCTGAGGGGACGTTCTGTCCCTGGTGTTCGGTCTGTGACAGCCCATTCACATGTTCAGGGATTCCTCTCTCGAAGCAGCCCTTAGCGTCGAGTTCTCCCCTGCTTCAAGGACACCTTCTTTCTTGCAGGATCTCCTGTCTGCACTGCTGTGGCTGCTGCCCAAACCACCATGTAAATAGAACAGGTAAGAGGAAGGGAAAATTTGCATGAAGAGGGGAGAACACCCTACCAGTTGAGCGTACATGTTCATGCTGTGGGGGCATTTCTGGGAAAAAAGGCTTACACTATTAAGACAGATTTAGGAACTGGGGGACAAGTTCCATTGTCCTTGACCAGAGTACAACTGTGAAGATTACAAAAGTCAGTGGTTTTATGCCCTGCGAATTAGCACAGCAGCATGGTGTGACAGGGCGATAACTGGGGAATCTGCTGACAGTGAGAGCCTATTCACATGAGAGCCCATACGATATCCTGCTTCTTCCAGAGTCATGACTCCGGGATGAGGCTCCAACTCCAGCTCCCGAGATAAAGGACCAGAGGACATCCCTGTGGTTCCTGGTTGCCATCCCTAGTGCCTCTTCCCCACTGCCCCTTTTCTGTGGGCATGGCTCAGTCTCGGCCCTGTTTAGCGCAGAAGCAGCAGCCAAAGTTTCTTCTCATGCTGGAAACAGCATCTCTGCTCATTTCTGAGAAAGAGGAGACTTTGGCTGCTGCTTCTGAGCTAGGCCGGCTGGGACAGAGCCGAGACACCCGTACAGAGGCTAAGTGGGAAGAGCTGGTAAGATCAGGTAGGAGGAAATGCCCCCTTCCCAGGTCCCCCACCCTCCTGCCCCAGACTGGGGCTAGCGTGGCTGGGAGCCAGCAGCCGGCTGAGGTCTCCATTTGTTTTGCAGAGAGGGAAAGACTCAGCCTGGGAGCTGCCCACATCCTGGGAGGGACTGGAGCCCAGACAAAGGCCTCTCACATCAGAGGTAATGGGACAAGGGGAAGGAGGGGGGCCTTAGGAAACATACAAGAAGGGCCTGCAGGATCAGGCCAAGGGCTCACCTGGTCCAGCCTCCTCTTCTCCCAGATGCCACCCAGATGCCACTGGGAATGCCACAAGCAGGATTCGAGCCCAAGAGCCCTCTGCTCACTTTTATGAAGCATTGTTGTCTCCATCAGGACTAGTAGTCTTTGACCGCCCCCTCCTCCATTCAGTTGCCTCATCCTCTTTTAAAGCATGCAGTCAGCGATGCTCTTCTGCTGCATCTCCTGGTGATCTGATGGTTCCTGCCAAAAGGCGGCTCTTGTGAGCTCCACAGTGGGATCTGCTTTCAGTTCCTGGGGTGGGTGTGAGAGCTGGATGGGCGTCTGAGGGCATGTTCTGTCCTTGGCATTCGGTCTGTGAAGGACCATTCACATGTTCAGGGATTCTTCCCTCAAAGCAGCCCTTAGCGTCGAGTTCTCCCTTGCTTCAAAGATCCCTTCTTTCATGCAGGATCTCCTTATGGCTGCTGCCATAGCCTCCCACAAAAAGAACAGGTAAGAGGAAGGGAAGTTTTGCATGGGATGGGGAGAACACCCTACAGGGGTCAGCAAATTTTTTCAGCAGGGGGCCAGTCCACTGTCCCTCAGACCTTCTGGGGGGGGCAGACTATATTTTGAAAAAAAAAAATAATGAACGAATTCCTATGCCCCACAAATAACCCAGAGATGCATTTTAAATAAAAGCACACATTCTACTCATGTAAAAACACGCTGATTCCCAGACCATCCGCGGGCCAGATTGAGAAGGCAATTGGGCCGGATCCGGCCCCCGGGCCTTACTTTGCCAACCCATGAAGTTGAGCATACGTGTTCATGCTGTGGATGCGTTTCTGGGAAAAGTTGGACACTAATAGGACAGGTTTAGTAACTGGGGCCCTCCTATAGGTGATGCTGGACTACAACTCCCATGGTCCTTGAGCATTGTCCTTTTTCTCCTGCTTTTCAGCCAGACTCCCAGGTGGGTGGTGTTAAAAGCGGAAATTCCCTTTAATATAGTCTGGTTCCTTTAGAGAAATGGAACACCGTACAAAGTGCATTTGACGAAACTTAGATTGTCATGTTGTAGGCAGTGTATACAAAAGGACTGAGGCAGATTCCTGTTTTTTCCTATGTTTATTGATGGCTATGTATTGTTTGTTTTCTAATTTGCAGGAAGGCTTTGAGTGATGCCTGGGGCGGATCGATAAGAGAGGAAATGAAGACAGGATTTGGGGTGTTTTCCCTCTACTTTGCATATATAGGTGTGATTCAGGTAGGTCGCTGTGTTGGTCTGATGCAGTCAAAATATATTTTAAAATTTTTTTTAAATTGTCCAGTAGCACCTTAGAGACCAACTAAGTTTGTTCTTGGTATAAGCTTTTGTGTGCATGCACACTTATGTGTAGCCTTGCTTTTGAATCCCTTCCATGTCCCTTGCCCTCATGCCTGCTGATATCTTCATTTGCTTTGCAGTGAGAGGAAGCAGCAGCCTGGGAACCACCTCCCGGAAGGGAATGGAGCCCAGGAAAAGGACAGATGAGTCGCAGGTACAGGGGCAGGGGGAAGGAGGTGTTATGAAACGCCTAAGAACGCCCTGCTGGATCAGACCAAGGGCCTGTGAGATTATTCCTACAAAAAGGTGGCTCTTGTGAGCTCCGCAGTGGGATCTGCTTTAAGTCCCTGGGGTGGGTGTGACAGCTGAACGTGTCCCAGGTGATGTTCTGTCCCTGGCATTCGGTCTGTGGCAGCCCATTCACATGGTATGGGATTCTTCCCTCGAACCAGCCCTTAGTTTAGAGTTCTCCTATGCTTCAAGAATACCTTCTTTCTTCCAGGATCTCCTATATGCACCACTGTGGCTGCTGCCAAAAGAAAAAAGGCCCTGAGTCAGGCACATACAGAAGACCAAGGCAGACTTGCGGTTTTCGTCGCAAAGGGAAGAGGGTCGAGATGTGTGCCGGAGCCTCCTGCTGAAGCCACTCATGTAAAAAGAACAGGTAAGAGGAGGAAGCGACACAGGTGGCGCTGTGGTCTAAACCACAGAGCCTAGGGCTTGCCAATCAGAAGGTCGGCAGTTCGAATCCCCGCAACGGGTGAGCTCCCGTTGCTCAGTTCCTGCTCCTGCCAACCTAGCAGTTCGAAAGCACGTCAAAGTGCAAGTAGATAAATAGGTACCACTCCGGTGGGAAGGTAAATGGCGTTTCCGTGCGCTGCTCTGGTTCGCCAGAAGTGGCTTAGTCATGCTGGCCACATGACCCAGAAGCTGCACACTGGCTCCCTTGGCCAATAAAGCGCCGCAACCCCAGAGTCATCCGCAACTGGACCTAATGGTCAGGGCTCCCTTTACCTTTAAGACAAAGGAAGATTTGCGTGGGGTGGGGAGAATTATTACCAATACATCCACCATAGGAGTTATGCTGTCGCCAAGAAAAGGGCCGTAACACCTGCTCCACCTCATTCCCTGCTTGACTGGGAGGGCTACGGACCCGAAGAGTCTGGGGAGATCTGCTACACCAAAATTTTCTAGGCGGTGGTGACACCTTGATCTCAGGCAGCAAAGGGGAATAGAAAATTTGCATGGGGCAAGGAGAACACCCTACAAGTTGAGCGTACGTATTCATTCCATAGAGGCATTTCTGAAAAAAAGGCTGACAACAACAACAATAATAATAATAATAATAAATTTTATTTATACCCCGCCCTCCCTGGCTAGAGCCGGACTCAGGGCTGCTAACACCAGTAAAATTACAGTAAAAACATAATGGGGGGGGACCAATTTAAAATACAGGTTAAAATGCAATTTAAAATGCAGCCTCATTTTAAAATTAGCCCATATATCAAAACCATAAGGGGAGGGAAACATAAGGGTCAGACTGAGTCCAAACCAAAGGCCAGGCAGAACAGCTCTGTCTTGCAGGCCCTGCGGAAAGATGTCAAGTCCCGCAGGACCCTAGTGTCTTGAGACAGAGCGTTCCACCAAGCCGGGGCCAGTACTGAAAAGGCCCTGGCCCTGGCTGAGACCAATCTAACCACCTTGCGACCTGGGACCTCCAAAGTGTTGTTATTTGTGGACCTTAAGGTCCTCCGCGGGGCATACCAGGAGAGGCGGTCCCGTAGGTACGAGGGTCCTAGGCCGCATAGGGCTTTAAAGGTCAAAACCAGCACCTTAAACCTGACCCTGTACTCCACCAGGAGCCAGTGCAGCTGGTAAAGCACTGGATGAATGTGCTCCCGCGGCAAGGATCCCATAAGGAGCCTCGCCGTGGCATTCTGCACCCGCTGGAGTTTCTGGGTCAGCTTCAAGGGCAGCCCCACATAGAGCGAATTACAATAATTAAGCCTGGAGGTGACTGTCGCATAGATCACTGTGGCCAGATCAGGGCGAGAAAGGTAAGGGACCAACTGCTTAATACGGCGGAGATGGAAAAATGCCACCTTTGCTGTGGCTGCAACCTGGGCCTCCATGGAAAGGGAGGAGTCAAAGGTTACACCCAAGCTCGGCTTTGGGAACTTGGGGCCCTCCTACAGGCGATGTTCGGCTACAACTCCCATTGTCCTTGACCATTGTCCTTTTTCTCCTGCTTTTCAGCCAAACAACCAGGTGGCCATGCTGCAGGCTGAAGTTCTGGCACCTTCCAAACCAAGGCTCAGTCTTAGAACCAGTTTCTTTTGTTTGTTTGTTTGTTTGTTTCTTTGTTTGAAATAATTTTCAATAAACGTTTTCTTGGGTTACGAAAGTATGTTCATTGTCTCTTTTTTCAAGTCATGTTTTCCACAAAGCGATGTTCAGTGTTTGTGCGTGGGGCTTTCCACCCTCGGCACTCACAGACTGAACAAAATTGCAATGTATCTCAACAGAATTAGAATGTTATGCAAAAGGGGGGCTACGTTTCCCAGCACAATTCAAAGTGTTGGTGCTGAGCTTTAAAGGCCGTAAACAGCCTCGGTCCAGTATACCTGAAGGAGCATCTCCACCTCCATCGTTCTGCCCGGACACTGAGGTCCATCTCCAAGGGCCTTCTGGCGATTTCTTCGCTGCGAGAAGCCAAGTTACAGGGAACCAGGCGGAGGGCCTTTGTTGGCAAGGTGACGTCTCTGCTTTTTAAGATGCTGCCTAGGTTTGTCATTGCTCACAACAATAGTAGCATTAAAAACTATGCAGGGAAAATACTGTTATACATTTGCAGGAGATCCTAAACACTAGAAACTGATCGATGGTAGGATTTTGATTAATTTGGATATCAATGAAAGGAGAAGCTGCAGGACTGTGCTGGACAAGGAATCTCTGGGCTGACTTGCAAACCAGGCTGGCCGGTCTAGCAAAGAGCAAATCTGTTAACACACCTGAGCTTGGTGGGCGCACAACCCAACTGGGAACTGGGGATGAGCCCCAAATGTATAGTGGGTACACAGGCTATGGTTTCAAGGGAAAGGTTTCTAGCAGGCTTTATCTCGCACAGGGCAGGAGCATAGTGAGATTAATTTTGTATTATTGGTTTGCACCATCACTGTGTGTGACCCTTTAAAAAGAGGTTACTGGAATAGACATTGACAGGAAAATAAACAGTGACTCCGTGTGGCCAGTACTGGAATAGACAGAGACAGGAAAATTAACATCTCGAAGAACAGCACCATCTGGGGGCAAAAATATAACTACAGGAATAATATTAAGGAAATTTTAAAACACAGAGGGGAGAACATATAACACAGAAATAGGGGTTTCCCTCCTCTTTTTTCCTTCAGCTCCTTTCTAATACCACCCTAGAAAGAAGGGGTGGAAAATATCGAATAATCCAGAAGGGAATGGACTTAAGGTAAAGGTAAAGGTACCCCTGCCCGTACGGGCCAGTCTTGCCAGACTCTAGGGTTGTGCGCTCATCTCACTCTATAGGCCGGGAGCCAGCGCTGTCCGCAGACACTTCCGGGTCACGTGGCCAGCGTGACAAGCTGCATCTGGCGAGCCAGCGCAGCACACGGAACACCGTTTACCTTCCTGCTGGTAAGCGGTCCCTATTTATCTACTTGCACCCGGGGGTGCTTTCAAACTGCTAGGTTGGCAGGCGCTGGGACCGAACGACGGGAGCGCACCCCGCCGCGGGGATTCGAACCGCTGACCTTCTGATCGGCAAGTAGGTCCAGTTGTGGCCGACTCTGGGGTTGCGGCGCTCATCTCGCTTTATTGGCCAAGGGAGCTGGCGTACAGCTCCCAGGTCATGTGGCTAGCATGACTAAGCCGCTTCCGGCGAACCAGAGCAGCGCACGGAAATGCCGTTTACCTTCCCACCGGAGTGGTACCTATTTATCTACTTGGACTTTGATGTGCTTTCAAACTGCTAGGTTGGCAGGAGCAGGGACTGAGCAACGGGAGCTCACCCCGTCGCGGGGATTCGAACCGCTGACCTTCTGATCGGCAAGTCCTAGGCTCTGTGGTTTACCCCACAGCGCCACCCGCGTCCCTGGAATGGACTTATAATTATTTATTTTAGGGGAGTTCCCTAGAAGTTATAAAACACTGAGAGACAACTGAAAAGGAAGAACGGAGGAGACAGAAATCCAATGGGATCAAAGAAAGCCCAACCAACAAGCAGTTTTGCGACAGCCTTGAATCACCAATGAAGAGTCTCAATTATAGAAAGTGAAAGCAACATGGACTTGAAAGAACTTATAGCAGCAATGGAAAGAATGGAAAAAATTCTAGGTGAAAAAATGACAATATTGGATGGAAATATCAGGATATTAGATGGGAAAATGGAAAATATGCGAAGATTGAAAAAAAATCGAATTTAATAATGGAACTTTCTAACCAAGTAAACCAAATGACAATTAAACATAAAAGACTTAGAGACAACAGTCCAGGAAGTCAAAGTGAAGAGGCAGAAACAAGATGAAATTATATTAAAAAAAAACCCAAATAGATCAAAAAAGAGATGAAAAGGTATCTCTCGAACCAGAATTGCAAGGGGTCAGTGCATCTGGCTGGGAAGAAGATGGTCGGAGTTTGGAGGCCAGACAGAGCTGGCTGTGGGCAGGATCCTGTGGGCATTGCTGGGGGTTGGACTAGATGACCCTTGGAGTCCCCTCCAACTCTGCCATGCTATGATTCTATCAAGCAGCTAAAGGAACGGGCAGGGGAGCAAGATGCAGAACCAGGGGAGGCACAACCACACACTCCAGCAGCATCCTCTGGCCTGACCCACGGGGGCCTCATCCCAGCACACTCCCCCCCCCATAGTTTTATTCTTCTTAACTGAGCTGCCTGGGAACCCAGCAGCCTGGCCCCTGTTTGTCATCCTATGTCACAAAGTGCTGCTTTGCAAGCAAGACTTATATTGCCCTGCAGGAGGGATGCCTGGCAGATGATGGTGAGAGACTTGGCAAGACAGTTGTGCCCATCAGCGATAATGAGAGGGAACTCATTGTTCCTAAACTTGTTCTAGATCATTTTCAAGAGAATTTCCCACAGTTTCACAATCTTGCCACTGTTTGGGGTGGGTTTTAATAGGTAGGAGAATATACGTTAGTTGAAATTTATCCCTCCAGATATCCACATATGTGAGCTGCACAGAGTTTTAAAAAACCCTTCTTGACAGCAAAACTAAAAATTTAAGAATTAGCCTGAGAAACCTTGTTTGGAGCAATTCCAGCTATGAAGTAAACTGCCTTCCCTCTTCCTACCCAATTTTAGAAAGAATCAGGAAGCAAATCAAGAAGTTTAAAAATAAGCCTGCGTGTGACCCTTGATAAAGAGGTTCCTGCCCCGAGGGGCTTACAATCTTTAATTTGACACAGGGAAAGGTCCAAGGTGCATCCTAAGTCCGCCTGTGACACATAAGGCAGGGTCAATGAGTTTAGATTTTGGGATTCCCGGACTTTTCGTATCTGTACCCTCTTCCTCTCTTTTTGCAATAGGGTAATTAAGGTTGGCGCTGTGGGTTAAACCACAGAGCCTAGGACTTGCCGATCAGAAGGTCGGTGGTTCAAATCCCCACGACGGGGTGAGCTCCCGTTGCTCGGTCCCTGCTCCTGCCCACCTAGCAGTTTGAAAGCACGTCAAAGTGCAAGTAGATAAATAGGTACCGCTCTGGCAGGAAGGTGAATGGCGTTTCCGTGTGCTGCTCTGGTTCGCCAGAAGTGGCTTAGTCGTGCTGGCCACATGTCATCTGGGAGGCATCCTCTCGAGCATGTCTCGAGGAGTCTCTTTTATTGAATATTACAGCATTGCCACATATGTGCTTATTGCTGATTTCTTAACACAAGTACAAAGCAAAGGTTACATATAGGTATTAATCACTAATAGACCAAAGGCTGGGAAAGGGAACACAGAATTGGACAGGCGTGAAAACCTCCTTGTTAAACTATTACTAGTGATTAATATACAGCATTCATCCATAAATGTGGTCAACCAAGCACTAAGAACAGGTCAGACTAAGAACGAGTCAGAATGCAATGTTTTCATGAGCTCATGGTGAACTGAACATTCTAGGGGGATGTGCAGAAACAAAACTTTCCTTCAGACAAACGCCGGCTCCCTCGGCCAGTAAAGTGAGATGAGCGCCGCAACCCCAGAGTCGTTAGCGACTGGACTTAACTGCCAGGGGTCCTTTACCTTTACCTTTACCTATGTTTTTACTGGTACATTTATGAAGATTCATTTTATATCTTAGACCTTATAATTATCATAACACTTGGAAAGGGAGTTTGAATGTTGGGGGGGGGGGGGAGGCAGGTGAGAGTCACTTGAGAGAGGTGGGTTCTAGAAGGGGAGCACTTGGTGGGGGACCTGAAGCTGGGCTGGGCAGCTCTTCATAGAATCATAGAATCATAGAGTTGGAAGAGACCACAAGGGCCATCGAGTCCAACCCCCTGCCAAGCAGGAAACACCATCAGAGCACTCCTGACATATGGGTGTCAAGCCTCTGCTTAAAGACCTCCAAAGAAGGAGACTCCACCACACTCCTTGGCAGCAAATTCCACTGTCAAACAGCTCTTACTGTCAGGAAGTTCTTCCTAATGTTTAGGTGGAATCTTCTTTCTTGTAGTTTGGAACCATTGCTCCGTGTCCGCTTCTCTGGAGCAGCAGAAAACAACCTTTCTCCCTCCTCTATGGGACATACTTTTATATATTTGAACATGACTATCATATCACCCCTTAACCTCCACTTCTCCAGGCTAAACATGCCCAGCTGCCTTAGCCGTTCCTCATAAGGCATCGTTTCCAGGCCTTTGACCATTTTGGTTGCCCTCCTCTGGACATGTTCCAGTTTGTCAGTGTCCTTCTTGAACTGTGGTGCCCAGAACTGGACACAGTACTCCAGGTGAGGTCTGACCAGAGCAGAATACAGTGGCACTATTACTTCCCTTGATCTAGATGCAATACTCCTATTGATGCAGCCCAGAATTGCATTGGCTTTTTTAGCTGCCGCGTCACACTGTAGGAAGAGGGAAGGCAGTTTACTTCATAGCTGGAATTGCTCCAAACAAGGTTTCTCAGGCTAATTCTTAAATTTTTAGTCTTGACAGGATCAGTGGTCTTCAGGATCAGTAGTCCAGCAGTAGGATCAAGTGTGCCCATCAGTGACCATGAGAAGGAACTCTAAATGTAGGAGGAGCTCTGAGGCATAGAGGAGATGAGTGGCATAGAAATATTATTATTATTATTAGTGTCATCCGTCAGTGGTGCCACTGTGTGGGGTGGGTTTTAATAGGAGAGTATACAGTGGTACCTCAGGTTACATATGCTTCAGGTTACATACGCTTCAGGTTACAGACTCCGCTAACCCAGAAATAGTGCTTCGGGTTAAGAACTTTGCTTCGGGATGAGAACAGAAATTGTGCTCCGGCACAATTGTGTTCCAGCAGCAGGAGGCCCTGCTAGCTAAAGTGGAGCTTCAGGTTAAGAACAGTTTCAGGTTAAGTACGGACCTCTGGAACGAATTAAGTACTTAACCTGAGGTACCACTGTACATTAGTTGAAATTGGTCCTTCCAGATACCCACAAATGTGAGATGAACAGAGTTTTAAAATCCCCTTCTTGGCAGCAAAACGAAAAGCTTAGGAGTTAGGCTGCCAAGCCTTGTTTGGAGCAAGTCCAGCTATGAAGGAAGTTGCCTTATTCTTCATAGCCCAGTTCAGAAAAAATCAGGCAGCAGCCTGAGTAATTTAAAAATAAGCCTTATTTATTATCATGCATTGGTTCACAGCAGCAGTAGCAGTAAAAACTATGCAGGCAAAATAGTGTTTTGGATTTGAAGGGGACACCTCTAAACCCTAGAAATTAATAAATGCTAGGATTTGCATGATTTGAATTGAGCGAAAGGCCTCTAGCGGGCTTCAGCTTGCATGGGGCAGGAGCCTAGTGATATTTCTTTTGTATTATTTCTTTGCACCATCACTGTGTGTGACCTTAAAGAAGAGGTTCATGCCCAGAGGGGCTTACAATCTTTAATTTGACACAGGGAGGCAAACGTGATAGGCTGAGGTCCAGGGTGAATCCTGAATCCTCCTGCAAGACATAAGCCAGGGTCTCTGCATTTAGGCTTTGGGATTTCCAGACATTTCCCATCTGTAACCTCTTTCTCTGTTTTTATTTTCCTTTCTGTCTCCCAGGTCCAAAGTCAGGTCGCACACAGCGGTTGCTGTGGCTCCGGAAAGAAGGAGAGGCCGCCATGGAAGTTGTGGTAAGTTAATTCCATGGGGAATCCATTCCCCACATGTGCCAGGAGGTCTTGGCGAAACAGGGCTGGGGTGGGGGAGGGAACAGGCCGGTCTCGCCCCAACCCCTGTCGCCGGAAATCACCCCCCCCCCATTAACACGTGTTTCACACAAGCACCATACTCACACACACGCATCTCCCCTCCCTAACCCTAGAGATGTTCCTTTAGAGGGCCATCTCTTAAAAGCCTTCCGTAAATAAGGAAGTGCGAACCTGACAGCTTTCCGCTATAGCGCTCCGCATCGCCCTATCTTTATTGCGAGTAGACCGGCCGCCTGAACTTTAGGTCAAACAGCGGCCGCCTCAGCCAATCAACATTGTCGAACAGCGCCCCTTGTGCGGCCACGCTGGTACTGCAGGCTGCAAGCGTCTTCCCCCCTCACCTTTTGACAGCTCTCAATACAATGTTTCCGAGTTCAATTGACCGTGACTGATCTAATCAAAATGTAGCAAGCTACTTCCGAAAGGCAAA
This sequence comes from Podarcis cretensis, assembly GCF_951804945.1. Classification (NCBI taxonomy): domain Eukaryota; kingdom Metazoa; phylum Chordata; class Lepidosauria; order Squamata; family Lacertidae; genus Podarcis; species Podarcis cretensis. The sequence goes on from NC_137182.1 coordinate 13,994,373, forward strand.
AGTACTTTGAACTACAAGGACAATATTCTTTATAAATTCGCCAAAAATCAGTCGTACCTCGGATTTTCATCGGACCACTTTTATTTTACTCCATATTACAAAGGCTATCGAAGGGGGGTGACCTGATGCACGGCAGCCATAATCCTTTGACCGAGCGGTCATGTACTCTGCAGCCCTTCCCAGCTGACGTGACCACCTTGATGGCCATCGTGATGGGCTCAGACGGAAGGCTATCAGGAACACAATAACCTGCATGTTTTAGTGTATTCCGCACGGACTCTCACAAAGGACTCTGACCGGATTCCCCTCAGGGGGCAGGAAACTTCGCCCTTCTCTTTTGTTTTTGAAAATGACTCATGTGGGAGGGGGAGAGGAGGCTCCGGCCAGGTGTCAGGACACTCGGATTACCTGTGTAACCCCTCCTCGACTCCTCCCAATTTTAATGTAATCATGATGTAAATATGATGTAATTCTGGGGGTGTAGCTTGGGGGATTAGCAACTAATAAAAGTTAGGGTCGTCTTTTGTTCGGGGCTTCCATCTTACTTCACCTCGTGGGCGGTGGGAGTCCTGTCGCGACAGTCTTTTCCTTAAATAAAGACCGAGCCTACTGGCTGCTGTTTTGCTCTGAATTGCTCTGGTTGGTGTCTTCATTTGTCCAAGAGAGCCCTCGGATATTCCGGTAACACCCCTCACCTGACTACTTCCGAGCCAGGGGTCAGGACGTCGTGTGCCCAGGCAGGAGCTGTGAGCCTTGGCAGCCAGTGGTGACGTGGGCATGGGCAGCATGGCAGGGGTGCTTGTTCTGCCTCCCTCCTTCCCTGGGTCAGCTGGCCAGGCACCCTCACCAGTGCTCAGGCTGTCCCTGCCGTAGTTTGGGGCCCAGCCCCCAGGGGCCAGAGTGGTGCATACTCTAGTTATCTCCCACTTGGACTACTGCAATGCGCTCTACTTGGGGCTACCTTTGAAGGTGAGCCGGAAACTACAACTAATCCAGAATGCGGCAGCTAGACTGGTGACTGGGAGCGGCCGCCAAGACGACATAACACCGGTCTTGAAAGACCTACATTGGCTCCCAGTATGTTTCCGAGCACAATTCAAAGTGTTGGTGCTGACCTTTAAAGCCCTAAACGGCCTCGGTCCAGTATACCTGAAGGAGCATCTCCACCTCCATCATTCAGCCCAGACACTGAGGTCCAGCACCGAGGACCTTCTGGCGGTTCCCTCATTGCGAAAAGCAAAGCTACAGGGAACCAGGCAGAGGGCCTTCTCTGTAGTGGCGCCTGTGGAACGCCCTCCCATCAGATGTCAAAGAGATAAACAACTACCTGACATTTAGAAGACATCTGAAGGCAGCCCTGTTCAGGGAAGCTTTTAATGTGTGACATTTTAATGTATTTTAATCTTTGTTGGAAGCCGCCCAGAGTGGCTGGGGGGACCCACCCAGATGAGCGGGGTACAAATAAATTATTATTATTATTATTATTATTATTATTATTATTATTACAGTGGTGCCCCGCAAGACGAACGCCTCGCAAGATGGAAAACCCGCTAGACGAAAGGGTTTTCCGTTTTGGAGGCGCTTTGCAAAACGAATTTCCCTATGGGCTTGCTTCGCAAGACGAGATGTCTTGCGAGTTCCTGCGGGTTTTTTCCCCCTTTCCCCCCCTTTTCTTAAGCCCCTAAGCCGCTTATCAGCTGATCCGCTGATAAGCCGCTAAACGGCTAATAGCGCTAATCCGCTAAGCTGTCAATGGGCTTGCTTCGCAAGACAAAAAAAACGCTATACGAAGAGCCTCACGGAACGGATTAATTCCGTCTTGCGAGGCACCACTGTATTATTATAATTATATCTCCACCGCAGGAGGGCCCTGCCTCTGCTGCCTCGCTTTCCCCTGCGCTGCTTCTGGGCTGCTCTGTGCCACGCAGGAGAAGGAGGCATGTGGCTGTGGGGAGGCAGCAGACTGAGGATGGGAGGGAGCTGGAGGCAGGAGTGGGGGGGGGTGAGAAAATTGTGGGGGATGTGCCCCAAAAGAAAATCACCGGGGAGGGTCCACAGGACCCCTGTCCCCTAGGCTGAATGCCTATGCCAGGAGAATACAATGTCCTTCTTCCTTCGCATGGCCATGGTTTGGGAAAAGTTTTGGCCAAGCAGCAGCCCAGCGGTGCCATGATAAAAAAAGCAAAATGTGCAGGTATGCTGTGACCTTCTGAGGCAGGGGAAGGGTTTCCCAGTCCTCTTGCCAGCTGGAGGACGAAGGCCTGATTTAGGTATTCCGTATAGTTAAAGCTATGGTTTTCCCAGTAGTGATGTATGGGAGTAAGACCCAGACCATAAAGAAGGCTGATCGCTGAAGAATGGATGCTTTTGAATTCTGGTGCTGGAGGAGACTCTGGAGAGTCCCATGGACTGCAAGAAGATCAAAGCTATCCATTCTGAAGGAAATCAGCCCTGAGTGCTCACTGGAAGGACAGATCCTGAAGCTGAGGCTCCAATACTTTGGCCACCTCATGAGAAGAGAAGACTCCCTGGAAAAGACCCTGATGTTGGGAAAGATGGAGGGCACAAGGAGAAGGGGACGACAGAGAGAGGATGAGATAGTTGGACAGTGTTCTTGAAGCTACCAGCATGAGTTTGACCAAACTGCGGGAGGCAGTGGAAGACAGGAGTGCCTGGCGTGCTCTAGTCCATGGGGTCACGAAGAGTCGGACACAACTAAACAACTAAACAACAACAACAACAATAGTTTTATGGGGAGGGTTTCTCTTTGGTCCCCCTGGACAGGGCAAGGGGTGTGGTTCTCTCCAATGCCAATACCACATCCCAAGGTTGGGCCAGGGCAGTTTTAGGATGGCACGACCAGTGCGCTCACACTGGATGCCATGCTGCAGAGGGTGCCAGACCATGCTGAAGGGAAGGGTGCCGGATTTTAGCATTGCACACGGCGCCATTGACATTTGAGAGCCCAAAGTTAGTCCTTGGTTGGGCACAGTTCCAGATTAAAACCTGTGGAGGCCCCTAGGCAATCAAAAACTTGTGGGGCCCAAGCAGATTATCTCCTGATACGTCTTTGATTTTACCAACTCAAAATTCTTCTTTACAAATATTCTCCCAAAAAAACGAAAACTAGGATGAGAAATCTTATGAAATCTCAAAAGTTGACCAAAATGGAATGCGTTTCAGGTACTGTCATTGCCTTCTTAGCACTTACGGGAATTCAGTCAAATATGGTGCCGAACGCTTGCATCTGCAAATGCTCCCCTGAAAGGTTTGGCGGTCGAAACAGAAGGCTTTTTAACACAGGACAAGAAATCAGCCCTCAGCAACTTAAACGGAGGAAATTTTTTTTTTTTTTTTTGAGAAAAACCCTAAACCCCGGGGTCACAATTTCAGCAAAAATCTGACTTTTGGCAATTCACTCAAAAATGGTGCCAAACGCTTGCAAATGCTCCCATGAAAGGATTGGCGGTCGAAACAGAAGGCTTTTTATCACAGGACAAGAAATCAGCCCTCAACAACTTAACCAGCAGAATTTTTTTTTTTTGAAAAAATCCCTAAGGACCGGGGCCACAATTTCAGCAAAAATCTGACTTTTGGCAATTCACTCAAAAATGGTGCCAAACGCTTGCAAATGCTCCCCTGAAAGGTGTGGCGGTCGAAATAGAAGGCTTTTTACCACAGGACAAGAAATCAGCCCTCAGCAACTTACCGGATGGAATTTCTTTTTTAAAAAAAATCCCTAAGCCCCGGGGTCACAATTTCAGCAAAAATCTGACGTTTGGCAATTCACTCAAAAATGGCGCCAAACGCTTGCAAATGCTCCCCTGAAAGGTTTGGCAGCCGAAACAGAAGGCTTTTTATCACAGGACAAGAAATCACCCCTCAGCAACTTATCCGGCGGAATTTTTTTTTTGAAAAAATCCCTAAGCCCCGGGGTCACAATTTCAGCAAAAATCTGACTTTTGGCAATTCACTCAAAAATGGTACCAAACGCTTGCAAATGCTCCCCTGAAAGTTTTAGCTGTCGAAACAGAAGGCTTTTTATCACAGGACAAGAAATCAGCCCTCAGCAACTTAACCAGAGGAAAATTTTTTTTTGAAAAAATCCCTAAGCCCCGGGGTCACAATTTCAGCAAAAATCTGACTTTTGGCAATTCACTCAAAAATGGTGCCAAACGCTTGCAAATGCTCCCCCGAAAGGTTTGGCGGTCAAACAGAAGGCTTTTTATCACAGGACAAGAAATCAGCCCTCAGCAACTTAACCGGAGAAAATTTTTTTTTTGAAAAAATCACTAAGCCCCGGGGTCACAATTTCAGCAAAAATCTGACTTTTGGCAATTCACTCAAAAATGGTGCCAAACGCTTGCAAATGCTCCCCTGAAAGTTTTAGCGGTCGAAACAGAAGGCTTTTTATCACAGGACAAGAAATCAGCCCTCAGCAATTTCAGCAAAAATCTGACTTTTGGCAATTCACTCAAAAATGGTACCAAACGCTTGCAAATGCTCCCCTGAAAGTTTTAGCTTTTGAAACAGAACGCTTTTTATCACAGGACAAGAAATCAGCCCTCAGCAACTTAACCGGAGGAAAATTTTTTTTTGAAAAAATCCCTAAGCCCCGGGGTCACAATTTCAGCAAAAATCCGACTTTTGGCAATTCACTCAAAAATGGTGCCAAACGCTTCCAAATGTTCCCCTGAAAGTTTTAGCGGTCGAAACAGAAGGCTTTTTATCACAGGACAAGAATTCAGCCCTCAGCAACTTAACCGGAGGAAATTATTTTTTTGAAAAAATCCCTAAGCCCCGGGGTCACAATTTCAGCAAAAATCTGACTTTTGGCAATTCACTCAAAAATGGTGCCAAACGCTTGCAAATGCTCCTCTGAAAGGTTTGGCAGTCGATACAGAAGGCTTTTTATCACAGAACAAGAAATCAGCCCTCAGCAACTTAACCGGACAAAAAAATTTTTTTGAAAAAATTCCTAAGCCCCGGGGTCACAATTTCAGTAAAAATCTGACTTTTGGCAATTCACTCAAAAATGGTGCCAAACGCTTGCAAATGCTCCTCTGAAAGGTTTGGCAGTCGAAACAGGAGGCTTTTTATCACAGAACGAGAAATCAGACCTAAGCAACTTAACCGGCGGAAATTTTTTTTTGAAAAAATCCCTAAGCCCCGGGGTCACAATTTCAGCAAAAATCTGACTTTTGGCAATTCACTCAAAAATGGTGCCAAACGATTGCAAATGCTCCCCTGGAAGTTTTAGCGGTCGAAACAGAAGGTTTTTTATCACAGGACAAGAAATCAGCCCTCAGCAATTTAACCAGAGGAAAAATTTTTTTTGAAAAAATCCCTAAGCCCCGGGGTCACAATTTCAGCAAAAATCTGACGTTTGGCAATTCACTCAAAAATGGTGCCAAACGCTTGCAAATGCTCCCCTGAAAGTTTTAGCGGTCGAAACAGAAGGCTTTTTATCACAGGACAAGAAATCAGCCCTCAGCAACTTAACCGGAGGAAATTATCTTTTTGAAAAAATCCCTAAGCCCCGGGGTCACAATTTCAGCAAAAATCTGACTTTTGGCAATTCACTCAAAAATGGTGCCAAACGCTTACAAATGCTCCCCTGAAAGGTTTGGCAGTCGAAACAGGAGGCTGTTTATCACAGGACGAGAAATCAGACCTCAGCAACTTAACCGGAGGAAAATTTTTTTTTGAAAAAATCCCTAAGCCCCGGGGTCCCAATTTCAGCAAAAATCCGACTTTTGGCAATTCACTCAAAAATGGTGCCAAACGATTCCAAATGCTCCCCTGAATGTTTCAGCAGTCGAAACAGAAGGCTTTTTATCACAGGACAAGAAATCAGCCCTCAGGAACTTAACCGGAGAAAAATTTTTTTTTTGAAAAAATCCCTAAGCCCAGGGGTCACAATTTCAGCAAAAATCTGACTTTTGGCAATTCACTCAAAAATGGTGCCAAAAGCTTGCAAATGCTCCCCTGGAAGTTTTAGCGGTCGAAATAGAAGGCTTTTTATCATAGGACAAGAAATCAGCCCTCAGCAACTTAACCGGAGAAATTTTTTTTTTTGAAAAAATCCCTAAGCCCCGGGGTCACAATTTCAGGAAAAATCTGACTTTTGGCAATTCACTCAAAAATGGTACCAAACGCTTGCAAATGCTCCCCTGAAAGTTTTAGCGGTCGAAACAGAAGGCTTTTTATCACAGGACAAGAAATCAGCCCTCAGCAACTTAACCAGAGGAAATTTTTTTTTTGAAAAAATCCCTAAGCCCCGGGGTCACAATTTCATCAAAAATCCGAATTTTGGCAATTCACTCAAAAATGGTGCCAAACGCTTGCAAATGCTCCCCTGAAAGGTTTGGCGGTCGAAACAGAGGGCTTTTTATCACAGGACAAGAAATCAGCCCTCAGCAACTTAACCGGCGGAAATTTTTTTTTTGAAAAAATCCCTAAGCCCCGGGGTCACAATTTCAGGAAAAATCTGACTTTTGGCAATTCACTCAAAAATGGTGCCAAAAGCTTGCAAATGCTCCCCTGAAAGGTTTGGCGGTCGAAACCGAAGGCTTTTTATCAAAGGACGAGAAATCAGACCTCAGCAACTTATCCGGCGGAATTTTTTTTTTGAAAAAATCCCTAAGCCCCGGGGTCACAATTTCAGCAAAAATCTGACTTTTGGCAATTCACTCAAAAATGGTACCAAACGCTTGCAAATGCTCCCCTGAAAGTTTTAGCTTTTGAAACAGAAGGCTTTTTATCACAGGACAAGAAATCAGCCCTCAGCAACTTAACCGGAGGAAAAAATTTTTTTGAAAAAATCCCTAAGCCCCGGGGTCACAATTTCAGCAAAAATCCGACTTTTGGCAATTCACTCAAAAATGGTGCCAAACGCTTGCAAATGCTCCCCTGGAAGTTTTAGCGGTCGAAACAGAAGGCTTTTTATCACAGGACAAGAAAACAGCCCTCAGCAACTTAACGAGAGGAAAATTTTTTTTTGAAAAAATCCCTAAGCCCCGGGGTCACAATCTCAGCAAAAATCCGACTTTTGGCAATTCACTCAAAAATGGTGCCAAACGCTTCCAAATGTTCCCCTGAAAGTTTTAGCGGCCGAAACAGAAGGCTTTTTATCACAGGACAAGAATTCAGCCCTCAGCAACTTAACCGGAGGAAATGATTTTTTTGAAAAAATCCCTAAGCCCCGGGGTCACAATTTCAGCAAAAATCCGACTTTTGGCAATTCACTCAAAAATGGTGCCAAACGCTTGCAAATGCTCCCCTGAATGTTTTAGCGGTCGGAAAAGAAGGCTTTTTATCACAGGACAAGAAATCAGCTCTCAGCAACTTAACCAGAGGAAAATTTTTTTTCAAAAAAATCCCTAAGCCCCGGGGTCACAATTTCAGCAAAAATCTGACTTTTGGCAATTTACTCAAAAATGGTGCCAAACGCTTGCAAATGCTCCCCTGGAAGTTTTAGCGGTCGAAACAGAAGGCTTTTTATCACAGGACAAGAAAACAGCCCTCAGCAACTTAACCAGAGGAAATTTTTTTTTTGAAAAAATCCCTAAGCCCCGGGGTCACAATTTCAGCAAAAATCTGACGTTTGGCAATTCACTCAAAAATGGTGCCAAACGCTTGCAAATGCTCCCCTGAAAGGTTTGGCAGTCGGAACAGAAGGCTTTTTATCACAGGACAAGAAATCAGCCCTCAGCAACTTAACCGGAGGAAATTTTTTTTTTGAAAAAATCTCTAAGCCCCGGAGTCACAATTTCAGCAAAAATCTTACTTTTGGCAATTCACTCAAAAATGGTGCCAAACGCTTGCCAATGCTCCCCTGAAAGGTTTGGCGGTCGAAACAGAAGGCTTTTTATCACAGCACAAGAAATTACCCCTCAGCACCGTAACCGGCGGATTTTTTTTTTAAAAAAATCCCTAAGCCCCAGGGTCACAATTTCAATAAAAAATCTAACTTTTGGCTATTCACTCAAAAATGGTGCCAAAGGCTTACAAATGCACTCCTGAAAGGTTTGGAAGTCGAAACAGAAGGCTTTTTATCACAGGACAAGAAATCACCCCTCAGCAACTTATCCGGCGGAATTTTTTTTTTGAAAAAATCCCTAAGCCCCGGGGTCACAATTTCAGCAAAAATCTGACTTTTGGCAAGAATTAAGAATTAAGCCCTCAGCAACTTAACCGGAGGAAATTTTTTTTTTGAAAAAATCCCTAAGCCCCGGGGTCACAATTTCAGCAAAAATCTGACTTTTGGCAATTCACTCAAAAATGGTGCCAAACGCTTGCAAATGCTCCTCTGAAAGGTTTGGCAGTCGAAACAGAAGGATTTTTATCACAGAACGAGAAATCAGACCTAAGCAACTTAACCGGCGGAAATTTTTTTTTGAAAAAATCCCTAAGCCCCGGGGTCACAATTTCAGGAAAAATCTGACTTTTGGCAATTCACTCAAAAATGGTGCCAAACGCTTGCAAATGCTCCCCTGAATGTTTTAGCGGTCGGAAAAGAAGGCTTTTTATCACAGGACAAGAAATCAGCCCTCAGCAACTTAACCAGAGGAAAATTTTTTTTTGAAAAAATCCCTAAGCCCCGGGGTCACAATTTCAGCAAAAATCTGACTTTTGGCAATTCACTCAAAAATGGTGCCAGAAGCTTGCAAATGCTCCCCTGAAAGGTTTGGCGGTCGAAACCCAAGGCTTTTTATCACAGGACGAGAAATCAGCCCTCAGCAACTTATCCGGCGGAATTTTTTTTTTGAAAAAATCCCTAAGCCCCGGGGTCACAATTTCAGCAAAAATCTGACTTTTGGCAATTCACTCAAAAATGGTGCCAAACGCTTGCAAATGCTCCCCCGAAAGGTTTGGCGGTCAAACAGAAGGCTTTTTATCACAGGACAAGAAATCAGCCCTCAGCAACTTAACGGGAGAAAATTTTTTTTTTGAAAAAATCACTAAGCCCCGGGGTCACAATTTCAGCAAAAATCTGACTTTTGGCAATTCACTCAAAAATGGTGCCAAACGCTTGCAAATGCTCCCCTGAAAGTTTTAGCGGTCGAAACAGAAGGCTTTTTATCACAGGACAAGAAATCAGCCCTCAGCAATTTCAGCAAAAATCTGACTTTTGGCAATTCACTCAAAAATGGTACCAAACGCTTGCAAATGCTCCCCTGAAAGTTTTAGCTTTTGAAACAGAACGCTTTTTATCACAGGACAAGAAATCAGCCCTCAGCAACTTAACCGGAGGAAAATTTTTTTTTGAAAAAATCCCTAAGCCCCGGGGTCACAATTTCAGCAAAAATCCGACTTTTGGCAATTCACTCAAAAATGGTGCCAAACGCTTCCAAATGTTCCCCTGAAAGTTTTAGCGGTCGAAACAGAAGGCTTTTTATCACAGGACAAGAATTCAGCCCTCAGCAACTTAACCGGAGGAAATTATTTTTTTGAAAAAATCCCTAAGCCCCGGGGTCACAATTTCAGCAAAAATCTGACTTTTGGCAATTCACTCAAAAATGGTGCCAAACGCTTGCAAATGCTCCTCTGAAAGGTTTGGCAGTCGATACAGAAGGCTTTTTATCACAGAACAAGAAATCAGCCCTCAGCAACTTAACCGGACAAAAAAATTTTTTTGAAAAAATTCCTAAGCCCCGGGGTCACAATTTCAGCAAAAATCTGACTTTTGGCAATTCACTCAAAAATGGTGCCAAACGCTTGCAAATGCTCCTCTGAAAGGTTTGGCAGTCGAAACAGGAGGCTTTTTATCACAGAACGAGAAATCAGACCTAAGCAACTTAACCGGCGGAAATTTTTTTTTGAAAAAATCCCTAAGCCCCGGGGTCACAATTTCAGCAAAAATCTGACTTTTGGCAATTCACTCAAAAATGGTGCCAAACGCTTGCAAATGCTCCCCTGGAAGTTTTAGCGGTCGAAACAGAAGGTTTTTTATCACAGGACAAGAAATCAGCCCTCAGCAACTTAACCAGAGGAAAAATTTTTTTTGAAAAAATCCCTAAGCCCCGGGGTCACAATTTCAGCAAAAATCTGACGTTTGGCAATTCACTCAAAAATGGTGCCAAACGCTTGCAAATGCTCCCCTGAAAGTTTTAGCGGTCGAAACAGAAGGCTTTTTATCACAGGACAAGAAATCAGCCCTCAGCAACTTAACCGGAGGAAATTATCTTTTTGAAAAAATCCCTAAGCCCCGGGGTCACAATTTCAGCAAAAATCTGACTTTTGGCAATTCACTCAAAAATGGTGCCAAACGCTTACAAATGCTCCCCTGGAAAGGTTTGGCAGTCGAAACAGGAGGCTGTTTATCACAGGACGAGAAATCAGACCTCAGCAACTTAACCGGAGGAAAATTTTTTTTTGAAAAAATCCCTAAGCCCCGGGGTCCCAATTTCAGCAAAAATCCGACTTTTGGCAATTCACTCAAAAATGGTGCCAAACGATTCCAAATGCTCCCCTGAATGTTTCAGCAGTCGAAACAGAAGGCTTTTTATCACAGGACAAGAAATCAGCCCTCAGGAACTTAACCGGAGAAAAAATTTTTTTTTGAAAAAATCCCTAAGCCCAGGGGTCACAATTTCAGCAAAAATCTGACTTTTGGCAATTCACTCAAAAATGGTGCCAAAAGCTTGCAAATGCTCCCCTGGAAGTTTTAGCGGTCGAAATAGAAGGCTTTTTATCACAGGACAAGAAATCAGCCCTCAGCAACTTAACCGGAGAATTTTTTTTTTTTGAAAAAATCCCTAAGCCCCGGGGTCACAATTTCAGCAAAAATCTGACTTTTGGCAATTCACTCAAAAATGGTACCAAACGCTTGCAAATGCTCCCCTGAAAGTTTTAGCGGTCGAAACAGAAGGCTTTTTATCACAGGACAAGAAATCAGCCCTCAGCAACTTAACCGGCGGAAATTTTTTTTTTGAAAAAATCCCTAAGCCCCGGGGTCACAATTTCAGGAAAAATCTGACTTTTGGCAATTCACTCAAAAATGGTGCCAAAAGCTTGCAAATGCTCCCCTGAAAGGTTTGGCGGTCGAAACCGAAGGCTTTTTATCAAAGGACGAGAAATCAGACCTCAGCAACTTATCCGGCGGAATTTTTTTTTTGAAAAAATCCCTAAGCCCCGGGGTCACAATTTCAGCAAAAATCTGACTTTTGGCAATTCACTCAAAAATGGTACCAAACGCTTGCAAATGCTCCCCTGAAAGTTTTAGCTTTTGAAACAGAAGGCTTTTTATCACAGGACAAGAAATCAGCCCTCAGCAACTTAACCAGAGGAAAAAATTTTTTTGAAAAAATCCCTAAGCCCCGGGGTCACAATTTCAGCAAAAATCCGACTTTTGGCAATTTACTCAAAAATGGTGCCAAACGCTTGCAAATGCTCCCCTGGAAGTTTTAGCGGTCGAAACAGAAGGCTTTTTATCACAGGACAAGAAAACAGCCCTCAGCAACTTAACCAGAGGAAATTTTTTTTTTGAAAAAATCCCTAAGCCCCGGGGTCACAATCTCAGCAAAAATCCGACTTTTGGCAATTCACTCAAAAATGGTGCCAAACGCTTCCAAATGTTCCCCTGAAAGTTTTAGCGGCCGAAACAGAAGGCTTTTTATCACAGGACAAGAATTCAGCCCTCAGCAACTTAACCGGAGGAAATTATTTTTTTGAAAAAATCCCTAAGCCCCGGGGTCACAATTTCAGCAAAAATCCGACTTTTGGCAATTCACTCAAAAATGGTGCCAAACGCTTGCAAATGCTCCCCTGAATGTTTTAGCGGTCGGAAAAGAAGGCTTTTTATCACAGGACAAGAAATCAGCTCTCAGCAACTTAACCAGAGGAAAATTTTTTTTCAAAAAAATCCCTAAGCCCCGGGGTCACAATTTCAGCAAAAATCTGACTTTTGGCAATTTACTCAAAAATGGTGCCAAACGCTTGCAAATGCTCCCCTGGAAGTTTTAGCGGTCGAAACAGAAGGCTTTTTATCACAGGACAAGAAAACAGCCCTCAGCAACTTAACCAGAGGAAATTTTTTTTTTGAAAAAATCCCTAAGCCCCGGGGTCACAATTTCAGCAAAAATCTGACTTTTGGCAATTCACTCAAAAATGGTGCCAAAAGCTTGCAAATGCTCCCCTGAAAGGTTTGGCGGTCGAAACCCAAGGCTTTTTATCACAGGACGAGAAATCAGCCCTCAGCAACTTATCCGGCGGAATTTTTTTTTTGAAAAAATCCCTAAGCCCCGGGGTCACAATTTCAGCAAAAATCTGACTTTTGGCAATTCACTCAAAAATGGTGCCAAAAGCTTGCAAATGCTCCCCTGAGAGGTTTGGCGGTCGAAACCCAAGGCTTTTTATCACAGGACGAGAAATCAGCCCTCAGCAACTTATCCGGCGGAATTTTTTTTTTGAAAAAATCCCTAAGCCCCGGGGTCCCAATTTCAGCAAAAATCCGACTTTTGGCAATTCACTCAAAAATGGTGCCAAACGCTTGCAAATGCTCCCCTGAATGATTCAGCAGTCGAAACAGAAGGCTTTTTATCAAAGGACAAGAAATCAGCCCTCAGGAACTTAACCGGAGAAAAAATTTTTTTTGAAAAAATCCCTAAGCCCAGGGGTCACAATTTCAGCAAAAATCTGACTTTTGGCAATTCACTCAAAAATGGTGTCAAAAGCTTGCAAATGCTCCCCTGAATGTTTTAGCGGTCGGAAAAGAAGGCTTTTTATCACAGGACAAGAATTCAGCCCTCAGCAACTTAACCGGAGGAAAATTTTTTTTTGAAAAAATCCCTACGCCCCCGGGGTCACAATTTCAGCAAAAATCTGACTTTTGGCAATTCACTCAAAAATGGTGCCAAACCCTTGCAAATGCTCCCCTGAAAGTTTTAGCGGTCGAAACAGAAGGCTTTTTATCACAGGACAAGAAATCAGCCCTCTGCAACTTAACCGGAGGAAATTTTTTTTTTGAAAAAATCCCTAAGCCCCGGGGTCACAATTTCAGCAAAAATCTGACTTTTGGCAATTCACTCAAAAATGGTGCCAAACGCTTGCAAATGCTCCCCTGAAAGGTTTGGCAGTCGAAACAGAAGGCTTTTTATCACAGGACAAGAAATCAGCCCTCAGAAACTTAACCGGAGGAAAATTTTTTTTTGAAAAAATCCCTAAGCCCCGGGGTCACAATTTCAGCAAAAATCCGACTTTTGGCAATTCACTCAAAAATGGTGCCAAACGCTTCCAAAAGCTCCCCTGAATGTTTTAGCGGTCGGAAAAGAACGCTTTTTATCACAGGACAAGAAATCAGCCCTCGGCAACTTAACCAGAGGAAATTTTTTTTTTGAAAAAATCCCTAAGCCCCGGGGTCACAATTTCAGCAAAAATCTGACGTTTGGCAATTCATTCAAAAATGGTGCCAAACGCTTGCAAATGCTCCCCCGAAAGGTTTGGCGGTCGAAACAGAGGGCTTCTTATCACAGAAAAAGAAATCACCACTCAGCAAAAATACCTAAGCCCCAGGGTCACAATTTCAGCAAAAATCTGACTTTTGGCAATTCACTCAAAAATGGTGCCAAACGCTTGCAAATGCTCCCCTGAATGTTTTAGCGGTCGGAAAAGAAGGCTTTTTATCACAGGACAAGAAATCAGCCCTCAGCAACTTAACCGGAGAAAAAATTTCTTTTGAAAAAATCCCTAAGCCCCGGGGTCACAATTTCAGCAAAAATCTGACTTTTGGCAATTCACTCAAAAATGGTGCCAAACGCTTGCAAATGCTCCCCTGAATGTTTCAGCAGTCGGAAAAGAAGGCTTTTTATCACAGGACAAGAAATCAGCCCTCTGGAACTTAACCGGAGAAAAATTTTTTTTTGAAAAAATCCCTAAGCCCAGGGGTCACAATTTCAGCAAAAATCTGACTTTTGGCAATTCACTCAAAAATGGTGCCAAACGCTTGCAAATGCTCCCCTGGAAGTTTTAGCGGTCGAAATAGAAGGCTTTTTATCACAGGACAAGAAATCAGCCCTCGGCAACTTAACCGGAGAAATTTTTTTTTTTTTGAAAAAATCCCTAAGCCCCGGGGTCACAATTTCAGCAAAAATCTGACTTTTGGCAATTCACTCAAAAATGGTGCCAAACGCTTGCAAATGCTCCCCTGAAAGTTTTAGCGGTCGAAACAGAAGGCTTTTTATCACAGGACAAGAAATCAGCCCTCAGCAACTTAACCAGAGGAAATTTTTTTTTTGAAGAAATCCCTAAGCCCCGGGGTCACAATTTCAGCAAAAATCTGACTTTTGGCAATTCACTCAAAAATGGTGCCAAACGCTTGCAAATGCTCCCCTGAATGTTTTAGCGGTCGGAAAAGAAGGCTTTTTATCACAGGACAAGAAATCAGCCCTCAGCAACTTAACCAGAGGAAAATTTTTTTTTGAAAAAATCCCTAAGCCCCGGGGTCACAATTTCAGCAAAAATCCGACTTTTGGCAATTCACTCAAAAATGGTGCCAAACTTTTCCAAATGCTCCCCTGAATGTTTCAGCAGTCGAAACAGAAGGCTTTTTATCACAGGACAAGAAATCAGCCCTCAGGAACTTAACCGGAGAAATTTTTTTTTTTGAAAAAATCCCTAAGCCCAGGGGTCACAATTTCAGCAAAAATCTGACTTTTGGCAATTCACTCAAAAATGGTGCCAAAAGCTTTCAAATGCTCCCCTAAATGTTTTAGCGTTCGGAAAAGAAGGCTTTTTATCACAGGACAAGAAATCAGCCCTCAGCAACTTAACCGGAGAAATTTTTTTTAAAAAAACAATCCCTAAGCCCCGGGGTCGCAATTTCAGCAAAAATCTGACTTTTGGCAATTCACTCAAAAATGGTGCCAAACGCTTCCAAATGCTCCCCTGAATGTTTTAGGGGTCGGAAAAGAAGGCTTTTTATCACAGGACAAGAAATCAGCCCTCAGCAACTTAACCGGAGGAAAATTTTTTTTTGAAAAAATCCCTAAGCCCCGGGGTCACAATTTCAGCAAAAATCTGACTTTTGGCAATTCACTCAAAAATGGTGCCAAAAGCTTGCAAATGCTCCTCTGAAAGGTTTGGCAGTCGAAACAGAAGGCTTTTTATCACAGAACAAGAAATCAGCCCTCAGCAACTTAACCGGACAAAAAATTTTTTTTGAAAAAATTCCTGAGCCCCGGGGTCACAATTTCAGCAAAAATCTGACTTTTGGCAATTCACTCAAAAATGGTGCCAAACGCTTGCAAATGCTCCCCTGAAAGGTTTGGCAGTCGAAACCGAAGACTTTTTATCACAGGACAAGAAATCACCACTCAGCAAAAATACCTAAGCCCCGGGGTCACAATTTCAGCAAAAATCTGACTTTTGGCAATTCACTCAAAAATGGTGCCAAACGCTTGCAAATGCTCCCCTGAAAGTTTTAGCGGTCGAAACAGAAGACTTTTTATCACAGGACAAGAAATCAGCCCTCTGCAACTTAACCGGAGGAAATTTTTTTTTTTGAAAAAATCCCTAAGCCCCGGGGTCACAATTTCAGCAAAAATCTGACTTTTGGCAATTCACTCAAAAATGGTGCCAAACGCTTGCAAATGCTCCCCTGAAAGGTTTGGCAGTCGAAACAGAAGGCTTTTTATCACAGGACGCGAAATCAGACCTCAGCAACTTACCCGGCGGAAATTTTTTTTGGAAAAAATCCCTAAGCCCCCGGGTCAAAATTTCAGCAAAAATCTGACTTTTGGCAATTCACTCAAAAATGGTGCCAAACGCTTGCAAATGCTCCCCTGAATGTTTTAGCGGTCGGAAAAGAAGGCTTTTTATCACAGGACAAGAAATCAGCCCTCAGCAACTTAACCGGAGAAAAATTTTTTTTTGAAAAAATCCCTAAGCCCCGGGGTCACAATTTCAGCAAAAATCTGACGTTTGGCAATTCACTCAAAAATGGTGCCAAACGCTTCCAAATGTTCCCCTGAAAGTTTTAGCGGTCGAAACAGAAGACTTTTTATCACAGGACAAGAATTCAGCCCTCAGCAACTTAACCGGAGGAAATTATTTTTTTGAAAAAATCCCTAAGCCCCGGGGTCACAATTTCAGCAAAAATCTGACTTTTGGCAATTTACTCAAAAATGGTGCCAAACGCTTGCAAATGCTCCCGTGGAAGTTTTAGCGGTCGAAACAGAAGGCTTTTTATCACAGGACAAGAAATCAGCCCTCAGCAACTTAACCGGAGGAAATTATTTTTTTGAAAAAATCCCTAAGCCCCGGGGTCACAATTTCAGCAAAAATCTGACTTTTGGCAATTTACTCAAAAATGGTGCCAAACGCTTGCAAATGCTCCCCTGGAAGTTTTAGCGGTCGAAACAGAAGGCTTTTTATCACAGGACAAGAAATCAGCCCTCAGCAACTTAACCAGAGGAAATTTTTTTTAAAAAAAAATCCCTAAGCCCCGGGGTCACAATTTCAGCAAAAATCTGACTTTTGGCAATTCACTCAAAAATGGTGCCAAACGCTTGCAAATGCTCCCCTGAAAGGTTTGGCAGTCGAAACAGGAGACTTTTTATGACAGGACGAGAAATAAGACCTCAGCAACTTAACCGGCGGAATTTTTTTTTTGAAAAAATCCCTAAGCCCCGGGGTCACAATTTCAGCAAAAATCTGACTTTTGGCAATTCACTCAAAAATGGTGCCAAACGCTTGCAAATGCTCCCCTGAATGTTTTAGCGGTCGGAAAAGAAGGCTTTTTATCACAGAACAAGAAATCAGCCCTTAGCAACTTAACCGGACAAAAAATTTTTTTTGAAAAAATCCCTACGCCCCGGGGTCACAATTTCAGGAAAAATCTGACTTTTGGCAATTCACTCAAAAATGGTGCCAAACGCTTGAAAATGCTCCCCTGAAAGGTTTGGCAGTCGAAACAGAAGGCTATTTATCACAGGACAAGAAATGAGACCTAAGCAACTTACCCGGCGGAAATTTTTTTTTGAAAAAATCCCTAAGCCCCGGGGTCACAATTTCAGCAAAAATCCGACTTTTGGCAATTCACTCAAAAATGGTGCCAAACGCTTGCAAATGCTCCCCTGAATGTTTCAGCAGTCGAAACAGAAGGCTTTTTATCACAGGACAAGAAATCAGCCCTCAGGAACTTAACCGGAGAAAAATTTTTTTTTGAAAAAATCCCTAAGCCCCGGGGTCACAATTTCAGCAAAAATCTGACTTTTGGCAATTCACTCAAAAATGGTGCCAAACGCTTGCAAATGCTCCCCTGAATGTTTTAGCGGTCGGAAAAGAAGGCTTTTTATCACAGGACAAGAAATCAGCCCTCAGCAACTTAACCGGAGAAAAAAATTTTTTTGAAAAAATCCCTAAGCCCCGGGGTCACAATTTCAGCAAAAATCTGACTTTTGGCAATTCACTCAAAAATGGTGCCAAACGCTTGCAAATGCTCCCCTGAAAGGTTTGGCGGTCGAAACCGAAGGCTTTTTATCACAGGACGAGAAATCAGACCTCAGCAACTTATCCGGCGGAATTTTTTTTTTTGAAAAAATCCCTAAGCCCCGGGGTCACAATTTCAGCAAAAATCTGACGTTTGGCAATTCACTCAAAAATGGTGCCAAACGCTTGCAAATGATCCCCCGAAAGGTTTGGCGGTCGAAACAGAGGGCTTTTTATCACAGGACAAGAAATCAGCCCTCAGCAACTTAACCAGAGGAAAATTTTCTTTTGAAAAAATCCCTAAGCCCCAGGGTCACAATTTCAGCAAAAATCTGACTTTTGGCAAATCACTCAAAAATGGTGCCAAACGCTTGCAAATGCTCCCCTGAATGTTTTAGCGGTCGGAAAAGAAGGCTTTTTATCACAGGACAAGAAATCAGCCCTCAGCAACTTAACCGGAGAAAAATTTTTTTTTGAAAAAATCCCTAAGCCCCGGGGTCACAATTTCAGCAAAAATCCGACATTTGGCAATTCACTCAAAAATGGTGCCAAACGCTTGCAAATGCTCCCCTGAATGTTTCAGCAGTTGGAAAAGAAGGCTTTTTATCACAAGACAAGAAATCAGCCCTCAGCAACTTAACCGGAGGAAATTTTTTTTTTTTGAAAAAATCCCTGAGCCCCGGGGTCACAATTTCAGCAAAAATCCGACTTTTGGCAATTTACTCAAAAATGGTGCCAAACGCTTGCAAATGCTCCCCTGAAAGGTTTGGCGGTCGAAACCGAAGGCTTTTTATCACAGGACAAGAAATCACCCCTCAGCAACTTATCCGGTGGAATTTTTTTTTTTTGAAAAAATCCCTGAGCCCCGGGGTCACAATTTCAGCAAAAATCCGACTTTTGGCAATTTACTCAAAAATGGTGCCAAACGCTTGCAAATGCTCCCGTGGAAGTTTTAGCGGTCGAAACAGAAGGCTTTTTATCACAGGACAAGAAATCAGCCCTCAGGAACTTAACCGGAGAAAAAATTTTTTTTGAAAAAATCCCTAAGCCCCGGGGTCACAATTTCAGCAAAAATCTGACTTTTGGCAATTCACTCAAAAATGGTGCCAAACGCTTGCAAATGCTCCCCTGAAAGGTTTGGCGGTCGAAACCGAAGGCTTTTTATCACAGGACGAGAAATCAGACCTCAGCAACTTATCCGGCGGAATTTTTTTTTTTAAAAAAATCCCTAAGCCCCGGGGTCACAATTTCAGCAAAAATCTGACTTTTGGCAATTCACTCAAAAATGGTGCCAAACGCTTGCAAATGCTCCCCTGAAAGGTTTGGCGGTCGAAACCGAAGGCTTTTTATCACAGGACGAGAAATCAGACCTCAGCAACTTATCCGGCGGAATTTTTTTTTTTGAAAAAATCCCTAAGCCCCGGGGTCACAATTTCAGGAAAAATCTGACTTTTGGCAATTCACTCAAAAATGGTGCCAAACGCTTGCAAATGCTCCCCTGAATGTTTTAGCGGTCGGAAAAGAAGGCTTTTTATCACAGAACAAGAAATCAGCCCTCAGCAACTTAACCGGAGAAAAAATTTTTTTTGAAAAAATCCCTAAGCCCCGGGGTCACAATTTCAGCAAAAATCCGACATTTGGCAATTCACTCAAAAATGGTGCCAAACGCTTGCAAATGCTCCCCTGAAAGGTTTGGCGGTCGAAACCGAAGGCTTTTTATCACAGGACGAGAAATCAGACCTCAGCAACTTAACCGGCGGAATTTTTTTTTTGAAAAAATCCCTAAGCCCCGGGGTCACAATTTCAGCAAAAATCTGACTTTTGGCAATTCACTCAAAAATGGTGCCAAACGCTTGCAAATACTCCCCTGAATGTTTTAGCGGTCGGAAAAGAAGGCTTTTTATCACAGAACAAGAAATCAGCCCTCAGCAACTTAACCAGAGGAAAAAATTTTTTTGAAAAAATCCCTAAGCCCCGGGGTCACAATTTCAGGAAAAATCTGACTTTTGGCAATTCACTCAAAAATGGTACCAAACGCTTGCATATGCTCCCCTGAAAGTTTTAGCTTTTGAAACAGAAGGCTTTTTATCACAGGACAAGAAATCAGCCCTCAGCAACTTAACCGGAGGAAATTATTTTTTTGAAAAAATCCCTAAGCCCCGGGGTCACAATTTCAGCAAAAATCTGACTTTTGGCAATTCACTCAAAAATGGTGCCAAACGCTTGCAAATGCTCCCCTGAAAGGTTTGGCGGTCGAAACCGAAGGCTTTTTATCACAGGACGAGAAATCAGACCTCAGCAATTTAACCGGACAAAAAATTTTTTTTGAAAAAATCCCTAAGCCCCGGGGTCACAATTTCAGCAAAAATCTGACTTTTGGCAATTCACTCAAAAATGGTGCCAAACGCTTGCAAATGCTCCCCTGAAAGGTTTGGCAGTCGAAACAGAAGGCTTTTTATCACAGTACAAGAAATCAGCCCTCAGGAACTTAACCGGATAAAATTTTTTTTTTTGAAAAAAATCCCTAAGCCCCGGGGTCACAATTTCAGCAAAAATCTGACTTTTGGCAATTCACTCAAAAATGGTGCCAAACGCTTCCAAATGCTCCCCTGAATGTTTTAGCGGTCGAAACAGAAGGCTTTTTATCACAGGACAAGAAATCAGCCCTCAGCAACTTAACCAGAGGAAAATTATTTTTCGAAAAAATCCCTAAGCCCCGGGGTCACAATTTCAGCAAAAATCTGACTTTTGGCAATTCACTCAAAAATTGTGCCAAAGGCTTCCACATGTTCCCCTGAAAGTTTTAGCGGTCGAAACAGAAGGCTTTTTATCACAGGACAAGAAATCAGCCCTCAGGAACTTAACCGGAGAAAAAAAATTTTTTTTTGAAAAAATCCCTAAGCCCCGGGGTCACAATTTCAGCAAAAATCTGACTTTTGGCAAATCACTCAAAAATTGTGCCAAACGCTTGCAAATGCTCCCCTGAATGTTTTAGCGGTCGGAAAAGAAGGCTTTTTATCACAGTACGAGAAATCAGACCTCAGCAATTTCAGCAAAAATCTGACTTTTGGCAATTCACTCAAAAATGGTACCAAACGCTTGCAAATGCTCCCCTGAAAGTTTTAGCTTTTGAAACAGAACGCTTTTTATCACAGGACAAGAAATCAGCCCTCAGCAACTTAACCGGAGGAAATTATTTTTTTGAAAAAATCCCTAAGCCCCGGGGTCACAATTTCAGCAAAAATCTGACTTTTGGCAATTCACTCAAAAATGGTGCCAAACGCTTGCAAATGCTCCCCTGAAAGGTTTGGCGGTCGAAACCGAAGGCTTTTTATCACAGGACGAGAAATCAGACCTCAGCAACTTATCCGGCGGAATTTTTTTTTTTGAAAAAATCCCTAAGCCCCGGGGTCACAATTTCAGCAAAAATCTGACGTTTGGCAATTCACTCAAAAATGGTGCCAAACGCTTGCAAATGCTCCCCCGAAAGGTTTGGCGGTCGAAACAGAGGGCTTTTTATCACAGGACAAGAAATCAGCCCTCAGCAACTTAACCGGAGGAAAATTTTTTTTTGAAAAAATCCCTAAGCCCCAGGGTCACAATTTCAGCAAAAATCTGACTTTTGGCAAATCACTCAAAAATGGTGCCAAACGCTTGCAAATGCTCCCCTGAATGTTTTAGCGGTCGGAAAAGAAGGCTTTTTATCACAGGACAAGAAATCAGCCCTCAGGAACTTAACCGGAGAAAAATTTTTTTTTGAAAAAATCCCTAAGCCCCAGGGTCACAATTTCAGCAAAAATCCGACTTTTGGCAATTCACTCAAAAATGGTGCCAAACGCTTGCAAATGCACCCCTGAATGTTTCAGCAGTTGGAAAAGAAGGCTTTTTATCACAAGACAAGAAATCAGCCCTCAGCAACTTAACCGGTGGAAATTTTTTTTTTGAAAAAATCCCTTAACCCCGGGGTCACAATTTCAGGAAAAATCTGACTTTTGGCAATTCACTCAAAAATGGTGCCAAAAGCTTGCAAATGCTCCCCTGAAAGGTTTGGCGGTCGAAACCGAAGGCTTTTTATCACAGGACAAGAAATCAGCCCTCAGCAACTTATCCGGTGGAAATTTTTTTTTTGAAAAAATCCCTTAACCCCGGGGTCACAATTTCAGCAAAAATCCGACTTTTGGCAATTTACTCAAAAATGGTGCCAAACGCTTGCAAATGCTCCCGTGGAAGTTTTAGCGGTCGAAACAGAAGGCTTTTTATCACAGGACAAGAAATCAGCCCTCAGGAACTTAACCGGAGAAAAAAATTTTTTTGAAAAAATCCCTAAGCCCCGGGGTCACAATTTCAGCAAAAATCTGACTTTTGGCAATTCACTCAAAAATGGTGCCAAACGCTTGCAAATGCTCCCCTGAATGTTTTAGCGGTCGAAACCGAAGGCTTTTTATCACAGGACGAGAAATCAGACCTCAGCAACATATCCGGCGGAATTTTTTTTTTTGAAAAAATCCCTAAGCCCCGGGGTCACAATTTCAGCAAAAATCTGACTTTTGGCAATTCACTCAAAAATGGTACCAAACGCTTGCAAATGCTCCCCTGAAAGTTTTAGCTTTTGAAACAGAGGGCTTTTTATCACAGGACAAGAAATCAGTCCTCAGGAACTTAACCGGAGAAAAAATTTTTTTTGAAAAAATCCCTAAGCCCCGGGGTCACAATTTCAGGAAAAATCTGACTTTTGGCAATTCACTCAAAAATGGTGCCAAACGCTTGCAAATGCTCCCCTGAAAGGTTTGGCAGTCGAAACAGGAGACTTTTTATGACAGGACGAGAAATAAGACCTCAGCAACTTAACCGGCGGAATTTTTTTTTTGAAAAAATCCCTAAGCCCCGGGGTCACAATTTCAGCAAAAATCTGACTTTTGGCAATTCACTCAAAAATGGTGCCAAACGCTTGCAAATGCTCCCCTGAATGTTTTAGCGGTCGGAAAAGAAGGCTTTTTATCACAGAACAAGAAATCAGCCCTCAGCAACTTAACCAGAGGAAAAATATTTTTTGGAAAAATCCCTAAGCCCCGGGGTCACAATTTCAGGAAAAATCTGACTTTTGGCAATTCACTCAAAAATGGTACCAAACGCTTGCAAATGCTCCCCTGAAAGTTTTAGCTTTTGAAACAGAAGGCTTTTTATCACAGGACAAGAAATCACCCCTCAGCAACTTATCCGGTGGAATTTTTTTTTTGAAAAAATCCCTAAGCCCCGGGGTCACAATTTCAGCAAAAATCTGACTTTTGGCAATTCACTCAAAAATGGTACCAAACGCTTGCAAATGCTCCCCTGAAAGTTTTAGCTTTTGAAACAGAGGGCTTTTTATTACAGGACAAGAAATCAGCCATCAGCAACTTAACCGGAGGAAATTTTTTTTTTGAAAAAATCCCTTAACCCCGGGGTCACAATTTCAGGAAAAATCTGACTTTTGGCAATTCACTCAAAAATGGTGCCAAACGCTTGCAAATGCTCCCCTGAAAGGTTTGGCGGTCGAAACCGAAGGCTTTTTATCACAGGACGAGAAATCAGACCTCAGCAACTTAACCGGACAAAAAAATTTTTTTGAAAAAATCCCTAAGCCCCGGGGTCACAATTTCAGCAAAAATCTGACTTTTGGCAATTCACTCAAAAATGGTGCCAAACGCTTGCAAATGCTCCCCTTAAAGGTTTGGCAGTCGAAACAGAAGGCTTTTTATCACAGTACAAGAAATCAGCCCTCAGGAACTTAACCGGATAAAAATTTTTTTTTGAAAAAATCCCTAAGCCCCGGGGTCACAATTTCAGCAAAAATCTGACTTTTGGCAATTCACTCAAAAATGGTGCCAAACGCTTCCAAATGCTCCCCTGAATGTTTTAGCGGTCGAAACAGAAGGCTTTTTATCACAGGACAAGAAATCAGCCCTCAGCAACTTAACCGGAGGAAAAAATTTTTTTGAAAAAATCCCTAAGACCCGGGGTCACAATTTCAGCAAAAATCTGACGTTTGGCAATTCACTCAAAAATGGTGCCAAACGCTTGCAAATGCTCCCCTGAAAGTTTTAGCGGTCGAAACAGAAGGCTTTTTATCACAGGACAAGAAATCAGCCCTCAGCAACTTAACCGGAGGAAATTATTTTTTTGAAAAAATCCCTAAGCCCCGGGGTCACAATTTCAGCAAAAATCTGACTTTTGGCAAATCACTCAAAAATTGTGCCAAACGCTTGCAAATGCTCCCCTGAATGTTTTAGCGGTCGGAAAAGAAGGCTTTTTATCACAGTACGAGAAATCAGACCTCAGCAATTTCAGCAAAAATCTGACTTTTGGCAATTCACTCAAAAATGGTACCAAACGCTTGCAAATGCTCCCCTGAAAGTTTTAGCTTTTGAAACAGAACGCTTTTTATCACAGGACAAGAAATCAGCCCTCAGCAACTTAACCGGAGGAAATTATTTTTTTGAAAAAATCCCTAAGCCCCGGGGTCACAATTTCAGCAAAAATCTGACTTTTGGCAATTCACTCAAAAATGGTGCCAAACGCTTGCAAATGCTCCCCTGAAAGGTTTGGCGGTCGAAACCGAAGGCTTTTTATCACAGGACGAGAAATCAGACCTCAGCAACTTATCCGGCGGAATTTTTTTTTTTGAAAAAATCCCTAAGCCCCGGGGTCACAATTTCAGCAAAAATCTGACGTTTGGCAATTCACTGAAAAATGGTGCCAAACGCTTGCAAATGCTCCCCCGAAAGGTTTGGCGGTCGAAACAGAGGGCTTTTTATCACAGGACAAGAAATCAGCCCTCAGCAACTTAACCGGAGGAAAATTTTTTTTTGAAAAAATCCCTAAGCCCCAGGGTCACAATTTCAGCAAAAATCTGACTTTTGGCAAATCACTCAAAAATGGTGCCAAACGCTTCCAAATGCTCCCCTGAATGTTTTAGCGGTTGGAAAAGAAGGCTTTTTATCACAGGACAAGAAATCAGCCCTCAGGAACTTAACCGGAGAAAAATTTTTTTTTGAAAAAATCCCTAAGCCCCAGGGTCACAATTTCAGCAAAAATCCGACTTTTGGCAATTCACTCAAAAATGGTGCCAAACGCTTGCAAATGCACCCCTGAATGTTTCAGCAGTTGGAAAAGAAGGCTTTTTATCACAAGACAAGAAATCAGCCCTCAGCAACTTAACCGGTGGAATTTTTTTTTTTGAAAAAATCCCTTAACCCCGGGGTCACAATTTCAGGAAAAATCTGACTTTTGGCAATTCACTCAAAAATGGTGCCAAAAGCTTGCAAATGCTCCCCTGAAAGGTTTGGCGGTCGAAACCGAAGGCTTTTTATCACAGGACAAGAAATCACCCCTCAGCAACTTATCCGGTGGAATTTTTTTTTTTGAAAAAATCCCTGAGCCCCGGGGTCACAATTTCAGCAAAAATCCGACTTTTGGCAATTTACTCAAAAATGGTGCCAAACGCTTGCAAATGCTCCCGTGGAAGTTTTAGCGGTCGAAACAGAAGGCTTTTTATCACAGGACAAGAAATCAGCCCTCAGGAACTTAACCGGAGAAAAATTTTTTTTTGAAAAAATCCCTAAGCCCCGGGGTCACAATTTCAGCAAAAATCTGACTTTTGGCAATTCACTCAAAAATGGTGCCAAACGCTTGCAAATGCTCCCCTGAAAGGTTTGGCGGTCGAAACCGAAGGCTTTTTATCACAGGACGAGAAATCAGACCTCAGCAACATATCCGGCGGAATTTTTTTTTTTGAAAAAATCCCTAAGCCCCGGGGTCACAATTTCAGCAAAAATCTGATTTTTGGCAATTCACTCAAAAATGGTACCAAACGCTTGCAAATGCTCCCCTGAAAGTTTTAGCTTTTGAAACAGAGGGCTTTTTATCACAGGACAAGAAATCAGTCCTCAGGAACTTAACCGGAGAAAAAATTTTTTTTGAAAAAATCCCTAAGCCCCGGGGTCACAATTTCAGGAAAAATCTGACTTTTGGCAATTCACTCAAAAATGGTGCCAAACGCTTGCAAATGCTCCCCTGAAAGGTTTGGCAGTCGAAACAGGAGACTTTTTATGACAGGACGAGAAATAAGACCTCAGCAACTTAACCGGCGGAATTTTTTTTTTGAAAAAATCCCTAAGCCCCGGGGTCACAATTTCAGCAAAAATCTGACTTTTGGCAATTCACTCAAAAATGGTGCCAAACGCTTGCAAATGCTCCCCTGAATGTTTTAGCGGTCGGAAAAGAAGGCTTTTTATCACAGAACAAGAAATCAGCCCTCAGCAACTTAACCAGAGGAAAAATATTTTTTGGAAAAATCCCTAAGCCCCGGGGTCACAATTTCAGGAAAAATCTGACTTTTGGCAATTCACTCAAAAATGGTACCAAACGCTTGCAAATGCTCCCCTGAAAGTTTTAGCTTTTGAAACAGAAGGCTTTTTATCACAGGACAAGAAATCACCCCTCAGCAACTTATCCGGTGGAATTTTTTTTTTGAAAAAATCCCTAAGCCCCGGGGTCACAATTTCAGCAAAAATCTGACTTTTGGCAATTCACTCAAAAATGGTACCAAACGCTTGCAAATGCTCCCCTGAAAGTTTTAGCTTTTGAAACAGAGGGCTTTTTATTACAGGACAAGAAATCAGCCATCAGCAACTTAACCGGAGGAAATTTTTTTTTTGAAAAAATCCCTTAACCCCGGGGTCACAATTTCAGGAAAAATCTGACTTTTGGCAATTCACTCAAAAATGGTGCCAAACGCTTGCAAATGCTCCCCTGAAAGGTTTGGCGGTCGAAACCGAAGGCTTTTTATCACAGGACGAGAAATCAGACCTCAGCAACTTAACCGGACAAAAAAATTTTTTTGAAAAAATCCCTAAGCCCCGGGGTCACAATTTCAGGAAAAATCTGACTTTTGGCAATTCACTCAGAAATGGTGCCAAACGCTTGCAAATGTTCCCCTGAAAGTTTTAGCGGTCGAAACCGAAGGCTTTTTATCACAGGACGAGAAATCAGACCTCAGCAACTTATCCGGCGGAAATTTTTTTTTAAAAAAATCCCTAAGCCCCGGGGTCACAATTTCAGGAAAAATCTGACTTTTGGCAATTCACTCAGAAATGGTGCCAAACGCTTGCAAATGCTCCCCTGAAAGGTTTGGCGGTCGAAACCGAAGGCTTTTTATCACAGGACGAGAAATCAGACCTCAGCAACTTATCCGGCGGAAATTTTTTTTAAAAAAAATCCCTAAGCCCCGGGGTCACAATTTCAGCAAAAATCTGACTTTTGGCAATTCACTCAAAAATTGTGCCAAACGCTTCCGAATGTTCCCCTGAAAGTTTTAGCGGTCGAAACAGAAGGCTTTTTATCACAGGACAAGAATTCAGCCCTCAGCAACTTAACCAGAGGAAATTATTTTTTTGAAAAAATCCCTAAGCCCCGGGGTCACAATTGCAGCAAAAATCTGACTTTTGGCAATTCACTCAAAAATGGTGCCAAACGCTTGACAATGCTCCCCTGGAAGTTTTGGCAGTCGAAACAGGAGGCTTTTTATCACAGGACGAGAAATCAGACCTCAGCAACTTATCCGGCGGAAATTTTTTTTTAAAAAAATCCCTAAGCCCCGGGGTCACAATTTCAGCAAAAATCTGACTTTTGGCAATTCACTCAAAAATTGTGCCAAACGCTTCCGAATGTTCCCCTGAAAGTTTTAGCGGTCGAAACAGAAGGCTTTTTATCACAGGACAAGAATTCAGCCCTCAGCAACTTAACCAGAGGAAATTATTTTTTTGAAAAAATCCCTAAGCCCCGGGGTCACAATTGCAGCAAAAATCTGACTTTTGGCAATTCACTCAAAAATGGTGCCAAACGCTTGACAATGCTCCCCTGAAAGGTTTGGCAGTCGAAACAGGAGGCTTTTTATCACAGGACGAGAAATCAGACCTCAGCAACTTAACCGGCGGAAATTTTTTTTTGAAAAAATCCCTAAGCCCCGGGGTCACAATTTCAGCAAAAATCTGACTTTTGGCAATTCACTCAAAAATGGTGCCAAACGCTTGCAAATGCTCCCCTGGAAGTTTTAGCGGTCGAAACAGAAGGCTTTTTATCACAGGACAAGAAATCAGCCCTCAGCAACTTAACCAGAGGAAAAATTTTTTTTGAAAAAATCCCTAAGCCCCGGGGTCACAATTTCAGCAAAAATCTGACTTTTGGCAATTCACTCAAAAATGGTGCCAAACGCTTGCAAATGCTCCCCTGAAAGGTTTGGCGGTCGAAACCGAAGGCTTTTTATCACATGACGAGAAATCACTCCTCAGCAACTTATCCGGTGGAATTTTTTTTTTGAAAAAATCCCTAAGCCCCGGGGTCACAATTTCAACAAAAATCTGACTTTTGGCAATTCACTCAAAAATGGTACCAAACGCTTGCAAATGCTCCCCTGAAAGTTTTAGCTTTTGAAACAGAGGGCTTTTTATCACAGGACAAGAAATCAGCCCTCAGCAACTTAACCGGAGGAAATTTTTTTTTTAAAAAAATCCCTTAACCCCGGGGTCACAATTTCAGGAAAAATCTGACTTTTGGCAATTCACTCAAAAATGGTGCCAAACGCTTGCAAATGCTCCCCTGAAAGGTTTGGCAGTTGAAACAGGAGGCTTTTTATCACAGGACGAGAAATCAGACCTCAGCAACTTAACCGGAGGAAATTTTTTTTTTGAAAAAATCCCTAAGCCCCGGGGTCACAATTTCAGGAAAAATCTGACTTTTGGCAATTCACTCAGAAATGGTGCCAAACGCTTGCAAATGCTCCCCTGAAAGGTTTGGCGGTCGAAACCGAAGGCTTTTTATCACAGGACGAGAAATCAGACCTCAGCAACTTATCCGGCGGAAATTTTTTTTAAAAAAAATCCCTAAGCCCCGGGGTCACAATTTCAGCAAAAATCTGACTTTTGGCAATTCACTCAAAAATGGTACCAAAGGCTTGCAAATGCTCCCCTGAAAGTTTTAGCTTTTGAAACAGAAGGCTTTTTATCACAGGACAAGAAATCAGTCCTCAGGAACTTAACCGGAGAAAAATTTTTTTTTGAAAAAATCCCTAAGCCCCGGGGTCACAATTTCAGGAAAAATCTGACTTTTGGCAATTCACTCAGAAATGGTGCCAAACGCTTGCAAATGCTCCCCTGAAAGGTTTGGCAGTCGAAACAGAAGGCTTTTTATCACAGTACAAGAAATCAGCCCTCAGCAACTTAACCGGCGAAAATTTTTTTTTCGAAAAAATCCCTAAGCCCCGGGGTCACAATTTCAGCAAAAATCTGACTTTTGGCAATTCACTCAAAAATTGTGCCAAACGCTTCCAAATGTTCCCCTGAAAGTTTTAGCGGTCGAAACAGAAGGCTTTTTATCACAGGACAAGAATTCAGCCCTCAGCAACTTAACCAGAGGAAATTATTTTTTTGAAAAAATCCCTAAGCCCCGGGGTCACAATTTCAGCAAAAATCTGACTTTTGGGAATTCACTCAAAAATGGTGCCAAAAGCTTGCAAATGCTCCCCTGAAAGGTTTGGCGGTCGAAACCGGAGGGCTTTTTATCACAGGACGAGAAATCAGACCTCAGCAACTTAACCGGACAAAAAAATTTTTTTGAAAAAATTCCTAAGCCCCGGGGTCACAATTTCAGCAAAACTCCGACATTTGGCAATTCACTCAAAAATGGTGCCAAATGCTTGCAAATGCTCCCCTGAAAGGTTTGGCAGTCGAAACAGAAGGCTTTTTATCACAGGACAAGAAATCAGCCCTCAGCAACTTAACCGGAGGAAAATTTTTTTTTGAAAAAATCCCTAAGACCCGGGGTCACAATTTCAGCAAAAATCTGACGTTTGGCAATTCACTCAAAAATGGTGCCAAACGCTTGCAAATGCTCCCCTGAAAGTTTTAGCGGTCGAAACAGAAGGCTTTTTATCACAGGACAAGAATTCAGCCCTCAGCAACTTAACCGGAGGAAATTATTTTTTTGAAAAAATCCCTAAGCCCCGGGGTCACAATTTCAGCAAAAATCTGACTTTTGGCAATTCACTCAAAAATGGTGCCAAGCGCTTGCAAATGCTCCCCTGAAAGGTTTGGCAGTCGAAACAGAAGGCTTTGTATCACAGAACAAGAAATCAGCCCTCAGCAAAAATACCTAAGCCCCAGGGTCACAATTTCAGCAAAAATCCGACTTTTGGCAATTCACTCAAAAATGGTGCCAAACGCTTGCAAATGCTCCCCTGAATGTTTCAGCAGTCGGAAAAGAAGGCTTTTTATCACAGGACAAAAAATCAGCCCTCAGGAACTTAACCGGAGAAAAATTTTTTTTTGAAAAAATCCCTAAGCCCCGGGGTCACAATTTCAGCAAAAATCTGACTTTTGGCAATTCACTCAAAAATGGTACCAAACGCTTGCAAATGCTCCCCTGAAAGTTTTAGCTTTTGAAACAGAAGGCTTTTTATCACAGGACAAGAAATCAGTCCTCAGGAACTTAACCGGAGAAAAATTTTTTTTTGAAAAAATCCCTAAGCCCCGGGGTCACAATTTCAGGAAAAATCTGACTTTTGGCAATTCACTCAGAAATGGTGCCAAACGCTTGCAAATGCTCCCCTGAAAGGTTTGGCAGTCGAAACAGAAGGCTTTTTATCACAGTACAAGAAATCAGCCCTCAGCAACTTAACCGGCGGAAATTTTTTTTTCGAAAAAATCCCTAAGCCCCGGGGTCACAATTTCAGCAAAAATCTGACTTTTGGCAATTCACTCAAAAATTGTGCCAAACGCTTCCAAATGTTCCCCTGAAAGTTTTAGCGGTCGAAACAGAAGGCTTTTTATCACAGGACAAGAATTCAGCCCTCAGCAACTTAACCAGAGGAAATTATTTTTTTGAAAAAATCCCTAAGCGCCGGGGTCACAATTGCAGCAAAAATCTGACTTTTGGCAATTCACTCAAAAATGGTGCCAAACGCTTGCAAATGCTCCCCTGAAAGGTTTGTCAGTCGAAACAGGAGACTTTTTCTCACAGGACGAGAAATCAGACCTCAGCAACTTAACCGGCGGAAATTTTTTTTTGAAAAAATCCCTAAGCCCCGGGGTCACAATTTCAGCAAAAATCTGACTTTTGGCAATTCACTCAAAAATGGTGCCAAACGCTTGCAAATGCTCCCCTGAAAGGTTTGGCGGTCGAAACCGGAGGGCTTTTTATCACAGGACGAGAAATCAGACCTCAGCAACTTGACCGGACAAAAAAATTTTTTTGAAAAAATTCCTAAGCCCCGGGGTCACAATTTCAGCAAAACTCCGACATTTGGCAATTCACTCAAAAATGGTGCCAAACGCTTGCAAATGCTCCCCTGAAAGGTTTGGCAGTCGAAACAGAAGGCTTTTTATCACAGGACAAGAAATCAGCCCTCAGCAACTTAACCGGAGGAAAAAATTTTTTTGAAAAAATCCCTAAGACCCGGGGTCACAATTTCAGCAAAAATCTGACGTTTGGCAATTCACTCAAAAATGGTGCCAAACGCTTGCAAATGCTCCCCTGAAAGTTTTAGCGGTCGAAACAGAAGGCTTTTTATCACAGGACAAGAATTCAGCCCTCAGCAACTTAACCGGAGGAAATTATTTTTTTGAAAAAATCCCTAAGCCCCGGGGTCACAATTTCAGCAAAAATCTGACTTTTGGCAATTCACTCAAAAATGGTGCCAAGCGCTTGCAAATGCTCCCCTGAAAGGTTTGGCAGTCGAAACAGAAGGCTTTGTATCACGAAACAAGAAATCAGCCCTCAGCAAAAATACCTAAGCCCCAGGGTCACAATTTCAGCAAAAATCCGACTTTTCGCAATTCACTCAAAAATGGTGCCAAACGCTTGCAAATGCTCCCCTGAATGTTTCAGCAGTCGGAAAAGAAGGCTTTTTATCACAGGACAAGAAATCAGCCCTCAGGAACTTAACCGGAGAAAATTTTTTTTTTGAAAAAATCCCTAAGCCCCGGGGTCACAATTTCAGCAAAAATCTGACTTTTGGCAATTCACTCAAAAATGGTGCCAAACGTTTGCAAATGCTCCCCTGAAAGGTTTGGCGGTCGAAACCGAAGGCTTTTTATCACAGGACGAGAAATCAGACCTCAGCAACTTATCCGGCGGAATTTTTTTTTTTGAAAAAATCCCTAAGCCCCGGGGTCACAATTTCAGCAAAAATCTGACTTTTGGCAATTCACTCAAAAATGGTACCAAACGCTTGCAAATGCTCCCCTGAAAGTTTTAGCTTTTGAAACAGAAGGCTTTTTATCACAGGACAAGAAATCAGCCCTCAGCAACTTAACCAGAGGAAAATTTTTTTTTGAAAAAATCCCTAAGCCCCGGGGTCACAATTTCAGCAAAAATCTGACTTTTGGCAATTCACTCAAAAATGGTGCCAAACGCTTGCAAATGCTCCCCTGAAAGGTTTGGCAGTCGAAACAGGAGGCTTTTTATCACAGGACGAGAAATCAGACCTCAGCAACTTAACCGGCGGAAATTTTTTTTTGAAAAAATCCCTAAGCCCCGGGGTCACAATTTCAGCAAAAATCCGACTTTTGGCAATTCACTCAAAAATGGTGCCAAACGCTTCCAAATGCTCCCCTGAATGTTTTAGCGGTCGGAAAAGAAGGCTTTTTATCACAGGACAAGAAATCAGCCCTCAGCAACTTAACCGGAGAAAAATTTTTTTTTGAAAAAATCCCTAAGCCCCGGGGTCACAATTTCAGCAAAAATCTGACTTTTGGCAATTCACTCAAAAATGGTGCCAAACGTTTGCAAATGCTCCCCTGAAAGGTTTGGCGGTCGAAACCGAAGGCTTTTTATCACAGGACGAGAAATCAGCCCTCAGCAACTTATCCGGCGGAATTTTTTTTTTTGAAAAAATCCCTAAGCCCCGGGGTCACAATTTCAGCAAAAATCTGACTTTTGGGAATTCACTCAAAAATGGTGCCAAACGCTTGCAAATGCTCCCCTGAAAGTTTTAGCTTTTGAAACAGAAGGCTTTTTATCACAGGACAAGAAATCAGCCCTCAGCAACTTAACCAGAGGAAAAATTTTTTTTAAAAAAATCCCTAAGCCCCGGGGTCACAATTTCAGCAAAAATCTGACGTTTGGCAATTCACTCAAAAATGGTGCCAAACGCTTCCAAATGTTCCCCTGAAAGTTTTAGCAGTCGGAAAAGAAGGCTTTTTATCACAGGACAAGAAATCAGCCCTCAGCAACTTAACCGGAGAAAAATTTTTTTTTGAAAAAATCCCTAAGCCCCGGGGTCACAATTTCAGCAAAAATCTGACTTTAGGCAATTCACTCAAAAATGGTGCCAAAGGCTTGCAAATGCTCCCCTGAATGTTTCAGCAGTTGGAAAAGAAGGCTTTTTATCACAGGACAAGAAATCAGCCCTCAGGAACTTAACCGGAGAAAAAATTTTTTTTGAAAAAATCCCTAAGCCCCGGGGTCACAATTTCAGCAAAAATCTGACTTTTGGCAATTCACTCAAAAATGGTGCTAAAAGCTTGCAAATGCTCCCCTGAAAGGTTTGGCGGTCGAAACCGAAGGCTTTTTATCACAGGACGAGAAATCAGACCTCAGCAACTTAACCGGACAAAAAAAATTTTTTGAAAAAATTCCTAAGCCCCGGGGACACAATTTCAGCAAAAATCTGACTTTTGGCAATTCACTCAAAAATGGTGCCAAACGCTTGCAAATGCTCCCCTGAAAGGTTTGGCAGTCGAAACAGAAGGCTTTTTATCACAGGACAAGAAATCAGCCCTCAGGAACTTAACCGGCGGAAATTTTTTTTTGAAAAAATCCCTAAGCCCCGGGGTCACAATTTCAGCAAAAATCCGACTTTTGGCAATTCACTCAAAAATGGTGCCAAACGCTTGCAAATGCTCCTCTGAAGGGTTTGGCAGTCGATACAGAAGGCTTTTTATCACAGAACAAGAAATCAGCCCTCAGCAACTTAACCGGACAAAAAAAATTTTTTGAAAAAATTCCTAAGCCCCGGGGTCACAATTTCAGCAAAAATCTGACTTTTGGCAATTCACTCAAAAATGGTGCCAAACGCTTGCAAATGCTCCCCTGAAAGGTTTGGCAGTCGAAACAGGAGGCTTTTTATCACAGGACGAGAAATCAGACCTCAGCAACTTAACCGGCGGAAATTTTTTTTTGAAAAAATCCCTAAGCCCCGGGGTCACAATTTCAGCAAAAATCCGACATTTGGCAATTCACTCAAAAATGGTGCCAAACGCTTGCAAATGCTCCCCTGAATGTTTCAGCAGTCGGAAAAGAAGGCTTTTTATCACAGGACAAAAAATCAGCCCTCAGGAACTTAACCGGAGAAAAATTTTTTTTTGAAAAAATCCCTAAGCCCCGGGGTCACAATTTCAGCAAAAATCTGACTTTTGGCAATTCACTCAAAAATGGTACCAAACGCTTGCAAATGCTCCCCTGGAAGTTTTAGCTTTTGAAACAGAAGGCTTTTTATCACAGGACAAGAAATCAGTCCTCAGGAACTTAACCGGAGAAAAATTTTTTTTTGAAAAAATCCCTAAGCCCCGGGGTCACAATTTCAGGAAAAATCTGACTTTTGGCAATTCACTCAGAAATGGTGCCAAACGCTTGCAAATGCTCCCCTGAAAGGTTTGGCAGTCGAAACAGAAGGCTTTTTATCACAGTACAAGAAATCAGCCCTCAGCAACTTAACCGGCGGAAATTTTTTTTTCGAAAAAATCCCTAAGCCCCGGGGTCACAATTTCAGCAAAAATCTGACTTTTGGCAATTCACTCAAAAATTGTGCCAAACGCTTCCAAATGTTCCCCTGAAAGTTTTAGCGGTCGAAACAGAAGGCTTTTTATCACAGGACAAGAATTCAGCCCTCAGCAACTTAACCAGAGGAAATTATTTTTTTGAAAAAATCCCTAAGCGCCGGGGTCACAATTGCAGCAAAAATCTGACTTTTGGCAATTCACTCAAAAATGGTGCCAAACGCTTGCAAATGCTCCCCTGAAAGGTTTGTCAGTCGAAACAGGAGACTTTTTCTCACAGGACGAGAAATCAGACCTCAGCAACTTAACCGGCGGAAATTTTTTTTTGAAAAAATCCCTAAGCCCCGGGGTCACAATTTCAGCAAAAATCTGACTTTTGGCAATTCACTCAAAAATGGTGCCAAACGCTTGCAAATGCTCCCCTGAAAGGTTTGGCGGTCGAAACCGGAGGGCTTTTTATCACAGGACGAGAAATCAGACCTCAGCAACTTGACCGGACAAAAAAATTTTTTGGAAAAAATTCCTAAGCCCCGGGGTCACAATTTCAGCAAAACTCCGACATTTGGCAATTCACTCAAAAATGGTGCCAAACGCTTGCAAATGCTCCCCTGAAAGGTTTGGCAGTCGAAACAGAAGGCTTTTTATCACAGGACAAGAAATCAGCCCTCAGCAACTTAACCGGAGGAAAAAAATTTTTTGAAAAAATCCCTAAGACCCGGGGTCACAATTTCAGCAAAAATCTGACGTTTGGCAATTCACTCAAAAATGGTGCCAAACGCTTGCAAATGCTCCCCTGAAAGTTTTAGCGGTCGAAACAGAAGGCTTTTTATCACAGGACAAGAATTCAGCCCTCAGCAACTTAACCGGAGGAAATTATTTTTTTGAAAAAATCCCTAAGCCCCGGGGTCACAATTTCAGCAAAAATCTGACTTTTGGCAATTCACTCAAAAATGGTGCCAAGCGCTTGCAAATGCTCCCCTGAAAGGTTTGGCAGTCGAAACAGAAGGCTTTGTATCACGAAACAAGAAATCAGCCCTCAGCAAAAATACCTAAGCCCCAGGGTCACAATTTCAGCAAAAATCCGACTTTTCGCAATTCACTCAAAAATGGTGCCAAACGCTTGCAAATGCTCCCCTGAAAGGTTTGGCGGTCGAAACCGAAGGCTTTTTATCACAGGACGAGAAATCAGACCTCAGCAACTTATCCGGCGGAATTTTTTTTTTTGAAAAAATCCCTAAGCCCCGGGGTCACAATTTCAGCAAAAATCTGACTTTTGGCAATTCACTCAAAAATGGTACCAAACGCTTGCAAATGCTCCCCTGAAAGTTTTAGCTTTTGAAACAGAAGGCTTTTTATCACAGGACAAGAAATCAGCCCTCAGCAACTTAACCAGAGGAAAATTTTTTTTTGAAAAAATCCCTAAGCCCCGGGGTCACAATTTCAGCAAAAATCTGACTTTTGGCAATTCACTCAAAAATGGTGCCAAACGCTTGCAAATGCTCCCCTGAAAGGTTTGGCAGTCGAAACAGGAGGCTTTTTATCACAGGACGAGAAATCAGACCTCAGCAACTTAACCGGCGGAAATTTTTTTTTGAAAAAATCCCTAAGCCCCGGGGTCACAATTTCAGCAAAAATCCGACTTTTGGCAATTCACTCAAAAATGGTGCCAAACGCTTCCAAATGCTCCCCTGAATGTTTTAGCGGTCGGAAAAGAAGGCTTTTTATCACAGGACAAGAAATCAGCCCTCAGCAACTTAACCGGAGAAAAATTTTTTTTTGAAAAAATCCCTAAGCCCCGGGGTCACAATTTCAGCAAAAATCTGACTTTTGGCAATTCACTCAAAAATGGTGCCAAACGTTTGCAAATGCTCCCCTGAAAGGTTTGGCGGTCGAAACCGAAGGCTTTTTATCACAGGACGAGAAATCAGCCCTCAGCAACTTATCCGGCGGAATTTTTTTTTTTGAAAAAATCCCTAAGCCCCGGGGTCACAATTTCAGCAAAAATCTGACTTTTGGGAATTCACTCAAAAATGGTGCCAAACGCTTGCAAATGCTCCCCTGAAAGTTTTAGCTTTTGAAACAGAAGGCTTTTTATCACAGGACAAGAAATCAGCCCTCAGCAACTTAACCAGAGGAAAAATTTTTTTTAAAAAAATCCCTAAGCCCCGGGGTCACAATTTCAGCAAAAATCTGACGTTTGGCAATTCACTCAAAAATGGTGCCAAACGCTTCCAAATGTTCCCCTGAAAGTTTTAGCAGTCGGAAAAGAAGGCTTTTTATCACAGGACAAGAAATCAGCCCTCAGCAACTTAACCGGAGAAAAATTTTTTTTTGAAAAAATCCCTAAGCCCCGGGGTCACAATTTCAGCAAAAATCTGACTTTAGGCAATTCACTCAAAAATGGTGCCAAAGGCTTGCAAATGCTCCCCTGAATGTTTCAGCAGTTGGAAAAGAAGGCTTTTTATCACAGGACAAGAAATCAGCCCTCAGGAACTTAACCGGAGAAAAAATTTTTTTTGAAAAAATCCCTAAGCCCCGGGGTCACAATTTCAGCAAAAATCTGACTTTTGGCAATTCACTCAAAAATGGTGCTAAAAGCTTGCAAATGCTCCCCTGAAAGGTTTGGCGGTCGAAACCGAAGGCTTTTTATCACAGGACGAGAAATCAGACCTCAGCAACTTAACCGGACAAAAAAAATTTTTTGAAAAAATTCCTAAGCCCCGGGGACACAATTTCAGCAAAAATCTGACTTTTGGCAATTCACTCAAAAATGGTGCCAAACGCTTGCAAATGCTCCCCTGAAAGGTTTGGCAGTCGAAACAGAAGGCTTTTTATCACAGGACAAGAAATCAGCCCTCAGGAACTTAACCGGCGGAAATTTTTTTTTGAAAAAATCCCTAAGCCCCGGGGTCACAATTTCAGCAAAAATCCGACTTTTGGCAATTCACTCAAAAATGGTGCCAAACGCTTGCAAATGCTCCTCTGAAGGGTTTGGCAGTCGATACAGAAGGCTTTTTATCACAGAACAAGAAATCAGCCCTCAGCAACTTAACCGGACAAAAAAAATTTTTTGAAAAAATTCCTAAGCCCCGGGGTCACAATTTCAGCAAAAATCTGACTTTTGGCAATTCACTCAAAAATGGTGCCAAACGCTTGCAAATGCTCCCCTGAAAGGTTTGGCAGTCGAAACAGGAGGCTTTTTATCACAGGACGAGAAATCAGACCTCAGCAACTTAACCGGCGGAAATTTTTTTTTGAAAAAATCCCTAAGCCCCGGGGTCACAATTTCAGCAAAAATCCGACATTTGGCAATTCACTCAAAAATGGTGCCAAACGCTTGCAAATGCTCCCCTGAATGTTTCAGCAGTCGGAAAAGAAGGCTTTTTATCACAGGACAAAAAATCAGCCCTCAGGAACTTAACCGGAGAAAAATTTTTTTTTGAAAAAATCCCTAAGCCCCGGGGTCACAATTTCAGCAAAAATCTGACTTTTGGCAATTCACTCAAAAATGGTACCAAACGCTTGCAAATGCTCCCCTGGAAGTTTTAGCTTTTGAAACAGAAGGCTTTTTATCACAGGACAAGAAATCAGTCCTCAGGAACTTAACCGGAGAAAAATTTTTTTTTGAAAAAATCCCTAAGCCCCGGGGTCACAATTTCAGGAAAAATCTGACTTTTGGCAATTCACTCAGAAATGGTGCCAAACGCTTGCAAATGCTCCCCTGAAAGGTTTGGCAGTCGAAACAGAAGGCTTTTTATCACAGTACAAGAAATCAGCCCTCAGCAACTTAACCGGCGGAAATTTTTTTTTCGAAAAAATCCCTAAGCCCCGGGGTCACAATTTCAGCAAAAATCTGACTTTTGGCAATTCACTCAAAAATTGTGCCAAACGCTTCCAAATGTTCCCCTGAAAGTTTTAGCGGTCGAAACAGAAGGCTTTTTATCACAGGACAAGAATTCAGCCCTCAGCAACTTAACCAGAGGAAATTATTTTTTTGAAAAAATCCCTAAGCGCCGGGGTCACAATTGCAGCAAAAATCTGACTTTTGGCAATTCACTCAAAAATGGTGCCAAACGCTTGCAAATGCTCCCCTGAAAGGTTTGTCAGTCGAAACAGGAGACTTTTTCTCACAGGACGAGAAATCAGACCTCAGCAACTTAACCGGCGGAAATTTTTTTTTGAAAAAATCCCTAAGCCCCGGGGTCACAATTTCAGCAAAAATCTGACTTTTGGCAATTCACTCAAAAATGGTGCCAAACGCTTGCAAATGCTCCCCTGAAAGGTTTGGCGGTCGAAACCGGAGGGCTTTTTATCACAGGACGAGAAATCAGACCTCAGCAACTTGACCGGACAAAAAAATTTTTTGGAAAAAATTCCTAAGCCCCGGGGTCACAATTTCAGCAAAACTCCGACATTTGGCAATTCACTCAAAAATGGTGCCAAACGCTTGCAAATGCTCCCCTGAAAGGTTTGGCAGTCGAAACAGAAGGCTTTTTATCACAGGACAAGAAATCAGCCCTCAGCAACTTAACCGGAGGAAAAAAATTTTTTGAAAAAATCCCTAAGACCCGGGGTCACAATTTCAGCAAAAATCTGACGTTTGGCAATTCACTCAAAAATGGTGCCAAACGCTTGCAAATGCTCCCCTGAAAGTTTTAGCGGTCGAAACAGAAGGCTTTTTATCACAGGACAAGAATTCAGCCCTCAGCAACTTAACCGGAGGAAATTATTTTTTTGAAAAAATCCCTAAGCCCCGGGGTCACAATTTCAGCAAAAATCTGACTTTTGGCAATTCACTCAAAAATGGTGCCAAGCGCTTGCAAATGCTCCCCTGAAAGGTTTGGCAGTCGAAACAGAAGGCTTTGTATCACGAAACAAGAAATCAGCCCTCAGCAAAAATACCTAAGCCCCAGGGTCACAATTTCAGCAAAAATCCGACTTTTCGCAATTCACTCAAAAATGGTGCCAAACGCTTGCAAATGCTCCCCTGAAAGGTTTGGCGGTCGAAACCGAAGGCTTTTTATCACAGGACGAGAAATCAGACCTCAGCAACTTATCCGGCGGAATTTTTTTTTTTGAAAAAATCCCTAAGCCCCGGGGTCACAATTTCAGCAAAAATCTGACTTTTGGCAATTCACTCAAAAATGGTACCAAACGCTTGCAAATGCTCCCCTGAAAGTTTTAGCTTTTGAAACAGAAGGCTTTTTATCACAGGACAAGAAATCAGCCCTCAGCAACTTAACCAGAGGAAAATTTTTTTTTGAAAAAATCCCTAAGCCCCGGGGTCACAATTTCAGCAAAAATCTGACTTTTGGCAATTCACTCAAAAATGGTGCCAAACGCTTGCAAATGCTCCCCTGAAAGGTTTGGCAGTCGAAACAGGAGGCTTTTTATCACAGGACGAGAAATCAGACCTCAGCAACTTAACCGGCGGAAATTTTTTTTTGAAAAAATCCCTAAGCCCCGGGGTCACAATTTCAGCAAAAATCCGACTTTTGGCAATTCACTCAAAAATGGTGCCAAACGCTTCCAAATGCTCCCCTGAATGTTTTAGCGGTCGGAAAAGAAGGCTTTTTATCACAGGACAAGAAATCAGCCCTCAGCAACTTAACCGGAGAAAAATTTTTTTTTGAAAAAATCCCTAAGCCCCGGGGTCACAATTTCAGCAAAAATCTGACTTTTGGCAATTCACTCAAAAATGGTGCCAAACGTTTGCAAATGCTCCCCTGAAAGGTTTGGCGGTCGAAACCGAAGGCTTTTTATCACAGGACGAGAAATCAGCCCTCAGCAACTTATCCGGCGGAATTTTTTTTTTTGAAAAAATCCCTAAGCCCCGGGGTCACAATTTCAGCAAAAATCTGACTTTTGGGAATTCACTCAAAAATGGTGCCAAACGCTTGCAAATGCTCCCCTGAAAGTTTTAGCTTTTGAAACAGAAGGCTTTTTATCACAGGACAAGAAATCAGCCCTCAGCAACTTAACCAGAGGAAAAATTTTTTTTAAAAAAATCCCTAAGCCCCGGGGTCACAATTTCAGCAAAAATCTGACGTTTGGCAATTCACTCAAAAATGGTGCCAAACGCTTCCAAATGTTCCCCTGAAAGTTTTAGCAGTCGGAAAAGAAGGCTTTTTATCACAGGACAAGAAATCAGCCCTCAGCAACTTAACCGGAGAAAAATTTTTTTTTGAAAAAATCCCTAAGCCCCGGGGTCACAATTTCAGCAAAAATCTGACTTTAGGCAATTCACTCAAAAATGGTGCCAAAGGCTTGCAAATGCTCCCCTGAATGTTTCAGCAGTTGGAAAAGAAGGCTTTTTATCACAGGACAAGAAATCAGCCCTCAGGAACTTAACCGGAGAAAAAATTTTTTTTGAAAAAATCCCTAAGCCCCGGGGTCACAATTTCAGCAAAAATCTGACTTTTGGCAATTCACTCAAAAATGGTGCTAAAAGCTTGCAAATGCTCCCCTGAAAGGTTTGGCGGTCGAAACCGAAGGCTTTTTATCACAGGACGAGAAATCAGACCTCAGCAACTTAACCGGACAAAAAAATTTTTTTGAAAAAATTCCTAAGCCCCGGGGACACAATTTCAGCAAAAATCTGACTTTTGGCAATTCACTCAAAAATGGTGCCAAACGCTTGCAAATGCTCCCCTGAAAGGTTTGGCAGTCGAAACAGAAGGCTTTTTATCACAGGACAAGAAATCAGCCCTCAGGAACTTAACCGGCGGAAATTTTTTTTTGAAAAAATCCCTAAGCCCCGGGGTCACAATTTCAGCAAAAATCCGACTTTTGGCAATTCACTCAAAAATGGTGCCAAACGCTTGCAAATGCTCCTCTGAAGGGTTTGGCAGTCGATACAGAAGGCTTTTTATCACAGAACAAGAAATCAGCCCTCAGCAACTTAACCGGACAAAAAAAATTTTTTGAAAAAATTCCTAAGCCCCGGGGTCACAATTTCAGCAAAAATCTGACTTTTGGCAATTCACTCAAAAATGGTGCCAAACGCTTGCAAATGCTCCCCTGAAAGGTTTGGCAGTCGAAACAGGAGGCTTTTTATCACAGGACGAGAAATCAGACCTCAGCAACTTAACCG
Organism: Podarcis cretensis; assembly: GCF_951804945.1. Lineage (NCBI taxonomy): Eukaryota > Metazoa > Chordata > Lepidosauria > Squamata > Lacertidae > Podarcis > Podarcis cretensis. The sequence continues at coordinate 14,035,707 of NC_137182.1, forward strand.
GCGGAAATTTTTTTTTGAAAAAATCCCTAAGCCCCGGGGTCACAATTTCAGCAAAAATCCGACATTTGGCAATTCACTCAAAAATGGTGCCAAACGCTTGCAAATGCTCCCCTGAAAGTTTTAGCTTTTGAAACAGAAGGCTTTTTATCACAGGACAAGAAATCAGCCCTCAGCAACTTAACCAGAGGAAAATTTTTTTTAAAAAAAATCCCTAAGCCCCGGGGTCACAATTTCAGCAAAAATCTGACGTTTGGCAATTCACTCAAAAATGGTGCCAAACGCTTGCAAATGCTCCCCTGAAAGGTTTGGCAGTCGAAACAGAAGGCTTTTTATCACAGGACAAGAAATCAGCCCTCAGGAACTTAACCGGAGAAAAATTTTTTTTTGAAAAAATCCCTAAGCCCCGGGGTCACAATTTCAGCAAAAATCTGACTTTTGGCAATTCACTCAAAAATCGTGCCAAACGCTTGCAAATGCTCCCCCGAAAGGTTTGGCAGTCGAAACAGGAGGCTTTTTATCACAGGACGAGAAATCAGACCTCAGCAACTTAACCGGCGGAAATTTTTTTTTGAAAAAATCCCTAAGCCCCGGGGTCACAATTTCAGCAAAAATCTGACTTTTGGCAATTCACTCAAAAATGGTGTCAAACGCTTCCAAATGCTCCCCTGAATGTTTTAGCGGTCGGAAAAGAAGGCTTTTTATCACAGGACAAGAAATCAGCCCTCAGCAACTTAACCGGAGGAATTTTTTTTTTTGAAAAAATCCCTAAGCCCCGGGGTCACAATTTCAGCAAAAATCCGACTTTTGGCAATTCACTCAAAAATGGTGCCAAACGCTTGCAAATGCTCCCCTGAAAGGTTTGGCAGTCGAAACAGGAGGCTTTTTATCACAGGACGCGAAATCAGCCCTCACCAACTTAACCGGCGGAAATTTTTTTTTGAAAAAATCCCTAAGCCCCCGGGGTCAAAATTTCAGCAAAAATCTGACTTTTTGCAATTCACTCAAAAATGGTGCCAAACGCTTGCAAATGCTCCCCTGAAAGGTTTGGCAGTCGAAACAGAAGGCTTTTTATCACAGGACAAGAAATCAGCCCTCAGCAACTTAACCGGAGGAAATTTTTTTTTTGAAAAAATCCCTAAGCCCCGGGGTCACAATTTCAGCAAAAATCTGACTTTTGGCAATTCACTCAAAAATGGTGCCAAACGCTTGCAAATGCTCCCCCGAAAGGTTTGGCGGTCGAAACAGAGGGCTTTTTATCACAGGAAAAGAAATCACCACTCAGCAAAAATACCTAACCCCCATGGTCACAATTTCAGCAAAAATCTGACTTTTGGCAATTCACTCAAAAATGGTGCCAAACGCTTGCAAATGCTCCCCTGAATGTTTTAGCGGTCGGAAAAGAAGGCTTTTTATCACAGGACAAGAAATCAGCCCTCAGCAACTTAACCGGAGAAAAATTTTTTTTTGAAAAAATCCCTAAGCCCCCGGGGTCAAAATTTCAGCAAAAATCTGACTTTTGGCAATTCACTCAAAAATGGTGCCAAACGCTTGCAAATGCTCCCCTGAATGTTTTAGCGGTCGGAAAAGAAGGCTTTTTATCACAGGACAAGAAATCAGCCCTCAGCAACTTAACCGGAGAAAAAATTTTTTTTGGAAAAAATCCCTAAGCCCCGGGGTCACAATTTCAGCAAAAATCTGACTTTTGGCAATTCACTCAAAAATGGTACCAAACGCTTGCAAATGCTCCCCTGAAAGTTTTAGCTTTTGAAACAGAAGGCTTTTTATCACAGGACAAGAAATCAGCCGTCAGCAACTTAACCAGAGGAAAATTTTTTTTTAAAAAAATCCCTAAGCCCCGGGGTCACAATTTCAGCAAAAATCTGACGTTTGGCAATTCACTCAAAAATGGTGCCAAAGGCTTCCAAATGCTCCCCTGGAAGTTTTAGCGGTCGAAACAGAAGGCTTTTTATCACAGGACAAGAAATCAGCCCTCAGCAACTTAACCAGAGGAAATTTTTTTTTTGAAAAAATCCCTAAGCCCCGGGGTCACAATTTCAGCAAAAATCTGACTTTTGGCAATTCACTCAAAAATTGTGCCAAACGCTTGCAAATGCTCCTCTGAAGGGTTTGGTAGTCGATACAGAAGGCTTTTTATCACCGAACAAGAAATCAGCCCTCAGCAACTTAACCGGACAAAAAAATTTTTTTGAAAAAATTCCTAAGCCCCGGGTTCACAATTTCAGCAAAAATCTGACTTTTGGCAATTCACTCAAAAATGGTGCCAAACGCTTGCAAATGCTCCACTGAAAGGTTTGGCAGTCGAAACAGGAGGCTTTTTATCACAGGACGAGAAATCAGACCTCAGCAACTTAACCGGCGGAAATTTTTTTTTGAAAAAATCCCTAAGCCCCGGGGTCACAATTTCAGCAAAAATCTGACTTTTGGCAATTCACTCAAAAATGGTGCCAAACGCTTCCAAATGCTCCCCTGAATGTTTTAGCGGTCGGAAAAGAAGGCTTTTTATCACAGGACAAGAATTCAGCCCTCAGCAACTTAACCGGAGGAAATTATTTTTTTGAAAAAATCCCTAAGCCCCGGGGTCACAATTTCAGGAAAAATCTGACTTTTGGCAATTCACTCAAAAATAATGCCAAACGCTTGCAAATGCTCCCCTGAATGTTTTAGCGGTCGGAAAAGAAGGCTTTTTATCACAGGACAAGAAATCAGCCCTCAGCAACTTAACCGGAGGAATTTTTTTTTTTGAAAAAATCCCTAAGCCCCGGGGTCACAATTTCAGCAAAAATCCGACTTTTGGCAATTCACTCAAAAATGGTGCCAAACGCTTGCAAATGCTCCCCTGAAAGGTTTGGCAGTCGAAACAATAGGCTTTTTATCACAGGACGAGAAATCAGACCTCAGCAACTTAACCGGCGGAAATTTTTTTTTGAAAAAATCCCTAAGCCCCTGGGTCAAAATTTCAGCAAAAATCTGACTTTTGGCAATTCACTCAAAAATGGTGCCAAACGCTTGCAAATGCTCCCCTGAAAGGTTTGGCAGTCGAAACAGAAGGCTTTTTATCACAGGACAAGAAATCAGCCCTCAGCAACTTAACCGGAGGAAATTTTTTTTTTGAAAAAATCCCTAAGCCCCGGGGTCACAATTTCAGCAAAAATCTGACTTTTGGCAATTCACTCAAAAATGGTGCCAAACGCTTGCAAATGCTCCCCCGAAAGGTTTGGCGGTCGAAACAGAGGGCTTTTTATCACAGGAAAAGAAATCACCACTCAGCAAAAATACCTAAGCCCCAGGGTCACAATTTCAGCAAAAATCTGACTTTTGGCAATTCACTCAAAAATGGTGCCAAACGCTTGCAAATGCTCCCCTGAATGTTTAAGCGGTCGGAAATGAAGGCTTTTTATCACAGGACAAGAATTCAGCCCTCAGCAACTTAACCGGAGAAAAATTTTTTTTTGAAAATATCCCTAAGCCGCGGGGTCACAATTTCAGCAAAAATCTGACTTTTGGCAATTCACTCAAAAATGGTGCCAAACGTTTGCAAATGCTCCCCTGAAAGGTTTGGCGGTCGAAACCGAAGGCTTTTTATCACAGGACGAGAAATCAGACCTCAGCAACTTATCCGGCGGAATTTTTTTTTTTGAAAAAATCCCTAAGCCCCGGGGTCACAATTTCAGCAAAAATCTGACTTTTGGCAATTCACTCAAAAATGGTACCAAACGCTTGCAAATGCTCCCCTGAAAGTTTTAGCTTTTGAAACAGAAGGCTTTTTATCACAGGACAAGAAATCAGCCCTCAGCAACTTAACCAGAGGAAAATTTTTTTTAAAAAAAATCCCTAAGCCCCGGGGTCACAATTTCAGCAAAAATCTGACTTTTGGCAATTCACTCAAAAATGGTGCCAAACGCTTGCAAATGCTCCCCTGAAAAGTTTGGCGGTCGAAACCGAAGGCTTTTTATCACAGGACGAGAAATCAGACCTCAGCAACTTAACCGGAGGAAATTTTTTTTTTGAAAAAATCCCTAAGCCCCGGGGTCACAATTTCAGCAAAAATCTGACTTTTGGGAATTCACTCAAAAATGGTGCCAAAAGCTTGCAAATGCTCCCCTGAAAGGTTTGGCAGTCGAAACAGGAGGCTTTTTATCACAGGACGAGAAATCAGACCTCAGCAACTTAACCGGCGGAAATTTTTTTTTGAAAAAATCCCTAAGCCCCGGGGTCACAATTTCAGGAAAAATCTGACTTTTGGCATTTCACTCAAAAATGGTGCCAAACGCTTCCAAATGCTCCCCTGAATGTTTTAGCGGTCGGAAAAGAAGGCTTTTTATCACAGGACAAGAATTCAGCCCTCAGCAACTTAACCGGAGGAAATTATTTTTTTGAAAAAATCCCTAAGCCCCGGGGTCACAATTTCAGGAAAAATCTGACTTTTGGCAATTCACTCAAAAATGATGCCAAACGCTTGCAAATGCTCCCCTGAAAGTTTTAGCTTTTGAAACAGAAGGCTTTTTATCACAGGACAAGAAATCAGTCCTCAGGAACTTAACCGGAGAAATTTTTTTTTTTGAAAAAATCCCTAAGCCCCGGGGTCACAATTTCAGGAAAAATCTGACTTTTGGCAATTCACTCAAAAATGGTGCCAAACGCTTGCAAATGCTCCCCTGAAAGGTTTGGCAGTCGAAACAGAAGGCTTTTTATCACAGTACAAGAAATCAGCCCTCAGCAACTTAACCGGAGGAAATTTTTTTTTTGAAAAAATCCCTAAGCCCCGGGGTCACAATTTCAGCAAAAATCTGACTTTTGGCAATTCACTCAAAAATGGTGCCAAACGCTTGCAAATGCTCCCCCGAAAGGTTTGGCGGTCGAAACAGAGGGCTTTTTATCACAGGAAAAGAAATCACCACTCAGCAAAAATACCTAAGCCCCAGGGTCACAATTTCAGCAAAAATCTGACTTTTGGCAATTCACTCAAAAATGGTGCCAAACGTTTGCAAATGCTCCCCTGAAAGGTTTGGCGGTCGAAACCGAAGGCTTTTTATCACAGGACGAGAAATCAGACCTCAGCAACTTATCCGGCGGAATTTTTTTTTTTGAAAAAATCCCTAAGCCCCGGGGTCACAATTTCAGCAAAAATCTGACTTTTGGCAATTCACTCAAAAATGGTACCAAACGCTTGCAAATGCTCCCCTGAAAGTTTTAGCTTTTGAAACAGAAGGCTTTTTATCACAGGACAAGAAATCAGCCCTCAGCAACTTAACCAGAGGAAAAAAATTTTTAAAAAAAATCCCTAAGCCCCGGGGTCACAATTTCAGCAAAAATCTGACTTTTGGCAATTCACTCAAAAATGGTGCCAAACGCTTGCAAATGCTCCCCTGAAAAGTTTGGCGGTCGAAACCGAAGGCTTTTTATCACAGGACGAGAAATCAGACCTCAGCAACTTAACCGGAGGAAATTTTTTTTTTGAAAAAATCCCTAAGCCCCGGGGTCACAATTTCAGCAAAAATCTGACTTTTGGGAATTCGCTCAAAAATGGTGCCAAAAGCTTGCAAATGCTCCCCTGAAAGGTTTGGCAGTCGAAACAGGAGGCTTTTTATCACAGGACGAGAAATCAGACCTCAGCAACTTAACCGGCGGAAATTTTTTTTTGAAAAAATCCCTAAGCCCCGGGGTCACAATTTCAGCAAAAATCTGACTTTTGGCATTTCACTCAAAAATGGTGCCAAACGCTTCCAAATGCTCCCCTGAATGTTTTAGCGGTCGGAAAAGAAGGCTTTTTATCACAGGACAAGAATTCAGCCCTCAGCAACTTAACCGGAGGAAATTATTTTTTTGAAAAAATCCCTAAGCCCCGGGGTCACAATTTCAGGAAAAATCTGACTTTTGGCAATTCACTCAAAAATGGTGCCAAACGCTTGCAAATGCTCCCCCGAAAGGTTTGGCAGTCGAAACAGAAGGCTTTTTATCACAGGACAAGAAATCACCACTCAGCAAAAATACCTAAGCCCCAGGGTCACAATTTCAGCAAAAATCTGACTTTTGGCAATTCACTCAAAAATGGTGCCAAACGCTTGCAAATGCTCCCCTGAATGTTTTAGCGGTCGGAAAAGAAGGCTTTTTATCACAGGACAAGAATTCAGCCCTCAGCAACTTAACCGGAGGAATTTTTTTTTTTGAAAAAATCCCTAAGCCCCGGGGTCACAATTTCAGCAAAAATCCGACTTTTGGCAATTCACTCAAAAATGGTGCCAAACGCTTGCAAATGCTCCCCTGAAAGGTTTGGCAGTCGAAACAATAGGCTTTTTATCACAGGACGCGAAATCAGACCTCAGCAACTTAACCGGCGGAATTTTTTTTTTGAAAAAATCCCTAAGCCCCTGGGTCAAAATTTCAGCAAAAATCTGACTTTTGGCAATTCACTCAAAAATGGTGCCAAACGCTTGCAAATGCTCCCCTGAAAGGTTTGGCAGTCGAAACAGAAGGCTTTGTATCACAGGACGAGAAATCAGACCTCAGCAACTTAACCGGCGGAAATTTTTTTTTGAAAAAATCCCTAAGCCCCGGGGTCACAATTTCAGCAAAAATCTGACTTTTGGCATTTCACTCAAAAATGGTGCCAAACGCTTCCAAATGCTCCCCTGAATGTTTTAGCGGTCGGAAAAGAAGGCTTTTTATCACAGGACAAGAATTCAGCCCTCAGCAACTTAACCGGAGGAAATTATTTTTTTGAAAAAATCCCTAAGCCCCGGGGTCACAATTTCAGGAAAAATCTGACTTTTGGCAATTCACTCAAAAATGGTGCCAAACGCTTGCAAATGCTCCCCCGAAAGGTTTGGCAGTCGAAACAGAAGGCTTTTTATCACAGGACAAGAAATCACCACTCAGCAAAAATACCTAAGCCCCAGGGTCACAATTTCAGCAAAAATCTGACTTTTGGCAATTCACTCAAAAATGGTGCCAAACGCTTGCAAATGCTCCCCTGAATGTTTTAGCGGTCGGAAAAGAAGGCTTTTTATCACAGGACAAGAAATCAGCCCTCAGCAACTTAACCGGAGGAATTTTTTTTTTTGAAAAAATCCCTAAGCCCCGGGGTCACAATTTCAGCAAAAATCCGACTTTTGGCAATTCACTCAAAAATGGTGCCAAACGCTTGCAAATGCTCCCCTGAAAGGTTTGGCAGTCGAAACAATAGGCTTTTTATCACAGGACGCGAAATCAGACCTCAGCAACTTAACCGGCGGAATTTTTTTTTTGAAAAAATCCCTAAGCCCCTGGGTCAAAATTTCAGCAAAAATCTGACTTTTGGCAATTCACTCAAAAATGGTGCCAAACGCTTGCAAATGCTCCCCTGAAAGGTTTGGCAGTCGAAACAGAAGGCTTTTTATCACAGGACAAGAAATCAGCCCTCAGCAACTTAACCGGAGGAAATTTTTTTTTTGAAAAAATCCCTAAGCCCCGGGGTCACAATTTCAGCAAAAATCTGACTTTTGGCAATTCACTCAAAAATGGTGTCAAACGCTTGCAAATGCTCCCCCGAAAGGTTTGGCGGTCGAAACAGAGGGCTTTTTATCACAGGAAAAGAAATCACCACTCAGCAAAAATACCTAAGCCCCAGGGTCACAATTTCAGCAAAAATCTGACTTTTGGCAATTCACTCAAAAACGCTTGCAAATGCTCCCCTGAATGTTTAAGCGGTCGGAAATGAAGGCTTTTTATCACAGGACAAGAAATCAGCCCTCAGCAACTTAACCGGAGAAAAATTTTTTTTTGAAAAAATCCCTAAGCCGCGGGGTCACAATTTCAGCAAAAATCTGACTTTTGGCAATTCACTCAAAAATGGTGCCAAACGTTTGCAAATGCTCCCCTGAAAGGTTTGGCGGTCGAAACCGAAGGCTTTTTATCACAGGACGAGAAATCAGACCTCAGCAACTTATCCGGCGGAATTTTTTTTTTTGAAAAAATCCCTAAGCCCCGGGGTCACAATTTCAGCAAAAATCTGACTTTTGGCAATTCACTCAAAAATGGTACCAAACGCTTGCAAATGCTCCCCTGAAAGTTTTAGCTTTTGAAACAGAAGGCTTTTTATCACAGGACAAGAAATCAGCCCTCAGCAACTTAACCAGAGGAAAATTTTTTTTAAAAAAAATCCCTAAGCCCCGGGGTCACAATTTCAGCAAAAATCTGACGTTTGGCAATTCACTCAAAAATGGTGCCAAACGCTTGCAAATGTTCCCCTGGAAGTTTTAGCGGTCGAAACAGAAGTCTTTTTATCACAGGACAAGAATTCAGCCCTCAGCAACTTAACCGGAGGAAATTATTTTTTTGAAAAAATCCCTAAGCCCCGGGGTCACAATTTCAGCAAAAATCTGACTTTTGGCAATTCACTCAAAAATGGTGCCAAACGCTTGCAAATGCTCCCCTGAAAAGTTTGGCGGTCGAAACCGAAGGCTTTTTATCACAGGACGAGAAATCAGACCTCAGCAACTTAACCGGAGGAAATTTTTTTTTTGAAAAAATCCCTAAGCCCCGGGGTCACAATTTCAGCAAAAATCTGACTTTTGGGAATTCACTCAAAAATGGTGCCAAAAGCTTGCAAATGCTCCCCTGAAAGGTTTGGCAGTCGAAACAGAAGGCTTTTTATCAGAGGAAGAGAAATCAGACCTCAGCAACTTAACCGGACAAAAAAATTTTTTTGAAAAAATTCCTAAGCCCCGGGGTCACAATTTCAGCAAAAATCTGACTTTTGGCAATTCACTCAAAAATGGTGCCAAACGCTTGCAAATGCTCCACTGAAAGGTTTGGCAGTCGAAACAGGACGCTTTTTATCACAGGACGAGAAATCAGACCTCAGCAACCTAACCGGCGGAATTTTTTTTTTGAAAAAATCCCTAAGCCCCGGGGTCACAATTTCAGCAAAAATCTGACTTTTGGCAATTCACTCAAAAATGATGCCAAACGCTTGCAAATGTTCCCCTGGAAGTTTTAGCGGTCGAAACAGAAGGCTTTTTATCACAGGACAAGAAATCAGCCCTCAGCAACTTAACCAGAGGAAATTTTTTTTTGAAAAAATCCCTAAGCCCCGGGGTCACAATTTCAGCAAAAATCTGACTTTTGGCAATTCGCTCAAAAATGATGCCAAACGCTTGCAAATGCTCCCCTGAAAGTTTTAACTTTTGAAACAGAAGGCTTTTTATCACAGGACAAGAAATCAGTCCTCAGGAACTTAACCGGAGAAATATTTTTTTTTGAAAAAATCCCTAAGCCCCGGGGTCACAATTTCAGCAAAAATCTAACTTTTGGCAATTCACTCAAAAATGGTGCCAAACGCTTGCAAATGCTCCCCTGAAAGGTTTGGCGGTCGAAACCGAAGGCTTTTTATCACAGGACAAGAAATCAGCCCTCAGCAACTTAACCGGAGGAAATTTTTTTTTTGAAAAAATCCCTAAGCCCCGGGGTCACAATTTCAGCAAAAATCTGACTTTTGGCAATTCACTCAAAAATGGTGCCAAACGCTTGCAAATGCTCCCCCGAAAGGTTTGGCGGTCGAAACAGAGGGCTTTTTATCACAGGAAAAGAAATCACCACTCAGCAAAAATACCTAAGCCCCAGGGTCACAATTTCAGCAAAAATCTGACTTTTGGCAATTCACTCAAAAATGGTGCCAAACGCTTGCAAATGCTCCCCTGAATGTTTAAGCGGTCGGAAATGAAGGCTTTTTATCACAGGACAAGAAATCAGCCCTCAGCAACTTAACCAGAGGAAATTTTTTTAAAAAAAAAATCCCTAAGCCCCGGGGTCACAATTTCAGGAAAAATCTGACTTTTGGCAATTCACTCAAAAATGGTGCCAAACGCTTGCAAATGCTCCCCCGAAAGGTTTGGCAGTCGAAACAGAAGGCTTTTTATCACAGGACAAGAAATCACCACCCAGCAAAAATACCTAAGCCCCAGGGTCACAATTTCAGCAAAAATCTGACTTTTGGCAATTCACTCAAAAATGGTGCCAAACGCTTGCAAATGCTCCCCTGAATGTTTTAGCGGTCGGAAAAGAAGGCTTTTTATCACAGGACAAGAATTCAGCCCTCAGCAACTTAACCGGAGGAATTTTTTTTTTTGAAAAAATCCCTAAGCCCCGGGGTCACAATTTCAGCAAAAATCCGACTTTTGGCAATTCACTCAAAAATGGTGCCAAACGCTTGCAAATGCTCCCCTGAAAGGTTTGGCAGTCGAAACAATAGGCTTTTTATCACAGGACGCGAAATCAGACCTCAGCAACTTAACCGGCGGAAATTTTTTTTTGAAAAAATCCCTAAGCCCCTGGGTCAAAATTTCAGCAAAAATCTGACTTTTGGCAATTCACTCAAAAATGGTGCCAAACGCTTGCAAATGCTCCCCTGAAAGGTTTGGCAGTCGAAACAGAAGGCTTTTTATCACAGGACAAGAAATCAGCCCTCAGCAACTTAACCGGAGGAAATTTTTTTTTTGAAAAAATCCCTAAGCCCCGGGGTCACAATTTCAGCAAAAATCTGACTTTTGGCAATTCACTCAAAAATGGTGCCAAACGCTTGCAAATGCTCCCCCGAAAGGTTTGGCGGTCGAAACAGAGGGCTTTTTATCACAGGAAAAGAAATCACCACTCAGCAAAAATACCTAAGCCCCAGGGTCACAATTTCAGCAAAAATCTGACTTTTGGCAATTCACTCAAAAACGCTTGCAAATGCTCCCCTGAATGTTTAAGCGGTCGGAAATGAAGGCTTTTTATCACAGGACAAGAAATCAGCCCTCAGCAACTTAACCGGAGAAAAATTTTTTTTTGAAAAAATCCCTAAGCCGCGGGGTCACAATTTCAGCAAAAATCTGACTTTTGGCAATTCACTCAAAAATGGTGCCAAACGTTTGCAAATGCTCCCCTGAAAGGTTTGGCGGTCGAAACCGAAGGCTTTTTATCACAGGACGAGAAATCAGACCTCAGCAACTTATCCGGCGGAATTTTTTTTTTTGAAAAAATCCCTAAGCCCCGGGGTCACAATTTCAGCAAAAATCTGACTTTTGGCAATTCACTCAAAAATGGTACCAAACGCTTGCAAATGCTCCCCTGAAAGTTTTAGCTTTTGAAACAGAAGGCTTTTTATCACAGGACAAGAAATCAGCCCTCAGCAACTTAACCAGAGGAAAATTTTTTTTAAAAAAAATCCCTAAGCCCCGGGGTCACAATTTCAGCAAAAATCTGACGTTTGGCAATTCACTCAAAAATGGTGCCAAACGCTTGCAAATGTTCCCCTGGAAGTTTTAGCGGTCGAAACAGAAGGCTTTTTATCACAGGACAAGAATTCAGCCCTCAGCAACTTAACCGGAGGAAATTATTTTTTTGAAAAAATCCCTAAGCCCCGGGGTCACAATTTCAGCAAAAATCTGACTTTTGGCAATTCACTCAAAAATGGTGCCAAACGCTTGCAAATGCTCCCCTGAAAAGTTTGGCGGTCGAAACCGAAGGCTTTTTATCACAGGACGAGAAATCAGACCTCAGCAACTTAACCGGAGGAAATTTTTTTTTTGAAAAAATCCCTAAGCCCCGGGGTCACAATTTCAGCAAAAATCTGACTTTTGGGAATTCACTCAAAAATGGTGCCAAAAGCTTGCAAATGCTCCCCTGAAAGGTTTGGCGGTCGAAACAGAAGGCTTTTTATCAGAGGAAGAGAAATCAGACCTCAGCAACTTAACCGGACAAAAAAATTTTTTTGAAAAAATTCCTAAGCCCCGGGGTCACAATTTCAGCAAAAATCTGACTTTTGGCAATTCACTCAAAAATGGTGCCAAACGCTTGCAAATGCTCCACTGAAAGGTTTGGCAGTCGAAACAGGACGCTTTTTATCACAGGACGAGAAATCAGACCTCAGCAACCTAACCGGCGGAATTTTTTTTTTGAAAAAATCCCTAAGCCCCGGGGTCACAATTTCAGCAAAAATCTGACTTTTGGCAATTCACTCAAAAATGATGCCAAACGCTTGCAAATGTTCCCCTGGAAGTTTTAGCGGTCGAAACAGAAGGCTTTTTATCACAGGACAAGAAATCAGCCCTCAGCAACTTAACCAGAGGAAATTTTTTTTTGAAAAAATCCCTAAGCCCCGGGGTCACAATTTCAGCAAAAATCTGACTTTTGGCAATTCGCTCAAAAATGATGCCAAACGCTTGCAAATGCTCCCCTGAAAGTTTTAACTTTTGAAACAGAAGGCTTTTTATCACAGGACAAGAAATCAGTCCTCAGGAACTTAACCGGAGAAATATTTTTTTTTGAAAAAATCCCTAAGCCCCGGGGTCACAATTTCAGCAAAAATCTAACTTTTGGCAATTCACTCAAAAATGGTGCCAAACGCTTGCAAATGCTCCCCTGAAAGGTTTGGCGGTCGAAACCGAAGGCTTTTTATCACAGGACAAGAAATCAGCCCTCAGCAACTTAACCGGAGGAAATTTTTTTTTTGAAAAAATCCCTAAGCCCCGGGGTCACAATTTCAGCAAAAATCTGACTTTTGGCAATTCACTCAAAAATGGTGCCAAACGCTTGCAAATGCTCCCCCGAAAGGTTTGGCGGTCGAAACAGAGGGCTTTTTATCACAGGAAAAGAAATCACCACTCAGCAAAAATACCTAAGCCCCAGGGTCACAATTTCAGCAAAAATCTGACTTTTGGCAATTCACTCAAAAATGGTGCCAAACGCTTGCAAATGCTCCCCTGAATGTTTAAGCGGTCGGAAATGAAGGCTTTTTATCACAGGACAAGAAATCAGCCCTCAGCAACTTAACCGGAGAAAAATTTTTTTTTGAAAAAATCCCTAAGCCGCGGGGTCACAATTTCAGCAAAAATCTGACTTTTGGCAATTCACTCAAAAATGGTGCCAAACGTTTGCAAATGCTCCCCTGAAAGGTTTGGCGGTCGAAACCGAAGGCTTTTTATCACAGGACGAGAAATCAGACCTCAGCAACTTATCCGGCGGAATTTTTTTTTTTGAAAAAATCCCTAAGCCCCGGGGTCACAATTTCAGCAAAAATCTGACTTTTGGCAATTCACTCAAAAATGGTACCAAACGCTTGCAAATGCTCCCCTGAAAGTTTTAGCTTTTGAAACAGAAGGCTTTTTATCACAGGACAAGAAATCAGCCCTCAGCAACTTAACCAGAGGAAATTTTTTTTAAAAAAAAATCCCTAAGCCCCGGGGTCACAATTTCAGGAAAAATCTGACTTTTGGCAATTCACTCAAAAATGGTGCCAAACGCTTGCAAATGCTCCCCCGAAAGGTTTGGCAGTCGAAACAGAAGGCTTTTTATCACAGGACAAGAAATCACCACTCAGCAAAAATACCTAAGCCCCAGGGTCACAATTTCAGCAAAAATCCGACTTTTGGCAATTCACTCAAAAATGGTGCCAAACGCTTGCAAATGCTCCCCTGAAAGGTTTGGCAGTCGAAACAATAGGCTTTTTATCACAGGACGCGAAATCAGACCTCAGCAACTTAACCGGCGGAAATTTTTTTTTGAAAAAATCCCTAAGCCCCTGGGTCAAAATTTCAGCAAAAATCTGACTTTTGGCAATTCACTCAAAAATGGTGCCAAACGCTTGCAAATGCTCCCCTGAAAGGTTTGGCAGTCGAAACAGAAGGCTTTTTATCACAGGACAAGAAATCAGCCCTCAGCAACTTAACCGGAGGAAATTTTTTTTTTGAAAAAATCCCTAAGCCCCGGGGTCACAATTTCAGCAAAAATCTGACTTTTGGCAATTCACTCAAAGATGGTGCCAAACGCTTGCAAATGCTCCCCCGAAAGGTTTGGCGGTCGAAACAGAGGGCTTTTTATCACAGGAAAAGAAATCACCACTCAGCAAAAATACCTAAGCCCCAGGGTCACAATTTCAGCAAAAATCTGACTTTTGGCAATTCACTCAAAAATGGTGCCAAACGCTTGCAAATGCTCCCCTGAATGTTTAAGCGGTCGGAAATGAAGGCTTTTTATCACAGGACAAGAATTCAGCCCTCAGCAACTTAACCGGAGAAAAATTTTTTTTTGAAAATATCCCTAAGCCGCGGGGTCACAATTTCAGCAAAAATCTGACTTTTGGCAATTCACTCAAAAATGGTGCCAAACGCTTCCAAATGCTCCCCTGAATGTTTTAGCGGTCGGAAAAGAAGGCTTTTTATCACAGGACGAGAAATCAGACCTCAGCAACTTAACCGGCGGAAATTTTTTTTTGAAAAAATCCCTAAGCCCCGGGGTCACAATTTCAGCAAAAATCTGACTTTTGGCATTTCACTCAAAAATGGTGCCAAACGCTTCCAAATGCTCCCCTGAATGTTTTAGCGGTCGGAAAAGAAGGCTTTTTATCACAGGACAAGAATTCAGCCCTCAGCAACTTAACCGGAGGAAATTATTTTTTTGAAAAAATCCCTAAGCCCCGGGGTCACAATTTCAGGAAAAATCTGACTTTTGGCAATTCACTCAAAAATGATGCCAAACGCTTGCAAATGCTCCCCTGAAAGTTTTAGCTTTTGAAACAGAAGGCTTTTTATCACAGGACAAGAAATCAGTCCTCAGGAACTTAACCGGAGAAATTTTTTTTTTTGAAAAAATCCCTAAGCCCCGGGGTCACAATTTCAGGAAAAATCTGACTTTTGGCAATTCACTCAAAAATGGTGCCAAACGCTTGCAAATGCTCCCCTGAAAGGTTTGGCAGTCGAAACAGAAGGCTTTTTATCACAGTACAAGAAATCAGCCCTCAGCAACTTAACCGGAGGAAATATTTTTTTTGAAAAAATCCCTAAGCCCCGGGGTCACAATTTCAGCAAAAATCTGACTTTTGGCAATTCACTCAAAAATGGTGCCAAACGCTTGCAAATGCTCCCCCGAAAGGTTTGGCGGTCGAAACAGAGGGCTTTTTATCACAGGAAAAGAAATCACCACTCAGCAAAAATACCTAAGCCCCAGGGTCACAATTTCAGCAAAAATCTGACTTTTGGCAATTCACTCAAAAATGGTACCAAACGCTTGCAAATGCTCCCCTGAAAGTTTTAGCTTTTGAAACAGAAGGCTTTTTATCACAGGACAAGAAATCAGCCCTCAGCAACTTAACCGGCGGAATTTTTTTTTTGAAAAAATCCCTAAGCCCCGGGGTCACAATTTCAGCAAAAATCTGACTTTTGGCATTTCACTCAAAAATGGTGCCAAACGCTTCCAAATGCTCCCCTGAATGTTTTAGCGGTCGGAAAAGAAGGCTTTTTATCACAGGACAAGAATTCAGCCCTCAGCAACTTAACCGGAGGAAATTATTTTTTTGAAAAAATCCCTAAGCCCCGGGGTCACAATTTCAGGAAAAATCTGACTTTTGGCAATTCACTCAAAAATGATGCCAAACGCTTGCAAATGCTCCCCTGAAAGTTTTAGCTTTTGAAACAGAAGGCTTTTTATCACAGGACAAGAAATCAGTCCTCAGGAACTTAACCGGAGAAATTTTTTTTTTTGAAAAAATCCCTAAGCCCCGGGGTCACAATTTCAGGAAAAATCTGACTTTTGGCAATTCACTCAAAAATGGTGCCAAACGCTTGCAAATGCTCCCCTGAAAGGTTTGGCAGTCGAAACAGAAGTCTTTTTATCACAGTACAAGAAATCAGCCCTCAGCAACTTAACCGGCGGAATTTTTTTTTTCGAAAAAATCCCTAAGCCCCGGGGTCACAATTTCAGGAAAAATCTGACTTTTGGCAATTCACTCAAAAATGGTGCCAAACGCTTGCAAATGCTCCCCCGAAAGGTTTGGCAGTCGAAACAGAAGGCTTTTTATCACAGGACAAGAAATCACCACTCAGCAAAAATACCTAAGCCCCAGGGTCACAATTTCAGCAAAAATCTGACTTTTGGCAATTCACTCAAAAATGGTGCCAAACGCTTGCAAATGCTCCCCTGAATGTTTTAGCTGTCGGAAAAGAAGGCTTTTTATCACAGGACAAGAATTCAGCCCTCAGCAACTTAACCGGAGGAATTTTTTTTTTTGAAAAAATCCCTAAGCCCCGGGGTCACAATTTCAGCAAAAATCCGACTTTTGGCAATTCACTCAAAAATGGTGCCAAACGCTTGCAAATGCTCCCCTGAAAGGTTTGGCAGTCGAAACAATAGGCTTTTTATCACAGGACGCGAAATCAGACCTCAGCAACTTAACCGGCGGAAATTTTTTTTTGAAAAAATCCCTAAGCCCCTGGGTCAAAATTTCAGCAAAAATCTGACTTTTGGCAATTCACTCAAAAATGGTGCCAAACGCTTGCAAATGCTCCCCTGAAAGGTTTGGCAGTCGAAACAGAAGGCTTTTTATCACAGGACAAGAAATCAGCCCTCAGCAACTTAACCGGAGGAAATTTTTTTTTTGAAAAAATCCCTAAGCCCCGGGGTCACAATTTCAGCAAAAATCTGACTTTTGGCAATTCACTCAAAAATGGTGCCAAACGCTTGCAAATGCTCCCCCGAAAGGTTTGGCGGTCGAAACAGAGGGCTTTTTATCACAGGAAAAGAAATCACCACTCAGCAAAAATACCTAAGCCCCAGGGTCACAATTTCAGCAAAAATCTGACTTTTGGCAATTCACTCAAAAACGCTTGCAAATGCTCCCCTGAATGTTTAAGCGGTCGGAAATGAAGGCTTTTTATCATAGGACAAGAAATCAGCCCTCAGCAACTTAACCGGAGAAAAATTTTTTTTTGAAAAAATCCCTAAGCCGCGGGGTCACAATTTCAGCAAAAATCTGACTTTTGGCAATTCACTCAAAAATGGTGCCAAACGCTTGCAAATGCTCCCCTGAAAGGTTTGGCGGTCGAAACCGAAGGCTTTTTATCACAGGACGAGAAATCAGACCTCAGCAACTTATCCGGCGGAATTTTTTTTTTTGAAAAAATCCCTAAGCCCCGGGGTCACAATTTCAGCAAAAATCTGACTTTTGGCAATTCACTCAAAAATGGTACCAAACGCTTGCAAATGCTCCCCTGAAAGTTTTAGCTTTTGAAACAGAAGGCTTTTTATCACAGGACAAGAAATCAGCCCTCAGCAACTTAACCAGAGGAAATTTTTTTTAAAAAAAAATCCCTAAGCCCCGGGGTCACAATTTCAGCAAAAATCTGACGTTTGGCAATTCACTCAAAAATGGTGCCAAACGCTTGCAAATGTTCCCCTGGAAGTTTTAGCGGTCGAAACAGAAGGCTTTTTATCACAGGACAAGAATTCAGCCCTCAGCAACTTAACCGGAGGAAATTATTTTTTTGAAAAAATCCCTAAGCCCCGGGGTCACAATTTCAGCAAAAATCTGACTTTTGGCATTTCACTCAAAAATGGTGCCAAACGCTTGCAAATGCTCCCCTGAAAAGTTTGGCGGTCGAAACCGAAGGCTTTTTATCACAGGACGAGAAATCAGACCTCAGCAACTTAACCGGAGGAAATTTTTTTTTTGAAAAAATCCCTAAGCCCCGGGGTCACAATTTCAGCAAAAATCTGACTTTTGGGAATTCACTCAAAAATGGTGCCAAAAGCTTGCAAATGCTCCCCTGAAAGGTTTGGCGGTCGAAACAGAAGGCTTTTTATCAGAGGAAGAGAAATCAGACCTCAGCAACTTAACCGGACAAAAAAATTTTTTTGAAAAAATTCCTAAGCCCCGGGGTCACAATTTCAGCAAAAATCTGACTTTTGGCAATTCACTCAAAAATGGTGCCAAACGCTTGCAAATGCTCCACTGAAAGGTTTGGCAGTCGAAACAGGACGCTTTTTATCACAGGACGAGAAATCAGACCTCAGCAACCTAACCGGCGGAATTTTTTTTTTGAAAAAATCCCTAAGCCCCGGGGTCACAATTTCAGCAAAAATCTGACTTTTGGCAATTCACTCAAAAATGATGCCAAACGCTTGCAAATGTTCCCCTGGAAGTTTTAGCGGTCGAAACAGAAGGCTTTTTATCACAGGACAAGAAATCAGCCCTCAGCAACTTAACCAGAGGAAATTTTTTTTTGAAAAAATCCCTAAGCCCCGGGGTCACAATTTCAGCAAAAATCTGACTTTTGGCAATTCGCTCAAAAATGATGCCAAACGCTTGCAAATGCTCCCCTGAAAGTTTTAACTTTTGAAACAGAAGGCTTTTTATCACAGGACAAGAAATCAGTCCTCAGGAACTTAACCGGAGAAATATTTTTTTTTGAAAAAATCCCTAAGCCCCGGGGTCACAATTTCAGGAAAAATCTAACTTTTGGCAATTCACTCAAAAATGGTGCCAAACGCTTGCAAATGCTCCCCTGAAAGGTTTGGCAGTCGAAACAGAAGGCTTTTTATCACAGAACAAGAAATCAGCCCTCAGCAACTTAACCGGCGGAAATTTTTTTTTCGAAAAAATCCCTAAGCCCCGGGGTCACAATTTCAGCAAAAATCCGACATTTGGCAATTCACTCAAAAATGGTGCCAAACGCTTGCAAATGCTCCCCTGAAAGGTTTGGCAGTCGAAACAGAAGGCTTTTTATCACAGGACAAGAAATCAGCCCTCAGGAACTTAACCGGAGAAAAAATTTTTTTTGAAAAAATCCCTAAGCCCCGGGGTCACAATTTCAGCAAAAATCTGACTTTTGGCAATTCACTCAAAAATGGTGCCAAACGCTTCAAATGCTCCCCTGAATGTTTTAGCGGTCGGAAAGAAGGCTTTTTATCACAGGACAAGAAATCAGCCCTCAGCAACTTAACCGGAGGAAAATTTTTTTTGAAAAAATCCCTAAGACCCGGGGTCACAATTTCAGCAAAAATCTGACGTTTGGCAATTCACTCAAAAATGGTGCCAAACGCTTGCAAATGCTCCCCTGAAAGTTTAGCGGTCGAAACAGAAGGCTTTTTATCACAGGACAAGAATTCAGCCCTCAGCAACTTAACCGGAGGAAATTATTTTTTTGAAAAAATCCCTAAGCCCCGGGGTCACAATTTCAGCAAAAATCTGACTTTTGGAAATTCACTCAAAAATGGTGCCAAACGCTTGCAAATGCTCCTCTGAAAGGTTTGGCAGTCGAAACAGAAGGCTTTGTATCACAGAACAAGAAATCAGCCCTCAGCAACTTTACCGGACAAAAAATTTTTTTTGAAAAAATCCCTACGCCCCCGGGGTCACAATTTCAGCAAAAATCTGACTTTTGGCAATTCACTCAAAAATGGTGCCAAGCGCTTGCAAATGCTCCCCTGAATGTTTCAGCAGTCGGAAAAGAAGGCTTTTTATCACAGGACAAGAAATCAGCCCTCAGCAACTTAACCGGAGAAAAATTTTTTTTTGAAAAAATCCCTAAGCCCCGGGGTCACAATTTCAGCAAAAATCCGACTTTTGGCAATTCACTCAAAAATGGTGCCAAACGCTTGCAAATGCTCCCCTGAATGTTTCAGCAGTCGGAAAAGAAGGCTTTTTATCACAGGACAAGAAATCAGCCCTCAGGAACTTAACCGGAGAAAATTTTTTTTTGAAAAAATCCCTAAGCCCCGGGGTCACAATTTCAGCAAAAATCTGACTTTTGGCAATTCACTCAAAAATGGTGCCAAACGCTTGCAAATGCTCCTCTGAAAGGTTTGGCAGTCGAAACAGAAGGCTTTGTATCACAGAACAAGAAATCAGCCCTCAGCAACTTAACCGGACAAAAAAATTTTTTTGAAAAAATCCCTACGCCCCCGGGGTCACAATTTCAGGAAAAATCTGACTTTTGGCAATTCACTCAAAATGGTGCCAAACGCTTGCAAATGCTCCCCCGAAAGGTTTGGCAGTT